>NW_022631015.1:4484116-4506037 GCF_010015895.1 Lontra canadensis
GGGGAACCCTCCTACACTGTTGGTGGGAATGCAAGCTGGTGCAACCACTCTGGAAAACAGCATGGAGGTTCCTCAAAATGTTGAAAATAGAACTACCCTATGACCCAACAATTGCACTGTTGGGTATTTACCCTAAAGATACAAACATAGTGATCCGAAGGGGCACGTGCACCCGGATGTTTATAGCAGCAATGTCTACAATAGCCAAACTATGGAAAGAACCTAGATGTCCATCAACAGATGAATGGATAAAGAAGATGTGGTATATATACACAATGGAATACTATGCAGCCATCAAAAGAAATGAAATCTTGCCATTTGCGACGACGTGGATGGAACTAGAGGGTATCATGCTTAGCAAAATAAGTCAATCCGAGAAAGAAAACTATCATATGATCTCCCTGATATGAGGGAGAGGAGATGCAACATGGGGGCGTTAAAGGGGTAGGAGAAGAGTAAATGAAGCAAGACGGGATTGGGAGGGAGATAAACCATAAGTGACTCTTAATCTCACAAAACAAACTGAGGGTTGCTGGGGGGAGGGGGGTTGGGGGGTGGGGTTATGGACATTGGGGAGGGTATGTGCTATGGTGAGTTCTGTGAAGTGTGTAAACCTGGCGATTCACAGACCTGTACCCCTGGGGAAAAAAATATATGTTTATAAAAAATAAAATTAAAAAAATAATAAAATAAAAAATAAAAAAATAAAACCTTAAAAAAAAAAAAGCCTGAATTCCCCATCTAGGTCAAGGTTACGGGAGTATGGGGTGGTGAGATTTGGAGCCAGCGGTGACTGTGGGTTGGTGAGCCCTCCAAAACTTAAATATTTCTTGAAGATGGCATTAGACTTCCCATAACTGGTAGCATAATAAGACAATCGCACTTAATTCTTAAGGGTCAGGGTTGCCCAACTAACATCTGGGTTACATATGTAATGTGAATTGAATTTGCATTGCATTTATGTTGATGTTTCTGATCTTTATACCAGGATAGAAGAGAAAAACATGGCTGTTGAAGTGTTCAGATCACTGGTGTTTATTAGTCTACTGGCACAGCATGGGTACCTGTGGTTGGCAGGGTTCCCTCTATGATGATGGCCCAGCCTCTGCTCTTCCCAATCCTTACAGACTGATGCATAGCCCTATATTCATGACTTGTGTACAATCTGCACAACATGGGACTCGATACAAGAATTCAACAGCACCCAATCTGGCCTAGTTCCCATTCAACCAAATGAGCCCAGGACATGTGCTTGGATGTGGATGTCATGGTAATGGCGCATTTCATGAAAATTTCTAAATCTTACTCTCCATTTGCTGTACTTACCTCATCTAGTTCCATACAAGTTTGCTGATGGATACTGGTCTGCATTCCAGTTTGAATACTACAACCCAAAGACATACACAGAAATACAAAATTCCTGCTTTCATACAAATAAAACAAAATTCCTGCTCTTTAAAAAAAGATCTTATTTATTGAGTCATTTTATATATAGAGAGAGAAAGCAGGGGTAGTGAGAGGGACAAGCAGACTCCGTGGTAGAAGCTGACACGGGGCTTGATCCCAAGACCCTGAGATCATGACATGGTGGAAAAGAAGAGTCTGGTGCTCAACTGACTGGGCCACCCAGGTGCCCCAAAATGCCTGCTTTTTGTAAAAAAAAAAAAAAAAAAAAACCTTACAAACTTTCCATTAAACTAATACACATGTTCATGTTCATTATAAGACAAGGCAATCATAAAATTTGCTTACAGTACAAAGATGACTAAATCCAAAGTGGACTAATAGATAATATAAATTATGAGTTTTTAAAACAGAAAATTTTAGGGAAACAAGATTAGGAAAGAATGAAAGAAAACTAAGTTGTGGGATAAAAGAGAAGAGAGGTTTATGAAGAGGAAAAATCTTAAGGGGGGTTTTAAGGGCTCTTTAAGATCAGGATAGTTGTAGAGAAGTCCAGAAGAATTTGAACAAAGGCGTGGAGGTCAGAACTTTCCATGTGAGTTTAAGGAACAGTAACCAGATCTGGTGGGTGGGAAAGGGGAGTTGGTGCAGAAATGTAATGGAAAAGCAAGCACAAAGGACAGGTAGGGTTAGAATTTGGAAGACAATAAATACCAGAAATAGAGAGCTTAAGCTTTCTCCTGTACATTTTTAGACAACAGAACCAGAAACCAGCATTTTATGATGACTCGTTTGGTCCATAAATTATTCAATAAACACTGCATGTATAAGGGACTGGGCGAGATGCTGAGTGAAATGCAGGACGTGCTGGGGACAGGCAGATGAGCTCTGAGGCTGCAGCCCAAGGTTAAGATATGACTCTAGAGCCTGAACTAGGGCAGTCATGAATAAGGAAGAAATGGGATAAATCCAAAATGTAATTCCATGGGGGGAAAAAAAAAGGAAGGAGTGTCTTTAATTACTACTTGCAATTATAAATGTGGAGTACCTTCCTCCCCATCCCCTGCCCCCATCTGGCAATATTCCATCATTCATCAAGACTCAGTTCAAGTGTCACCCCCTCCGAAAAGCCTTCCCCAAGAAGCGTTCTTTACTTTCTCCTCTGTGTTCACAGCACACCTCTTCCCAAGTTCAAACTTCTCACTAACAAAGTGAATGAATGAAAAATGGAAAGAGGATTCATGGGGGGCTCTGAAGGTTTCAAGGAAAGGTAATTTGGCAAATGGTAACATTTCTGGGCAAGATTCCTATCAGAACCCACCCCCGAGGAATTTTGCTGACAGAATGGCATCTTGGACCCATGTTGCCAAAACAATAAATGTTAAGTTCGTATCAAATAATAAATAAACATATATGCACATTTGACCTCTATCTATGTAAAAATCATTATAATGCACTCCATTTATTCTTACACTAATGCATTTCATCAGTGGAGAAATATTAGGGGAAAAATCTTTGCTAGTTCAGTAGCTAAATAGTTCCTCTCTTATGGTCCTCTGAAGGTGAGTGGTGGGGTATCATCAAATTACAATGGCACATGATTATCTGTTTTTTGAGTGTTGGGTTTGAGGAGTTCTTTATAGATCTTGGATATCACCCTTTGTTGTAGTGTCACTTGTGAATATCTTCTTCCATTCCATGGGTTGCCTCTTTGTTTTGTTGACTATTTCCTTTGCTTTGCAAAAACCTTTTATCTTGATGAAGTCCCAAAAGTTCATTTTCACTTTTGTTTCCTTTGCCTCTGGAGACATGTCTTTTTTTTTTAAGATTTTATTATTTATTTATTTATTCATTGGACATAGAGAGAGAGAGATCACAAGTAGGCTGAGCAGCAGGCAGAGAGAGAAGGGGAAGCAGGCTCCCCACTGAGCAGAGAGCTCGATTCGGGTCTCAATCCCAGGACCCTGAGATCACAACCTGAGCCGAAGGGAGAGGCTTTACCCACTGAGCCACCCAGGAGCCCCTGGAGACATGTCTTAAAATAAATTGCTGTGGCCAATGTCAAAGAAGTTACTGCTTATGCTCTCCTCCAGGATTTTGATTGAGTTATGCCTCACACTGATGTCTTTTATCCATTTCGAGTGTATCTTTGTGTAAGTAGTAAAGCTTGAAACCAGGCAATGTGATGCCTCCAGCTTTGTTTTTCTTTTTCAACATTTCTTTTTCTTTTTCAACATTTCCTTAGCAATTTGGGGCCTTTTCTGGTTCCATACAAATTTTAGGATTCTTTGTTCCAGCACTTTGAAAAATGCCCGTGGAATTTTGATCAGGATAACATTGAAAGTACAGATTGCTCTAGGCAGTATAGACATTTTAACAATGTTTATTCTTCCAATCCATGAGCATGGAATGATTTTTCATCTTCTTGTGTCTTCTCAAAAAATGGGCAGAAGACATGAACGGACACTTCTCCAATGAAGACATACAAATGGCTAACAGACACATGAAAAAAATGTTCATCATCATTATCCATCAGGGAGATTCAAATCAAAACCACATTGAGATACCACCTTATACCAGTTAGAATGGCCAAAATTAACAAGACTGTAAACAACAAGTGTTGGAGAGGATATAGAGAAAGGGGAACCCTCTTACACTATTGGTGGGAATGCAAGTTGGTGCAGCCTCTTTGGAAAACAGTGTGGAGATTCCTTAAGAAATTAAAAATAGAGCTTCCCTATCACCCTGCAATTACACTACTGGGTATTTACCCCAAAGATACAGATGTAGTGAAAAGAAGGGCCATCTGTACCCCAACATTCATAGCAACAATGTCCACAATGGCCAAACTGTGTAGAGAGCCAAGATGCCCTTCAACAGACAAATGGATAAAGAAGATATGGTCCATATAAACAATGGAATATTATGCCTCCATCAGAAAGGATGAATACCAACTTTTGTAACAACATGGATGGGACTGGAGGAGATTATGCTGAGTGAAGTAAGTCATGCAGAGAGAGTCAATTATCATATGGTTTCACTTACTTGTGGGGCATAAGGAAAGTACAGAGGACATTGGGAGAAGGAGAGGTGAAGTGAGTTGGGGGAAATTGGAGGGGGAGACAAATCATGAGAGACTGTGGACTCTGAGAAACAAACTGAGGTTTTGGAGGGGCACAATGTGGGGGGACGGGTGAGCTTGGTAGTGGGTATTAAGGAGGGCACATATTGCATGAAGCGCTGGGTGTGGTGCATAAACAATGAATCTTGAACACTGAAAAAATAAAATTAAATTTAAAAAAATTACAATGTCACTCTCATGGAGTATATTCACTCATGGACATTGTCCAGGTCATAACATTATAGATATGAAGAGTGAGAAGAGAACTAGAAGTATAAAATATTACAAGAAAACAGTGAATGGAGTGAATTTTCTTATAGACTTTATTGTTCTATTTATTTAATGAGAAAACAAATATGTACAGGAAATAAACATGATTTATATAAAGAAATTAACTGTTCTACATATATGAATATATATAACCCTAATTCTCAAAAATGTTTATATACATACATATATGTATGTATAAACACATATAAGTTTATAGATATAAATGAACTCTCATTAATACATCTTAACTCATTGGATTTTTAAAATTAAACATTGAACTATAACAAATCACATTTAAATATTGAAGACTTATGTTAACATAGCTTTATATTAACACAGAAAGAAATCTTCTTTTCCTATAAAAAGTAGCAGTTGTCCCAACACTGGGGGTGGGGGTGTGGAGGAGAGATGCCCTGCAAGGGATGGGGAAGAGGTTGTCTCCCTGAGGTTGGAGTGGATTCTAAAGTGCAAGGAGAAGGCAGAGCTGGGAGCTGACCTAAGAAATCAGAAAAGGAATTCACCCAGGTTCACCCCACCAGAGGGCACAAAGCTGGAATGGATGCTGGGGAACACAGACTGGGCCCCTAAAATGAGTAGGGATAAGTCTGGGACAAGCTCTGGAGCTCGTTGATAAGCACATGACATGGCATGTTGTAGTATGGTGTAGTATGGTATTGTGTGGTGTGGCATAGTTTGGGATGGCATGACATGGTATAATGTGGTATAGCCTGGCTTTGTGTAATGGGATACAGTGTGGTGTGGTATGGTGAGGCATGGTACAGTGTAGTCAAGAATGGCATGGCAGTGTGTGGGACAATCTGGTGTGTCAAGTTGTGGTGTGGTGTGCTCTGGGTGGCAGGGCCTAGTGTGGCACGCTATGGTGTGATATGGTGTGGCAGGACATGGTGTGGTGTGGCTCATGGCATGGCATGGAATGACAAGTTGAATCAATATGCAGGAGGCCCAGATATAGGATGGACTGCAGAAATGTCCTGCAGGCAGCTAGAGAGAGATGCAGGAAGAGAGCCCAAGGGAAAAGATCTGGACACATGATATGCTTTCTTCCTCTAGATGGACAAGTAAGGCAATAGTAACAGGAGGGCCATCTACTGAGCACCTGGGGGCAAGGATGCAGCCATGTGCTTTACATACATTATCTCGCCAATGCTCACAATGACCCTGTACGATAACACTTGAGAAAGTGAGACTCAGAGAGATAAGGTAATTTCCCCAAGATCACACAACTAATAAATGATGGAGGCATATGTGAACCCAGTTTTACCTGAGTTCCCTCAGTGTTTTCCAGGGAGATTCCTATCTAAGCCTTTTGCAGAGGTTTCCAGAAGATGTGATACATCCATCCAGGGAAAAATAAAGGAATGATTCCAATGACTGCAAAACACCTGTACCAGTTAGCAATGATATGTGGCAGTAGGTGACAGAAACTCCAAAATGGTGTCTTAAATAAGGTAGGGATTTATAAAACCATGGGTGGCCTATGCCTGGGAGGACACTTCACACTGTGCTCCAGGAGAAGCCATTATAGACACTAGCAGCACTTGGGGCTTCTTTTTCTCCCTTGTGATGATAAATCAGAGGACAGGCCAGGGCTGGTATGGCAGTTCCCCAAATCATGAAGAACCCAGGTTCTGTCTAGATTTTCATTCTGTCATCTTCATGCTCATGTTTGCATGATGGGTGCTGGGACTCCAGCCATCACATCCATGATTTAGATAGGAAGGAGAAATGGCAAAAAGCAAAAGGAACAGACTATCTGAATCCGCTCCCTTTACATTGTTTTTCTGAAACCTTGGAAACACACCTGGTCTCCTCCATTTATACCTCATTGGTCATAACCATATTCCATCCTCATTCTTACCTAAGATCAGAGGACAGGAAGGGCATATTACTAATCCCAAACTAAATTGGGGTTCTGTAGCAGTGAGCAGGAGGGAAGGGCACAGAGATCAACAGGAAAAGCTCTGTCACCTTATCTCAGTGTGCCTGGAAACTCAACGGCCAAGTGCCAACCCAAGTGCCATCAGCCCCAGGCACAAAAAACCCAGCCTCTGACAAGAGAATTTCACACTAAATCCAAGAAATATTTGTAGAGAATATGGATTTCATTGGAGAAGGAGACAATGGACTTTAAACCATGCATGTCCTGATGAAGGGACTGAATAGAGGGAAGGGTTAGAACCACGGTCATGTCCTATCACTAGGTCAGGACCATGGCTCAACTTTGAGGAATTTGGGCCTTCATGTCCACAGATGTGTCCAGGTTACTGGATTAGGTTCTAAAGGGAATAAACCTTGATAAGGCTGTATTCTTCAAGGGGGCATTGCTTATCTGCTCTGTGTAGCCTGGACTCCAGAATCCTGGCAGAAATTGTTCCTTGGGTACAGGCCAACCAGATATCCATCCTTAACAATATCTGGAAATATCCTGTTATGGGTTGAATCATATCCCCAAAATTCAGATGTTGAAATCCTGACCCTCAGTACTTCATATGGGACTGTGTTTGAAGATGGGTCCTTTAAAAGATGTAAAGTTAAAAATGAAGTCATTAGGGTGGATCTTAATCCAACATGACTAGTATCCTTATAAAAGGAAGAAATGAGGTCACAGACACATGCAGAGGGAAGACTGTGTGAGGAACAGGGAGAGGTCAGCCATCCCCAAGCCCAGGAGAGAGGCCATGGAAGAAACCAGCCCTGCCGACACCCTGGTCACAGACTTCAGCCTCCAGGACTGAGAGGAAATAGCTATTGGCTGTTCTATCTGCCTGGTCTGTGGTATTCTTTATGGCAGCCCTAGGAAACTAATAAGAGTTCTTTCACAAAAGAAATCACTAAGAAGGATTGAACTTAACATGAAAGAATGAGAAAACCATGCCATTGACTGAAGAATTAACTTAAGCAAAATGTTCACATATCAAGCTACAATTTACACACCGTGGAGTCGTTACTAACTTTTAATCCCTCTCACTGGGAAATTGGACCTGCCTGGGGTAAATGCCTCTGCCTTAGTTTGGCTAGAATACATCGATCCTCTCCTTCTGCCTGGTCTTTCTTTGATTCTGGATTTTTAATACCAGTCGCAGAGAGCCTTTTATCTCATCATCTGCTATTCTTCAAAGCTCCGTTTTTAAGTGCAGTTTCCATCAACTCTATTTCTAGACTCTGGTGAAAGCAAGACCTATACGATGCTAAAATGCACAATGCTTTCCCTTCCTTCCAGGCATGGGCTCCTTGGCAGCAGCTGAATGTGAGCTGGGAAAGGGCTTCTCTATTCATGCTCTTTGCTTTGTCCTGTGATGGGGGGCCAGGGGGGAAATGGATACAGGACCCTGAGATTTTGCTGGAAAGAAAGAAACTTCCTATTTGGATACTGTTACCAATAAAACAACTTCCCATCATTCCTCAGACTCCCTTGACCCAAGTGATACTTCTTATTTGACAATATCGCACCCCACCTCCTGTCCACTTCTCAAGTTGGGTCTTTAACTATTTTATACCCACGATGTGTAGCTCTGGGAGCTTTGCCAACTCTTCCTCTCTGATGGTTTTTGAATCAAAGCAGAGGAGAATTCTATGAAAGCAGGACAGACGGCCATGGCACAGTTCCGGGATCCCCAGGGCCCCACAGCCCCTCTGCTCAGGACATCCACCAGCAGCTGGGATCCACTCCCCCACCCCCATCCACCACAAAGCTTAGACCTCTTGTTTGTCATTTAGGGGGAGACGTTGGTTAAATAAAAAGATTAACATCAATAAAAAGAATACATTAGAAAGAGAGCAAATACATTATGAAATAATGGAAAGTGGGACGAAATGAACAGTTAAAGATAAAAGAAAGTTTTGGGGTACCTGGGTGGTGCAATTAATCGGCCCACTCTTGGTTTCCACTCAGGTCATGATCTAACAATCTGGGGTGGAACCCCACCTGGGGATTGGTGTCCAGCGCAGAGTCTCCTTGAGATTCTCTCCCTCTCCCTCTGCTCCCACCCCATGTTCTCTCTCCCTCTCTCTCTAAAACAAATAAATAAATCTTTAAAGAAAGCTAAAAAGTTTTAAAAGTAAATAATAAATGTTATAGGCTAAAGAGTCTCATTAAAGGAGTAGAACAGGATTATTTAGTTCTTTTAGATTCAAGGTTGCTAGCAGCATCCACTGAAAGAGGGTGAAGTGGCAGATATAAGAGGGAGCCCTGGGAACAATGGGCCCTGGTTCCAGAAGAGCAGCTGGGAGGGGAGAAGGGAAGCTGCAAGCCTGTGTCCCTCAGGGACAAAGCTTGAGGCCCAGGACTACTTGTTTGGGATAAAAAGAAGCCACCAACCGTGCCTCTGCCTCGTACACTGAGAAGTCTGAGGACCCCCTTAACTATTCCAGATGATTTCCCTGCGGCCCAGCTAGCATGTAAATCCAACACCCAGTTGGCAGGCAGGATAATTCCTCCTCAAACAGACATGCCACCTGCCAGAATGGGGTGAGTGCTCAGAGGAGCTAACCAAGGAGAATATAAAATCTGCTAATGAGGCCATTTCTAAACACACAAACTATCTTGGAGAGAGGGAAAGGACTGTAATTCAATGAACAAATCAGACTTCAGGAAGAAGGATATGTAAAAATGGCGCTAGGGAGGATTCTAGTCCCTGCTCGTCCCTAACCAGTGTTGGGACTCTGGGCAAGTCAGTTACTGACTACGTGTTACAGTGTCCTCAGAAGTAAACGAGGAGAATAAACCACAGGAGCTCCACGGTTGCTCTCAGCTGCTACCGCGCTGGGCCAGATCTGCTCATTTTCCTCTCACTGGGCTGGCTACCTTTGCCTGCCCCACCAGAGCACAAGGCAGACTCTGCTTCCTGCCCATGGGCCAGAGTCCCGCCCAGAGCTGGGAGCCCAGGGCCTGTCCTATCTGCCCAGGAGGGTATGTTCCCCAACAGCAGCCAGCACCAAGGAGCAAGGCCAGAAACCCAAAACAGGCCAGGCTCCAAGGAACAATCTAGGCCTGGGCCACAAAGGCGAAGCAGAGTTGAACTTGCCTGGCATTCAGGAAGGAGCCTGCAGGGACATATCATGGGCGATGGGATGAGCCCACAGATGGAAACTATAGGCAAAGCTGAGTTCCAGGACCAGGTAAGGGACAAGAATGCTTCAGTTTGTTCTCTGAAGACAGGAAGGGGATGACCAGGGCCCCTGCTGAAAGTTCTAAACCCATCCTTGTGGCAGGGGCTCCAAACTCCAACTTAGGTGTACCTGGGTGTGGTTGTCACTGAGATGCGCTTCCCAGGTCCCCCTCTGAAGGACAACTTGCTACTGAGCTGTGGGCAGTGTGTCAGCCCACTTGTCAGCTCTTTGGGGTCTATTCTGAGACTGAACCAAGGCAGGGGTTTAAGGCCTGGCTGTCTCAGTCCCACACAGGACAACTTGGGAGGACCTGTGTCATACTTTGGCTTCTCCCTCTGCCCCAAACTTCCTCCCTAAACCCCATCCTAAGCCTGCTTCCACAGAACACACTCTGCAACCCTGAAGAGTTCCAAGATGACCCATGGTCTCCAGCTTTCCGGGTGGATCTCCTGGGGCCTCTTCTAATGACGGTCCTAGGCAGAGGTGTGCTTCATCCCATTCACATCCCTTCCCAACTCAGTGATGGAGGTGGGTAGCTTGAAACTGGCCATGGTGGGAATATTTACACTATGGAAATCAGCAAACACTGCCAACCAAGGACTTTTTTTTTTCCTGGAGAGGTGATTGTTAAACATTTATCAGCACACCACTACTTTTGGATAATAATAGCACCAGACTATTCATAGAGACCTACTTTGCTCAATGGCATATCTTGCAGAGAGCAGAAGTTAAGGAAGAGAAAGGAAAGTTAGAGAAAATGCAGAGTCAAGTTGCATAGGAATTATTTTAAGAGCAGACATTCTGAAGAGCGTTCTTGTATTCCCTACATTATGGGGCATGAAGCTGAGCTGGCAGAAGCAGCATATAGAGACCCCAAACATGGCACTTTCTATCATCTAGAAAAAATTTTGTTCAGGTCATTGGCATCATGGGTGCCGCTAGGTGAGATCATCTCTCTAATTCAGGGTTTGAAGACTTTAGCACATGCCTCAAAGGCAGTATGTGGGATCATTTCCTTAGCAGTGTGCAAGGTCCTTTCTGCTGTCTTGGCAAGTCACTATCCGCCCTCCTTATCCTGCTGGTAAGGTGAACACGTTATTTCCTTTCCTCCCTTTCTAATCTCTAGCAATTTAGAGAGTCATTGCGCACGTACCTCTGAACACCCCCAGTGTGTCTCCAACTTGACATCTCATTTTTGAAATATTGCTGACCTATAATTCAGGATAAGTGCTATGGAAAGTACTGAACACAATTTCTAGAAGGAAAGTGAACTCTTTTTAGTGAGGGATACACATTTATTTGATAAATACCCATCCAGTGCCCAATGCAAGGCATTTTGCTGTCATATTCAATGAGTGTAATGAAAGTTACCCTCTGAAGAGGTCTGACTGGTTGGGTCCACGTACATGGAGAACAATGAAGCTCTGGGCACTGGCAAAGGGGCTGAATATATTTGCTGTCCTTTAGGTGCAGAGAGAAATTTTCCATCAAGCTAGTACATTCACCTCTAAGAGAATTATTCATAGGGAAGTGATTCACCCATTTTCTGATGGTGTTCAGGTATTGCTCATAGTGGAAACATCATAGACACTTGTTAAATGAATAAATAAACCAATCTTGACTTCCAGATAAACCAGAGATGATTAATTCTGCCTTAGGATATGTAAAATAAGTAAAGACTTAATGGGCAAAGGGAGACCATATATATGTATAAGCAGAGAGCACGCACATTGACTGAGAGATGTGTATATGTATATGTTAAGAAAAACAGGCAGCTTGCCAGGAAATCAAGTCAAAAATGGAAAGAAGACGTTCCTATCAGTTCAGGTGGTCCACTGAAAGGTGACAAGGTAGGAGTGGGTTTACCCTAGCTACAATAATGTTTCCTTGATAAAAGCAAGGAAAAAACGACCTAAACCTCCTCGAAAGTGGGAAGATGCAAGTTTTCAATTAAGGTCTCCCACAATTACATATTAAAATCTTTCACAGAAACCTAAACATCAGGGTCCTTATTTTTAGAACCTCAAATATTCAAGAATGAACTCTTTAATCATTGAGTGAGTGGTAGGCTGTAGAAAATCAAAGGGAAATCCTAGTAGGGGAAAGCTGAATGAAGAAGATGATGTTGTCCTTATGAACAAGATGCCAAAAGGTAAACTCGTTTTCCTTCAGGGACTGTAACTTCTTCAGAAGAGTGTCCTCTTCCCTTCTGGGGAGAGAGATAAGAAGCAAAGGAACCTTGTGCTTTGGGAATTCTGCCAAGGGGCCTAGCAGAGAAGTGACCTGACCTCTCAGTCTTGCATGTTCTCACATCCAGGTGGATCTTGCCCCACTTGGGTCTTGCCAAATAGAGAAATCTGTTCTACCCAACAGGACCATAGCAATTCTGGTGTTTAAAGCCTACTCCAAAAAACCTTTGCCCTAGCCGAGTTCTTGAACTCAGGAGGGAAAGCAAAGGCGAACCATACATTAAGGGAAAATGTCCTACTGTCCCACTGAGAAGGAAGACTGGTCAATTTGAAAATAAAGTATAAAGAGGGGCGCCTGGGTGGCTCAGTTGGTTGAGAAGCCGACTCCTGGTTTCTGCTCAGGTCATGATCTCTCGGTCATGGGATCCAGCCCCTCCAACCACTCCCCACTGTCTATCTCTACACTCAGCTCAGAGTTAGCCTCAGATTCTCTCTCCCACTCACTCATTGTCTCTGTCTCTCTATCTCTCTCTCAAATAAATAAATAAATAAATAAAATCTTTTTAAAAAAAGGAAAAGAAAGTATAAGAGCAAGTAATGCAGGACCCCAGCCTGGGAAAGAGCATGGTGAATCTCACAGAATAAGAAAACCACCCAGCTCCTTACTGAGTCAGGCCAACGTCCTCCTGCTTTCCCTCTGTTCTCTCCAGACTCATGGAACACAGCGCTATAGATGGCTCAAAGTACAAAGTGTATATGTATTTCATTTCCCAAAGAAAAAGCTTAAAAACCAGACCATTCTGGTGGGCTGAAAACAGACAAGGAAGGAAAGTAAGAAGAAAGATAGGGGTGGCTGGTTCTCTCACTCTGTGCAGCCTTCAAACTGGAATGAAATGGTGGGTGGAGTTGGGACACATTAAAATATGGAAGAAGGATCTTCAAAACTATCTGCAAGGAGGGCTTTGTAAACTGTGAGGTTGTCTGGCATTCATCAGCAAGCATAATCATCCTTCTTATCTGGTTTTATGGCTATACCTGGGCCAGCAGAATCCCCAACCTACCTCCACACCCCAAAATCCCTAGCCGAGATCTTCTTTTGTCATTTCACACTTTACCCTACCAGAGTGGAGGAAGGAAAGTGGCAGGGTAGGACCAGGAGAAAATGCTATCATGGGCAGGGATTTAGCCCCAAAAAGAGTCAAGGGAATGCACAGAGCTAGAACTAGAAAGATATGAAATAACCAAAATAGCCATCAATCAGGGTTCAGCTTAAAAATTGTTAAAAATCCATATGATGAAATGTGATGTGACCTTTATGCTTGACATTGAGGCTTAATGTCACCGTGTGCTATGTGTTAGCAGGTAGCAGGGCAGTATGACCCCATTTTTGTAAAACAAGCATATAAATATAAATAGAATTTAGAATGTTGAGGTAATAGTAGTTTAACTTTGATTACCCCCATATTATAATAAGTAATTCATTTATGTATATAGTCCACTGAAGACCTTGTACTGAGAAAAAAAAAATTGTTTCAGTAAATCAAGTACTTCATCTGCACAGAGAAAACCATAGCCCTGAAAGTAGTTAACCCAGGAGTTTCCAGATTCCTCCAGAGTGGAAGCCCAACCCTATTGGTCTCTGAGAAACCCCATTGGCAGGAACCAAGGTGGCGGGGAGGGGGGGCAGGGGACACAGTGCGCAGCAGCCTGGTGGTTGGAGGGAGGGGGCAGCCTGGTGGTTGGAGGGAAGGGAGGTACAGCACACACAAGCTCTACCTGTAAGTAGTTTCCTTCACACCACCACTTTAATGCCAAGCTTCTAAGGTTGATTCTTATTCTAAAAATTAAGAAAAAAAGGACTAACAATAAAAATACTTAGGTAAAATAATAAATACTAGGTAGGAAGTTTAGAGAAGATTTTTCAAAGGTTAGAGAAAAAAACCTGTGAAAGACTAAAAAAATTTTTTTAAAGATTTTATTTATTTATTTGACAGACAAAGATCACAAGTAGGCAGAGAGGCAGGCAGGGAGAGAGGGGGGAAGCAGGCTCCCTGCTGAGCAGAGAGCCCCATGTAGGTAGGGCTCGATCCCAGGACCCTGGGATCATGACCTGAGCTGAAGGCTGAGGCTTAAGCCACTGAGCCACCCAGGTGCCCCAAGACTAAAAATTTTTAATGGAATTATTATTTTTGAAAAATTGAGTTTGCTGAGTGAAATAAGTCAAGCAGAGAAAGTCAATTACCATACGGTTTCACTTACTTGTGGAGCATAAGGAATAACACAGAGGACGTTGGGAGAAGGAGAGAAGTGAGTTGGGGGAAATCGGTTGGGGAGATGAACCGTGAGAGACTGTGGACTCTGAGAAACAAAACGTGGGTTTTGGAGGGGAAGGGATGGGGGGTTGGGTGAGCCTGGTAGTGGTATTAAGGAGGGCACATATTGCATGGAGCACTGGGTGTGGTGCATAAACAATGAATCTTGGAACACTGAAAAAAGAAAAAAAATTTTTTAAAGAAAAATTGAGTTTGGAATAATGAGGTAAAATAGAGGGAAAACTAGAAGTCAGTGAGTTTTAATTATTAGAAACACAAAAGTAAACACTGAAAATGAAAAATCATTGAGACAGTTTGTAATGTAAAAGTAGATAGTATTGAGGATAAAAAGCAATAATAAAAATATAAAAGCTATAAAAGTAAAAAAGATTTCTGGAAAATGTTTTTACAAGAAAATAAAAGCAAAAAGCTTGAAAATTAGAGATGGTAAAAGGGGGAGAAGGAAAATTTAGGAGGAATTATTTAAGCATAAATCGAGATAATAAAACAAGCTGCTACTTAGCAAGGTTACAAGCTAACTGGAATAAGTAGAAATCTTCAAGTGTTCCCTTGGTCATTTCTATTGTGATTTCCTCTTTTATAGTATACAAATACATGAGTTTATCTCTTGTCATATATTCATTTATATTGTGTATTTCTAAATGAATTGCATTATAGTCAGAGAATATGATTGTGTTATTAACAGTCAATTTTTATAAATGTTCAGAATGTGCTCAAATATAATGTGTAGTTTAAATAAACCATTTTTAATTGTGTGGCTGAAATCCTTTATGTCTTTATTTTTTATCACGTTAATCTTTCTTTTTCCTTATACATTTTCCTTGTAATTCCATTAGTTTTTGCTTTATGTATTGACATGTATTGTTAAGAACAAACAAATTTATGATCATTATCTCTTACAGAATTGTTCTTTTCTTTTTATGAATGTTCCCTTTTATCTTTTTTATGTACTCATTTATAATGAATCTCTGTTCTAAAATTAGTCTGCCAGTTTAATTTATCCGATTAATTTTTCAGTTTAATTTTTTAATATTCTGTGTCATTTCTGAAATATGTCTCTTGTTAATAGCACACAGTTGAATTTAATTTTTAAAAAATCAAATTTTAAAGTCCATGTCTTTTAAAAGACTTACAACTTTTTACGTTTATTGTAATTACCAATCCCGTTGAACATTTTTCTACCATCTTATTCCATGTTTTTTCCTTTGCTTCCTCTTTTCTCCTTTCCTAACTTCCCTTAAATTTTGTTAATGTTTACTTTATTCCTTCTTATTTCTTTGCTACTTACATATGTTGTGTTCTGTTCTTTTAGTTGCATTTTTTCAATTTTTAACAATCATAATCAACCATAAATAAGAAATTTAAAAATTATAATAAATAAATATTAAATAAGAAAATTAAATATTCAGTGTCTTTAGTCTTCTTTCAAGCATGATAAGAAATGCTTCAACTACCCACTGAAAATATTCTTCCATATGATTATTATCTATAATTTGAGTTGCACTGCTTTTCTAAACATACACACAAAAATTAGATTTTCCTCTCATTAGTTTGCTTTGGTGAAATACATTTTATTAATAATTTATGTTCACCATTGCTTCTTAGATCCTGTCCTTCCCTTTTGCTTCACATTTCCTCTGTTAAAATACATCTTTATTGGCTATTACAGTGATAATCTGTAGATAATCTTTGTCTAAAAATGTATTTACTTTGGCCTCATGCACAAATAATAGTTTAGCTAGGTATAGAATTCTAGGTTGTCTATTCTCCATTCACACTTTAAAAATATTACTCCAGTGTCTTCTATCATCCATCGTGGTTAAGTAGATGTCTTATGTCATTGTAGTTACTGTTTTTATAGGCTTAATGTTTATTCTTTCTAATAACCTCTAGTATTTTATCCTTATTTTTGATATTCAGTGTTTTGCCTCAGTGCATTTAGGTGTACAATTATGTTTAATTAAGTATATACCTTTAATCTGAAAACCAATGGTTTTCTTCAATTTTGAAAAATTACCATCAATTTATCTTCAAATTTTGATGTTCACCATTGAGCCAATTCTTGCCTTCTTCTAAAACTCCTATTATATAATTACTGAAGCCCCTTGATTTTCCTTCTATGACTCTTAACATCTTTTCCATACTTTATGTTTCTTTTTCTCTTTATACTGCATTCTAGTGATATTTCCACTTAAGCAATTTTCTCTTCAACTGAGTGGTATAGAGTTTATTTCATTTGTTGTGTTTTTAAATCTCATCTATTATTTTAATCTAGGATTTCTAGTTGGTTTATTTTCTATTTCTGTCTGCTTTTCATTGTTTATTCATCTTTTATATAAGTTTTTTTTCCTTGATTCTCTTTGAGTATCCAAAGGTAGAATGGCTCAGCCCAATAGTAGCTATTTTTAGTCAGGTAGCAGTCCTGTGTGGGTGTATGGGTTGGCAAGCTGACTTTCCTCCAAAGAGTCATTGAAGGACACAGGTCTGCCTTTTCTACATGTGCTTCTGAGGTTAAAATGGATGTATCTATCCCAGTCAATTTGTAGATAGAAAAAAATTTAGGAGAGGGTTTCTGGGAAGTTTTTGTGGGCCAGATATGCAAACAGTATACCTCATTTCTGCTCACATTTCTTTGGATGATATGGTCATAATTAACTGCAAGGAAGGCTAAGAAATGCAATACAGTTATCTGCTTAATAAGAACAAGAAGTGGAACCCAGAAGAAATAGAAAATTTGAAGACAGACTATCAGCAATGAAATTGAACCACTAATTTAAAAACTCCCAGAAAATGAAATTTCAAGATCAGAGGGCTTCACAGGTGAATTCTACTAAACATTTAAAGAAGAATTAATACCTATTCTTCTCAAACTATCCAAAAAAAAAAAAAGAAAGAAAGGAAGGAAGGAAGGAAGGAAGGAAGGAAGGAAGGAAGGAAGAAAGAAAGAAAAGGAAAGGAAAGGAAGAAAAAACCCATATGCATTCTACAAGGCCAGCATTACTCTGACACCAAAAACCAGATAAGGATACTACAAAGAAAGAGAACTATAGGCCAATATCTCTGATGAACATAGATATAAAAATCCTCCACAAAATATTAGCAAACCAAATCCAACAATGCATTTTAAAAATCATTCACCACAATGAGGTGGGATTTATTCCTGGGATGCAAGGGTGGTTCAATATTTACAAATCAATCAACATGATAAATCACATCAGTAATGGAAAGGATAAAAACCATATGATCATCTCAATAGACACAGAAAAGCATTTGTCAAAGTACATCCATTCCTGATAAAAACTCTCAAAAAAGTAGGTTTAGAGTAACATGCCTCAACACAACAAAGGCCATAATATGAAAACTCCACAGCTAACATCATACTCAATGGGGAAAACTGAAAGCTTTTCTCCTAAAATCAGGAACAAGATGAGGATGTCCACTCATACCACTTTTATTCTGCATAGTACTGGAAGGCCTCACCACAGGAATCAGACAACAAAATAAAATTAAAGGCATCCAGATTGGTAAGAAAGAAGTAAAACTTTGACTATTTACAGTTGGTATGATACTGCACAGAGAAAACCATGAAGACTCCACCAAAAACTACTAGAACTGATAAGTGAACTCTGTAAGGTCACAGTACACAAAATCAATATACAGAAATCTGTTGGATCTCTATACACAAAAATTAAGTAGCAAAATTAAAATTTAAATAAACAATCCCATTAACAATTACACCAAAAATAACAAAAACCTGGGAACAAACTTACCCAAGGAGGTGAAATACCTGTACTCTGGAAATTATAAAACACTGATGAAAGAAATTGAAAATGAAACAAACAAATGGAAAAATAGTCCAGCTCATGGATTGGGAAAATGAGTATTGTTAAAATGTACATATTACCCAAAGCGATCTACAGATTTAATGCAATCCATATCAAAATACAAACAAGATTTTTTGTAGAACTAAAACAAGTAATTCTAAACTTTGAATGGAACCACAAAACCCTGAAATAGCAAAAACAATCTTGAAAAAGAACAAAACTGAAGATATCACAGTTCCATATTTCAAGATATACTAAAGAGCTGTTGTAATCAAAATAGTATGGTACTACACAAAAATAGAAACAGATCAATGGAACAGAATAGAGAGCCCAGAATAAACCCACAATTATATAGTCATTAATCTTTGATAAAGGAGGCAAGAATATGCAATGAGAAAAAGACAGTCTCTTCAACAAATATTGTTGGGAAAACTGGACATTTACATGCAAAAGAATGAAACTGGACCACTTTCTTTCTTACACCATACACCAAAACAAACTCAAAATGGCTTAAGGACCTAAATGTGATACCTGAAACTGTAAAAATCCTTAAAGAGACCACAGGCAGTAATTTCTCTGACATTGACATAACATTTTTCTAGATATGTCTCTTGAGTCAAAGGAAATAAAAGCAAAACAAACAAAAAAAACCATTGGTACTACATCAAAATTAAATTTTCTGCATAACAAAAGAAACAATCAACAAAACTAGGAGACAATCTACCAAACGAAAGAAGACATTTGCAAATGACATAACTGATAAAAGTTTCGTACCTAAAATATATGAAGAACTTATACAACATGAGGCCTCTGGGTAGCTCAGTCCGTTGCACACCCTACTCTTGATTTCAGCCCAGATCATGATCTCAGGGTCATGAGATTGAGCCCTGTGTCAGGGAATCTGCCTGAGATTCTCTTTCCCTCTGCTCCCCTCCACCCACTGCTTTCTTGCTCTCTATAAAATAAATAAATCTTTTTTAAAAAGAACACCTTAGCACCAAAACAAACAAACAAACAAACAAATAACCCACTAAAAAATGGGCAGGAGACACAAACAGATATTTCTCCAAAGATATCCAGATGGCCAACAGACATATGAAAAGATGTTCAATCCCTCGTCATCAGGGAAGTGTAAATCACAACGAGATAACACCTCACACCTGTCAGAATGGCTAAAATCAAAAAAACAAGAAACAAGAGTTGGCAAGAAAAAAATAACGCTTTTACACTCTTGATGGAAATGCAAACTGGTGTAGCCCCTGGTAAACAGTATGGAGGAGGTACCACAAAAAATTAAAAATAGAATTACCATATGATCTAGTAATTGCAATACTAGAATAGAATACTAGAGAATATGAAACCACTAATTCAAAAAGATATATGTCCCCCTATGTTTATTGCAGCATTATTTACAATAGTCAAATTATGGAAGCAACCCAAGTGTCCATTGATAGATGAGTGGATAAAGAAAAGGGGGTATGTGTGTATGCACACACGCACATGCACACACACACACAGGTATGTGAGCATGCACATGCACACACACACATGCACATGGGAATATTACTCAGCCATAAAAAAAATGAAATCTTGGGTGCCTGGGTGGCCCAGTGGGTTAGGTCTTTGCCATAAGCTCAGTTCATGATCCCAGGGTCCTGGGATCAAGCCTCGCATCAGACTCTCTGATCAGCAGGGAGCCTGCTTCCTCCTCTCTCTCTGCCTGCCTCTCTGCCTATTTGTAATCTCTGTCTGTCAAATAAATAAATAAAATCTTAATTAAAAAAATAAAAGCTTGCCATATGAAACAACATGCATGGATCTAGAGAGTATAATGCTCAGTAAAATAAGTCTGTCAGAGAAAGAGAAACACCATATAATTTCACTCATGTGGAATTTAAGAAACAAAACAAATGAACAAATTAAAAATAGACAAACCAAAAAACAGACTAACTATAGGGAACAAACTGATGGTTCTCAGAGGGGAGGAGGGTGGGGGGATGGGTGAAATAGGTGATGGGGATTAAAGAATATACTTAGCATGATCAGCACTGAGTAATGTATGGAATTGTTGAATCACTACGTTGTACCCCTGAAACTAATATAATACACTCTGTTAAATCTACTGGAATTTTAAAAATGGGGTATATTTTCCCTAGCTAAGCAATCTTCTATTCTTATTGTTTTGTCTAGAATGAATTAATCTCCCAATAGCTTCTTTTGTTGGTAGTCTTCCTTAGCGCTCATTTTCAACCTGTTTAGGAACTTTAGTTTGTATGCTCATCTTGAATGGAAGTGTCTCTCTCCTCTCCTCTCTTCTCTTCCTTCACCTAAATTCCCTGCCTACAGTTTGGTGACACCTCTACGTGACCCCCTCTCAGGTCTCCGAAAACTGAACCAGATATTGTATTGGTGGTTCAAGACTTCCATGATACAGAGAATTTAATATGTCAGATTAAGTCATTGGGGCAGCAGGTTGTTTGACCCAGACCCTGGTTACAAGATTGAGTATGCTTCCTCTTACCTCTCTGCTACCCAGGGGCTCCAAAGTGGAATAAGAAATCAGTGGTAAATTCGTCAAACCTCTTCAAACAAATTTAATTACAAATTAAATTGGTAAATTAAAAAAAATACAAATTAAATTGGTAATTTAAATAAAATCTAAATTACCAATATAAGAGGAGCCCCATTCCAGCATCTAGTTTCATGCAATGCCTAGCACAGATTTCCCACCACCAAGCGAAGTGCTTATAGTGCCCATAACTTCGCAAAATATAACCTCCCATCCATTTTACCTACTTCAGGAATTAAGCCCAGAAGGCCCATGACTTCAGCACGTCCCTCTGAGTTGTGTTTCTTCTACACTTCTGGGCCATGAAAATTTTGTATTGTTTTCTAATGACTCTATAATTTGTTAATGTCTTCTTTTTGTGTGGTATCTATCACTGGTATGTGATGTCTTTGGAGAAGATTTATTGTGGGAATAGTAAATTTATAATATTATTTGGACCTTGGTAAAAGGAAAAAAAAGAAAAGGGATGAAGAGTAGAAAAGGTGGGTGGAAATCAACTAAAAGTGGACTAGTAGTGTGACTAAGCCCCATGGTTTCCCTATAGGTCACTTGTCATTTTGATGTCCTGCATTCATGGAGAAGTAACAGACACAAATAACACAGTGCTTTTACTCCTAAGTCCTGAGGATCCCCTTCAAATCACAGATGTGATGTCTCAGCTTTTACCTCTAAGAACACGGCATTGTCTATATACAAACAACCCCGGGGCCCCAGAATAGAATACGTGGTGATTATTCTTGATCCCATAAGCTTCCTGATAAACATACTGATGACCAATGTCCAGTGTAAAGTGCCAGAGTAGCATGGCAGATGAGTGAGAGCATTGACTTTGGAGCCGGATAATCTGTGCCACTGTGACCTGTGAGATCTTGGGCAGTTTGGGAAACTTCTCTGACCCTCCACTCTCTCATCTGCAAAATAAGGATAATAATAGTATCTTCCTCAAAGTTTTATTCGCATTAAATGAGTAAATATTGGCAAAGTGCCAGTGCCTAGCCCATAGCAAGGACTATGTAAGTACTTGCCAAGTTAAAATATATATATATATATATATATATATATATATATATATATATATATA
>NW_022631015.1:4506047-5013537 GCF_010015895.1 Lontra canadensis
ATATATATATATATATATATATATATATATATATATATATATATATAAAATTCAGGACTTCCTTCATTAGGTGTTTATCTCATCCACTGTCAACCATAACCACTGACTGGCAGAAATCTGTATCTCTAATTTAGACCTTCTCCAGAATTCCAGCCGTTTACTTCCAACTGCCTATTGGCTGTCTCTACTTGGTTGTCACACCAATACAGCAAACATGATAACCAAAACTAAATTACCTTACCCTGCCGATCTGACTCTCTTCTCATGTTCCCTTCTTCGTCATCTGTATCATCATTCACACTAAAAGTAACCTGGAGATACTCCCAGATGGCACTCTTCACTTCTCTTCCCCATTCCTCCAGCTTCCTTGCTCTCCTGACACACACCACTCCCACTTCCAATAAAATCAAACCTTGACCACTGTTCCCCTTCCACACCCAGACTCCGTTTCCATCCCCTCTACTACTTACTGCCTTGGTCGCAGCCCTCTTCCAGTTTCTTAGGAAAGAAGGAAGGAGAATGGATGCTGACTTCATAATAGTAGTGCCCACTAAAGAGCAGAACAAACACATTCCCATTACTGATATCAAAAAATTCTCATCCCAGCAACCATGTCACACTGAAGGTTGGTCTCTCACATCATCTTGCCAACGCTGGGAAGCACAGTTCTTTGGTGCTAGAGGCAAGGGACAATGTAGTCTGACTGCTGAGAAAAGACCAATAATGTAAACAGCCACCGTGAACAAGAAACTATGTGAACAAGGATTTTGGAGTAGAGCCCAGTCAGGGCAGAATAAATATATTCTGAAATCACAGCCTATCTCAGTCCCCCTCCCTTTCCTTTTCTCGGTATAATTATTCGAATTAAAGAGTATGTGAATTTAAAATGTAAAAGATGTAGACAAAGTGTTGGATAAATTTTCACTCCCACCAAAATCGTGATAGATACAAGTTTCTCCAAACCTGGGCCCCCTGGGCCAATGCTGGCTATTATTGGACTTAAATTTTTGCCAATCTGATGGGTAAAATCTGCACACCATCTTGTTTTGATTTGCATTTCTTCAATTATGAATAAAGTTGAACATCTTTTCATATGGTAAAAAATCATTTTCATTTTTTCTTTGTATGCCCACTTATGCCCTCTGTCCATTTTTGGTTATTGAATGGATGACTCTTTTTCTCACTGATTTGTAAGAATTCTTTCTATATTAAGACAATTAACTCTTTGTGATATGAATTGCAAACACTTTTCCCTTTTTGTCTCTCCCCCTCCCATTTTTTGTGGTAGATTTTTCAAGACAATACTTTTTTGTTTCTATGTTATAAAATATATTAATATTTTTCTTTATGATGCGTTGATTTTGTGTTTTGATTGTTTAGAGCTTTGATGACTTAAAGGATTAAAGTCTGTATAAAGAGTGTTACTGGAAATTGCTATCTCTCCTCTTCCTCAGCCCATCCAAGCAGTCCGGTTTCTCTCCCCATGAGCTGAGCCCCTCCTTCAGCTGGGCTGACACTCAGTTGAAGACTTTCATGATCATCACTTTGTCATAAACTCAAGAGTTCATTGTATGCCAGGCACTGTTTTGGCTCTGAAGATAAGATTCAGAGGTGAAGAAGATCCTGCCCTCCAGGAACTCCTTGAGTCATGTGAACAAATACATTGTATAAAGTACATGACAAAAGTCCACACCAGGTAGTGCAGGGCCAAAATAAAACATAACAAAACCAGCTCAAGAAATTTTATAAAGGTGGTACCATTTGGTTTGAGTCTTGAACACAGAATAGGTTTCCACCAGGTAAAGGAAGTAGAATGACAAGGGGAATTGCAGACAGATGGACAATCTGACTGCAGCAGGTGACTACAGTAATGGGAAATTGATTACATATTGGGGGATTAGTCAAGCTAAGATAACAAGAATTATGGGATGTAAATTTCTTACTGATGGAGTAAGGGAGAAACTAGTTTGAACCCGTAGTCTTGTTTTGGAAGTGAAGATATTAGTGTGAGCTGGAATTATACATAGAAATAGAGAGAGATATATATATAGGGATACATACCTATATGAAGAGATACATATCTATATGCAGAAATATACATCTCGAGGTTGAAGCAAATACAGTGTTGAAGCAAATACAGTTGTAAATGCAAGTATATATACCAGGTACATTCCCTTGTCTGGTTTGCTAAGAGAATCTAGAAGATATGACACCCAGTAGTAATAAAAACACTTACTATCTAAATTTTGGCTTCTAAATATCATTCTGCACTGAATGGAGCAAGGGTTTCTTGAAGAAATGACTGATTTGATGACTCAAGCAGAGAAAGGACAAGATGAGCCTGGAATATCTGTTTCTATCAGAAGGAAAACAAGTGTTCCCCAAATGAGAGAACATTTCAAAAGGACACAGAAGCCAGCTTAACGAGGCAACCACTGATCAAATCAGGGATAATCTGATCACTAAAATAAATACTGATAGTTACAGATCACAGACCATTAGATAAAATAGAATCTCATGAATCCATACTGACATTATATACATAAATATGTTGAAATTTTGATGTGGAAGTATATATTCACATTGTCTCAAAGTATATCCCTTCAAAGTGCTTATTAGTTCCAGTAGAAAATGGAGTAACTCTGCAGTAGAAAAGTCGGGCAGATAATGACTTTAATCAAGTGATCAAATTAAACTTTTCCAATGACTAAACAAGATGAAATCCTGTGCCAGATGATAGGATACAAGGAGACAAATATGGTATCATTTTTGTGCTATTTCTGCCAAAGATGCAAAGCATGAATCCAGTCATGGGGAAACATCAGATAAACTCAAGCTGAGGGACATTCTACAAAATCACTGGGCTATCTGCTTTTAAAATGTCTAAGTCACAAAAGTCAAGGATTCTATAAAGGACATCACTGGGATGAGTAGCAAAACTTGAATGAAGTCTGTGGGTGAGAATTCTTTGTTCATAAAAAATATGCACTAAATTATTCTGGTGGATGGGACTTCAGGTTGACCAATTACTCTCAAATAGTTCAGAGAAATAAAGCTTCGTACTGTTTTGGAGCTTTTCTGTAAATGTAAGATTGTTTCAAAAACAAAAAAATATAAATAAAGGGAAAAAAGGGAAAATTTTTGTCTTAAGATACATAGAGATCCTTGTGGGTGACTTCTAGAAAAGTTGTTCCTCCTCCTGAATAGATTCTTTCTCTTCTGGATAATATTGGGCATTGAGGCAAAATCTGGAGTGGTGCCTGAAAGGAAAGCAAAGCCTAGAGGAACCAGGCATGTGGATCCAGAGCCACTGGATTAAATCAGCCCAGTACCCAGCCTTCCTCTGGACCCTTCCCGTTACAGGCATCATTAAAATTCCTTACCATTTAAGCTAGTTGTGTTGGGTTTTCAATGATTCGCCACCAAAAGCTCCCTGACTCATTCATAGTCCGTTGAAAAAGGATTCCAGTGTCCTCCAGCAATAAATCCCACTCCCATTCTAAGAAATACTTTCCATTTATTAGATACTTAAGTGGAAATATTGCTTGTGGGTAAATAAAGTGGATCCTGTTTACTAACAGGAAATGTGTGCATTGAGTATCTTCTAGAGCCTGTGACTTTCAGATTCCAAGTAAAATGCAGACTAAAGAGTAAAGGAATATGCTTAATTTATCACAGTGGGGCACCTCAGTAGGACAAGAATGAATACTGAGTAGGCATGTAACTAAATTGAAAACAATCCAAGACAAGTTTTACATATTTGCAAGGATTTCCCCCAGTCTTTCCTTTTCTATCTAATCACCTTATTTAATTCTATTAAAATTTCTACTAGCTTTACTCTTCCAGTTATATCTTATTATTCTTTTTCAGAAACCTTGAATAACTCAACAATACCTAAAAGATAAAGTTGTGACACTTGAGGTCCTTTCTAAGCATACCCCTTCACATCTGTCCTCTCTTTCTCAATATACTTTATTCTCCAGCCATGCTGTTCACGTGGGACTATGCTATATATTGGATGTTTTTGTCCCCCACCCTCCAAAATTCACATGTTGAAATCCTGGTCCCCAGTGTGATAGTATTAGGAGGTGGGGCCTTTCGGAGCCAGTTAGTTCATAAGGGTGGAGCCCTCATGAATAGAATTAGTGCCCTTATAGAGAACTTTTTTCTCATTCTGTCATGTGAGGGCACAGCAAGAAAAGTAGCTGCCTATGAACCAAGAAGCAAGCTTTCATCAGAAACTGAATGTGCTGTCACCTTGACCTTGGACTTCCCGGTCTCTGTAACTATGAGAAACTAATTTTGGTCCTTTATAAGCCACGCAGTCTATGATATTTTTGTTATAGCCTAAACAGACTAAGCCAGGCTACATTCCACTTGTGAAGAAGAAATTTACAAGTATGGGAAGGGGAAAAAACTAGACCAAACCCTGAGATGTTGTTTGGAATTGAAGACATTGATGTGAACTCAAAGATTTCAGCATGTATCGATGGATATCGAAATAACTACAGGCATAAGTGCAAGTATATATCAGGGTCTATTCCCTGCATACTGAGAGGACCTAGAAGCAATAGTACTCTAGTAATCAATGAGAGCACCTGCTCATAGAAATCATGAACTTTTACTTCTTTATGTTCATTTATGCCCAAGCCTACCATTTCCTGCATTAAAACACTTTCGTTATGCTCAGCCTATCAAAATTCCACTGAGATGAAATTAGAAAATATAAAGCACCAAATATATGCCATCAACTATTACTTATCCCTCCCTCTCCATCGAAGTCTGGCTTACATGTCATCTCTCTTGTGAAGCCTCGTCTGGAATATGCAGGCAGAATTTACATTTACTACTTTTGCACATGGAAGATGCCCTATACCTTCCTGTAACATCAGTTCACCCTTCTTTGTAACTGTGATCGTTGTTTACAGGCCCATCTCCCCACTGTATTGTGAATTTATATAAGTGGGAACTGACTCTGTTTTTCTTTGTCCCCCTGAAGCCCTAGCACAGGTCTTGGCAAAGGTTAGATGCTCAATGAAGGCATTTTGAACAAGATGGAGTCTTCCTCTGTGGAACAGACTGAAGTTAATTGGCCTGCCTACAGAGCTAGTCCCTGGAGCCGGCCTAATTAGCACTGGGCTCTTCCTAAGGAAACCATTCTCAGGGACAAAGCCACCAGAGCTCTTTGTTCCAGCCCTATTTCTGTAGAAGACTATTTTGCTTTGCTGGATAGGAGGCAATCTTCACAGAGGTGACTCACCTGCTTAACAGATCTTACTCAGAAACATTTGATTGGATTCTTTGCTTTTGCTACAAAATAAGCCATATTCTACTTTACAGTTGGAGCTGGTGAAGGCACGAAGTGAATTCCACCTTTTTTATGACAGCTTCCTTAGAGTCTGGCTGAGCTAGGGAAGATCCCCAGGGTGATGACCAAATTCTGGCTCCCCAGGAAGGCTGTGGGGCTCCAAACATATTGTACTGAGTAAAGCTCCTAACCAGCTCTTGAAGTTTTCTTCACTCACGAGGCAGACAAGAACTAGCTTCAGAAAAGTGCTTTGCAGCCCAAGAATCTTGGACAGCAGGAGGAAATGGTGTATCTTCCCTCAGACTCTGACCTTGACCAAGTTCTCTATTAGTTTTCTATTGTTGCCAGAACAAATCAAATTAATTTGGTAGCTCACATTTATTATCTCACAATTCTGTAACTCAGAAGTCTGGGTAGAGTGTAGCTTGGCTGGGTCCTCTTTTTGGAGTCTCACAGGGGTGAAATCAAGCTATTATCAGAACACCATCCCTTAGGGAAGGCTCTAGAGGAGAATCAGCTTCCAAGCTCACTCAGATCGTTGAATTCATTTCCTTAGGCTTGCAGGGGCCACCGCTTGCCCTTGAGGCCTCTCTTGAGTCCTTGTACGCGGCTCTTACACCTCAAGACCAACAAAGACACACTGAATCCCTCACACAACTGGAATCTCCCTGACTTCCCCCTTCTACTGCATCTCTCTGCCTCCATCCAGAGAGAGAGAGATGTCTGCTCTTTAAGGTCCCAGATGATTAGATTGGGCCCACCTGGATAACCTCCTTATCTTAAGGTCAGTAAATTGAAGTATAACGGCATAATATTGGATCTAACCTTTGACAGAGCCCTACATTTACATCACAGAGTAGACCCCACCTGGCATAAATATCACTGGGCTTTTTCATGGTCAAGGACAGCTGGTCTTTGATTTGCAATATGTAGAAAAAAAAACAAACTCTGGTGACTCTGTCAGTTAAGCGTCTGCATTCAGCTCAGGTCATAATCCCAGGGCCTGGGATTGAGTCCCACATTAGGCTCCCGGCTCAGCAGGGAGCTTCTTCTCCTTCTATCTGCTGCTCCCCCTGCGTGTGCTCTCTCTCTCTCTCTGACAAATAAATGAAATCTTTAAAAATAAATAAATAAATCCCCAAATAGAGAAAATCTAGGCCTTTGAGCATGTGTATGAGACACATTTTTGTTCATCTTTAGGCTTATGGTATTGCACCCACAGTCCATCCTCGACATCTAGGAGCTGCTGAGAAGCACAGGTAAATTCAGGAAAGCCAGGATCTGGAATCCAAAGGGTGCCTGAGGATCATGAGAAACCAAGTGAGAACACACAGCAAGACTAGGGATCAATTATTACAAGACATGAGTATAGAGTTAGGTCTAAAATAGGACAAGGAGGGGATATAAGGAAAAATTCTCATTTGGTGATAGCTTAGATGAAGGAAACCTAGGATCTGGGTTCATATCTAACCAAGTGCTATAAGCAGGTGATAGACACAAGTTCTAATGGAGGTAACCAACCTTCATTAGCATCACAAATGGGGAGATATAGCTGTGGGTATCTGATGCAATCAAGGGAAATTGAGGTCCAAAGAAAGAAAATCCATTCTCGGGAAGAACATGGGTAACAGGCAAGGACTATATAAGAAGGAACACATGCAAGAAGTGGGTTTCTAGGATCAAATAGATGCAGATTAGTTGTCTATTTGGCAAGTAATCAGCATCCAGAATCAGTGGGCTAAGAACAGATAAGCTCTATAGTACCTGTGCTTTGAAACTAAATCTGATCCACAGGAGTCTGGAGCAAGGTCAAAACTAGGGAGAAAAAAAAGGGAGCCAGTTACACTATACCAGGCCCTGTTCCAGGCACTGGAGATATAACTACACATGTCACATTTCTTTGGTCAAGGATCATATGGTCTAGGAGGCAATTATTCAATTACATGAGAAGAGCCAAGAGAAGTAAACAGCAAGGTTATGGTGGCATATAAAAGGAACAAGAGAGGATTCTAGAAGTATTGGCTCCATATTGAGACCTAAAGGTCAAAGAGGAGTCAGGTAGTCTCCAGATGCCTCCAAAGCTGAGAAAAGAGTCAGAATGGGGAGAGATTATGGCCTTTGAAGAGTATTTTAAGGATGTGTTATTTCAATGAAAAGGTCTGAAATTATCTTCTCTATTTGGGCTAGAAATTTCTCTCTGTCCCCTCTCTCCACCATGGAACAATGTCAGAATTCAAGACTAAACCTATTAACCTGACATTTTCTTTCAGCATTAAAAGAGTTAGAGTCATGACTTGTTCTTCAGACCTTTCTCCTATTTGCTGAGGTTTACTCCCCTCTTAGCTTCCTGTGGCTCCAGGTACAGTCATGACTGGTACAGTTCTTAGGCTCATGTCACCTGTTTAGAAATGATTCTCAGACCATCTGGACAGCCTTCTGTTTCTCAGAAATGACTTCTGGCCAGAGAGACACATGCTTTATTCTTTCTACTATATATGTTTCAGCAGTCTACACCCCTCCCCACAAGTTGTCCAGCTATGGTCCCTGCTCAACTTGAACTGTCAGTACAACCATTCAACAAACATGGTCCAAAGCATACAGTTACGCATTGCATTGCACCAAGTCAGAGAGGCTAATTGGCTGAAACTTTGTTGAACCAGAATACCAAGGTAAGCTAGAATCCTTGGGGTTTAGCTATCTACTTCAGAGTAAAGTTAGTTAATGAAGAGAAAGGTTGTTCTAATGTTGTACCCACTGTTCTATATGTGTTTTCTAATATTGAGTGAAAAAGAAATCCTATTTGGCAAGTAATCAGCATTCCTTCTTTATCTAAACAATGTTCAAAGATCCCGTAATAAAGGTAGCAAAGACTTCTTTGAAGTTTCAGTGTACTTAGAATTATATATGGCTTGAGCTTATCCAAGTTTGCTCATAGCACAGATGACCAAAGTAAGCAAGAGTGAAGAACAGAATTAGTTAGGGATAGTAACTCTGAGGAGTCTGCTAGTTTATCTATCCTCCTATTTTGGTGCAATCATGGGAATGGAAGTACTGGGAATCTATAGAACTCTCATAACTAAGGCCATAACTTAGGGTTCTTCAGGGAAATGGAACCAACTGGATGTGGTTATTATATGTATTTATTTATACACATATTTATTTTATGCATATATTTATATTTAAATGTATATATATGTATATTTATACATATATACATGTATTTATGTATGGATAGATTTATTTTGAGGAATTGTCTTACATGATCATGGAGAATGGCAAGTCCAAAATTTTCAGGGTAGGCTGGCAATCTGGAGACCCAGAAAAAATCCCATGTTGCATTTCCAGTTTGAAGTTGCAGAAACTTCAGAGTCTATGTTGCAAAGGCCATCTGTTGACAGAATTCCCTCTTGCTTGGGGAACGTCAGTCTTTTGTTCTGTTCAGGCCTTCATCTGATTAAATAAGGTTCACTTACATTATGGAGGGCAATTTGCTTTACTCAAAGTCCACCAATTTATATGTTAATGTCATCCAAAAAGACCCTCACAAAAAGACCCAGAATAATCTTTGACCACATATTTGGGCACCATACCCCAGCCAAGATGGCACACCAAATTAACCATTACAACCTCTAATAATCAGGATGTTCTCCTTTTCCTTTATTGATAAAGGCCTCAGGACCAGCTGGTTTTCCTTTCCTCTTTATTCCTCTCCACCTTGTGATCCCCTCTGGTTCTTTTGGCCCCAAGCCTGGCTGAAGAGGGGCCAGCCTCCCAAACTATACTAAGACAGGCATATAGGCCTATTTTTTTTTTTTGCAAGGTTTTTCTAAACATCATGGCCAGGAACAAACAAGATACAATAAAAAATACAAATGTGGAGATTGCAGGCTATGTTCTTCCCCATCCTTGACCCAGTTCTTGATCCCCTTTCTGAGATGGTAATGGAAAATGCCAGGTTTCTGTTGTCTACATATATCCTTGAAGACAGATCTTCTCCAACCACTGGTCTCTGACAACTGACACTCCAACAAGGTAAAACATAGCCCAATGAAAGGGCCTCTAATCTGAAGTGGATTGTTTGCATTTCTAAAGAAATTTTCAACTCCCTGCTCTTCAAGCCCTATTTTTCAAGCAAGAATACTCCCCTGGGGTATATTCTCCCTGGAGTCTTGTCCCTAGAGAGGAATTTATAAAAACCTTAGAACACTGGATATAACCATTTCAAAAAGCTTAAATCGTCATGGTTTCCATCTAGGCAGAAAATAAGAAACTATTCCCCTTCTCTTCTCTTCTGCCTCTCACTGCATACTAGTAAAGTCTGAAATTTCCCCCTTTTCCAAAGAAAAGAATGCTGTGGCAACTGTGTGAGGCCTCACTATTTGAGGCACTGCCCTCTGGCCCAGCCCCATCACCAGCCCAGACCCAGTGTCCATAGCAGGCCATTATCTGTTCCACTCCCCTTTCCAAAGCTAAGCCAGATGGGCAAGACAGTAGGAAGCTGCAGCTTTTTCTCTCCTCTTCTTAACTGTTTGGAATATTTTACAGTTATTCAGGAGAGGGGGAAAATATAGGTAGTCTTAAGAATGGCAGAAACCGTCAGAAGAGGCCAAAGTGTCAAAATGTTTGAGGAGCCCTTCCTTGTTTTATTCACTTTTTGATTGTGCCTTCTTTTCCATCTCATCTCCACTGATAACAGATGAGTCCATGGTCTCATCATTTGATGCCTCCATGACCCCAGCTACATCCTCACTGACCTCCATCTCACTGCCCTCTCTACAAATCCTCTGCCCTTCAACCCATCTTCCATCTTCCATATGGTGTTCAGGCTACTCTTTCCTAAAAATCCCCTTCAGAGAGATACATCCCCATTCAAAACTTCCAGTGGGTCCCCAGTTCCTACCCCAGACCTTCCACAACCTGGTAATTTCCAGTATGTCCACCCACCCTCTCAATGATTCATTGACTCATCCATTCAATCATTCAGTAACTATATATATATATATATATATATATAGAGAGAGAGAGAGAGAGAGAGAGAGAGAGAGAAGAGAGAGAGAGAGCACACCTATTATGTGTCAGGCCCTAGAGATACAAGTCTCTGCTCCATGTGGTCTTACAGCTTGGTTGAGAAAATGGAAACTCCGATAAGTCATTTCAATGAAGTGTGATAAGGAGGAAAGACAAGGCACCAGGATCCTCTCCCATATTTGTGTGGGCAAACTTGTTCCCACTTGGTTGGTTTCTTCATTGACCACTGAAAAGGCAACACATTCCTTCCTCTGAGAATTTGCTCAACTATTTCCCTCCTGTATGCTGTCCTCCCACCCCAAGCCTTATGTGACCTTGAAGGCCCAAATCATATCCTGCCTGCTCTGTTGAGTTTTTCCGGGTCCATGAAGCCCATAAGGAGCCTTAATTTCTGCGTAGCCACAGACAGTCATAATGAGCCCAAAGTTTGGTTCTGAGCATCATCTCTGATGCCCTGTAAACTGCATTCTGCACTTTGCATTCCAATTTGTCATGAGGGAGTAGTCATCCCCAGTCCTCCTAGCCAGGGTAGCTCATGTTGTGGGGCAGCAAGAAATATATCCTTACCTACCCCTTTTCCAGACCTTAATGCTCTAGGCACTACTTAATGCTCTAGGCATTGTTTCTGTAACCACTCTGCAAATATTTGTTACCTCTGTTTTGCAGAGGGGGAAAAAACTAAGTCTATAAAAGGTAAAGTAACTTGCCCAAATTCAGCCAGGTAGTCTGGTTGGCTGCAAGATATTACCCCGGGTCTGTCTCCTGCAGCACTCACCTGTTTTCTCTGCCACTACTGCCTTCCTGGTCAGCACCCTGGAGGGTCAGAAGCTGCTTCCTCTCAAGGGGAAGAAGCATGGTGGGAATTTCAGAGCCCCAGACTTGCTGAGTTTCTAATTAGAGCCAATTATCCCTCCAGCTTCTGGATTGCAAAATACAGGCAAAGTTTCTGTGCCTGAGCACACAGGGCCTCAGGACCCTTACTAAGGCTCCCCCAGCCCTGCCTCCCAAGCCTGTGATCTGACTTGTGTTCTTACTCATCTTCATTCAGAGGCAGGCAGGGCGCCGTGATGGCAGCGTGGCTCACAGATGCAGAGAAGCCCAGAAGGATGAAAAGGAGTAGCAGCCGTGGGCGTGTGCTGGGTGGGAGAGGCCAACAATGAAACTGTGCTAGTCAGAGATTCAGATTCCAGCCCTGCCTCTCCTGCAATATTAAGAGCTGCCTGTCCTTTACCTCATGCACTGAGATACTCTTCACATGCTCTGTCTCATTTAATACTCGTCACTAACGACTAGCGTGGAAATAACTGAGGTAGCTCTTCCAGTGACATCTTATTTCATCGGGTGCTGGGTACAAGCTTTCTCGGCTTCTGTGCAGAGCCCTTGGGAGAGGTTGTGTGTTTGAAGTTGTCAGGCTCCCCTGGACCCCAAATAAAGCATGAAAAAAAGACCTGCCACTTAAGGTGGAGACCTGTCCAGATGAGGGATTCCAAGCCAGGACAAAGACATTATTTCTCCACTTCCTAAAAATATACACACATACCACCACCACGGCCACCCCTTTCATTCTCTGTTAACTCTTACAGCTTCTTAGCTGTTTCCACCATGTCTCTATTATTCTACGGGACCGCAGAGAAGGTGCTGATTTCACCCCATATCTACACATACATGTGGGATGCACACAGGAGCCCGCACACACATTCTGACTCTGAAAACTGCAGAATGGGAGTGCTGGAGGGCTCTCCAGAGGTTCTCTAATGGGGCAATAGCAAGCAAAACCTTCTATATCAATAAGGGTTTCTCCACACTAATCCATCCACTAAAAATGAAACTGGGAGTTTGGGCCAGACTGTCATTTCTAAGGTTGTGTCTCTCCCTACCCTTCTGAACCCTGACTCCTCAAGATTCCCCGAAGGCAGGACAATGAGATAGTTCTTGGGGATGCTTCACAATTTACTTTTCACCTTGAACAGTCTAACAGAATGCCAGCCCACCCCAGGCGGCCAACTCACAAGTTGCAGGTAGGGTGGAAGGAGGCCATTTTGCCTCCCATTACCTTTGGACTCAAGACAGCATTTTTTTTCCCAGCTTAATTCACAAATAAAATTGTATATATTTAAAGTATACAACATCATGATTGACTATGTATACACTGTGGAAATGATGACCATAATTTAGTTAATGAATGCATCCATCATCTTACGTAGTTACCATTGTGTGTGTGGTGAGAACCCTTAATATCTACTCTCAGCAACTTTCAAGTATAAAATTGTGTTAATTGTAGTTACCATACTGTACATTACATACCCAGAACTCATTTATCTTATAACTAAAGGTTTGTGCCCTTTGACCAACCTCTCCCTATTTCCACCCTTAAACCCCAAGCAACCCCTATTCTACTATGTTTCTAAGAGTTCAATTTTTTTTAAGATTCCACATATAGGTGAGATCATACAGTATTTGTCTTTCTGTGTCTGCTCTATTTCACTTACCTTAAATGCCCTCAAGTTTCATCTGTATTGTGTCACAAATGGCAGAAGTTCCTATTTTATGGCTGAAAAATATTCCTCTGTGTGTGTGTGTGTGTGTGTGTGTGTGTGTGTGACATTTTCTTTATCCGTTCATCGTTGATGGACCTTTGGGTTGTTTCCATATCTTGGTTATTGTGAATAATGCTGTAATGAACAGGAGAACGCAGTTATCTCTTGAGATACTAATTTCATGTCCTTCATATATGTATTCAGAAGTGAAATTGCTGGGTCATAGGGCAGTTCTATTTTTAGTCTTTTGAGAAACCTCCATTCTGTTTCTCTCAGTGGCTGCCCCAGGTTATATTCCCCCCAGCGGTGCACAAGCGTTCCTTTTACCCCACATCCTTGCCAACACTTGTTATAGTTTATCTTTTTGAAAACTTTTGTCTTCTGAATAACAGGTGTGAGGTGCTACCTCATTATGGTTTTGATTTGCATTTTCCTAAGGATTAATGATTTTGAACATCTTTTCATGCCTCTGTTGGCTATTTGTATGTCTTCTTTGGAAAAATGTCTGTTGAGGTCCTTCGTCCATTTTTTAACTGGTTTTCTGCCCTTTTTGCAATTGAGTTATAGGTGTTCCTGATATCTTTTAGATATATCGGATCTATGATTTGCAAATGTTTTCTCCCATTCCATAGTTTGCTTTTACATTCTGTTGAGGGTTTCCCTTGCTCTGAAAAAGATTTTAGTTTCACATAGTCTCTCTTCTTTATTTTTGCTCCCTTTCTTGTGTTTTCGGTGTCATATCCAAAAAAAATCACTGCCAAAGCCAACGCCGAGGAGATTTTTTTCTGTTTTCCTCTAAGAGTTTTATGGTTTCAGGTCTTATATTTAAGTCCTCACTGAATTTTGAGTCAATTTTTTTGAGCGGTGTAAGATAGGGGCCCAGCTTTGCTCTTCTACAGGAAGACATTTCGTTTTCCAACACCACTTACTGATTATCTTCTCCCCATTATGTATTCTTGGTACCCTCTTCAAAGATCTGTTGACAGTATAGGTATGGCTTTATTTCTGTGCTCTCTATTCTGTTCCATTGGTTGAGGTGCCTATTTTTAATTTCCCCTACCATATTGCTTTGATTACCCTAGCTTTGTAATGTGGTTGAAATCAGGAAGGGTGATATCTCCAGCTCTGTTCTTTCTCAAGATTTTTCTGGTTATTCAGGGTATTTTGTGGGTCCTTATGAAGTTAGGTTTGCTTTTTCTATTCCTGTAAAAGATACCATTAAATTTTTTTTATAGGGATTGCATTAAATATGTAGGTTGCTTTGGGTAGAATGGACATTTTAACAATATTAATTCCCAATTTGTGAACATGGAATATCTTTCCCTTTATTTGTGTCTTCTCCAATTTGTATTATCAAAGTCTTACAATTTCAGTGCAGGCCTTTTACCTCCTTGGTTAGACATATTCCTAGGTATTGTAAATGGAATTGTTTTCTTAGTTTCTTTTTCAGATATTTTGTTATAGTGTATAGAAATGCAGCTGAATTTTCTATGTTGATTATATCTAGCAACTTTACTAAATCCATTGATTAGTTCTAACAGGTTTGTTTGTTTGTTTGTTTGTTTGTTTTTTGGTAGAATCTTCAGGGTTTTCTATAAATAAGATTATATCATCTGCAAGGAGAGACTTTTACTTCATGCTTCCTGTTGTGGATGGCTTTTAGTTTTCTTCTTGCCTGCTTGCTCTTGCTAGGTCTTCCAGTACTATGCTGAATAAAAGTGGCAAAAATGAGCATCTTTGTCTTGTTCCTGATCTTAGAAGAAAAGGCTTTCAGCTTTTGATAACTGAGTATGTTTCCTGTGGGCTTTTTATATGTGGTCATCACTATCTTGAGGTACATTCCTTTTACACCTAATTTGTTGAGTGTTTTCACCATGAAAGAATGTTGAATTTCATCAGATGTTTTTCTGCATCTATTGGGAAGATCGTATGATTTTTATCCTACATTCTATTCATATGATTTAATTAATTTGTTTATGTCAAAGTATCCTTGCATTTCACTTGATGATGGTATACAAGGCTTTTAATGTGCTGCTGAATTCAGTGTGCTAATATTTTGTTGTGAATTTTTGCATCCATAGGCATCGTGGATTAATTAGCCTGTAATTTTCTTTTCTTGTAATGTGCTTCTCTGACTTTGATTCACTTGGCAGTTCATATGTTTCTAAGAATGTTTCCACTTCTTCTAGGTTGTCCAATATAATATGGGCATATAATAATTCATAGTGGTCTCTTATTAAGCTTTGTGCTTCTGTGATATCAACTGTAATGCTTCTGTGATATCAACTGTAATACCTTCTCTTTCATTTCTGATTTTATTTAAGTCTTCTCTTTTTCCTTAGCCTAGCTAAAGGCTTGTCAATTTTGTTTATCTTTTCCAAGAAACAGCTTTTAATTTCATTGATCTTGACTATTTTTTAGTATCTATTTTATTTATTTCTGCTCTGATCTTTGTTATCTCTTCTACTGTGAGCTTAGTTTGTTCTTATTTCCTTAGTTATTTGAACTATAAAGTTAGATTATTCAAGATATTTGTTTTTTCTCAATGTAGGCATTTATCTCTATAAACCCTCTTAAAAATGCTTTTGCTGCCTCCGTTAAGTTTTCATATGCTGTTTTTCCATGTTTGTTTGTTTCAATATATGTTTTAATTTCCCTTTTGATTTCATCTTTTAGCCATCGGTTATCCTGGATTATATTAATTCCCATATTTGTGAATTTTCCAACTTTCTTTCTCTTACTGATTTTTTTGGTCCCATACCATTGTGGCCAGAATGATTTCAATCTTTATATGATTTCAATCTTCTTAAACTTGTTAAGACTTGTTTTGTGACCTAACATATTGTCTATCCCGGAGAGTGTTTTGTGTGCACTTGAGAAGAATGTGTATCACGCGGACATTGGATGAATGTTCTGTTGGATCCATTTAGTCTAGAGTATAGCTCAAATCCAATGCTGCTTCATTGATTCTCTGTCTAGATGATCTATCCATTGTTAAAAGTGGGATTTTGAAGTCCTCTGCTATTATTTCTTTGCTGTCTCTTTCTCACTAGATTTGTTAATATTTGCTTAATTATATTTAGGTGTTTCAATCTTAAGTGCGTATATATTTACTGTTATTATATCATCTTGATTAATTGACACTTTTATCATTTTTATAATGACCTTCTTTGTCCCTTCTTACAGTTTCTTTACTCAAAGCCTATTTTGTCTGATGTAAATATAGCCTCTCCTGCCCTTTTTTGTTTTCCATTTGCATGAAATACCTTTTTTTAATCCCCTCACTTCCAGCCTATGTGTGTTCTTAAAGCTGAAGTGAGTCTATTATAGGTAACATATAGTTGGGTCTTGTTTTTATCTATTTGGGCACTCTGCTAAGTGATTGGAGAATTTGATCTATTTATACTAATTATTGATAGGTAAGGAATTATCATTGCCATTTTATACATAGTTTTCTGGCTGTTTTGTAGTTCTTTTGTTTCTTTTTTTCCCCCTCTTGCTGTCTAACTTTGTGATTTGAAAATCTTCCATAAAGATATTGCTCAGATTGCTTTCTCCTTATTTTTTGTGCATCTACCATATGTTTTTACTTTTGTCATTACCACGATAACTATGTAAAAAATTTTATAGTTATAACAATCTATTTTAAGCTGATAACAACTTTATTTCCATCACATACAAAAACTGTACCCTTTTACCTACCCTCCCACATTTTATGTTTTTGATGTCACAAATTATATCTTTTTATATTGTATATCCATTAACAAATTATTATGTCTATAACTTTTTAGTATTTTTGTCTTTAACCTTTATACCAGAGCTAAATGATTCACATACAACTATTACAGTATTACAATGTTCTGAATTTGAATTTGACTACTTACTTTTACCAGTGAGTTTTATACATTTATATGTCTTCATATTACAATTTAGTGTCCTCTTATTTCTGCTTGAAGAACTGTCTTTAACATTTTTTGCAAGGCAAGTCTAGAGGTGATGAACTCTTTTAGCTTTCATTTTATTTGGGAATCTTTATCTCTTCCTCATTTCTGAAGGATAGCTTTGCCAGTTAAAGTATTCTTGGTTGGCAGGATTTTTTTTTCCTTTAGCAATTTGAATATATCACCTCACTCTCTTCTGACCTGTAAGGTTTCATCGGAGAAATCCACTGATAGCTTTGTGGGGGTGCTCTTGTATACAATGAGTTTCCTTTATTCTTGTGGTTTTCAAAAGTTTCCTTTTTATTTTTGAGTTTTATTATCATGGATCTCAGTGAAATCCTCTTTGGGTTGAATTTCTGGGGGGAACCTATGAGCTTCATGTACCTGGACGTCCATCTCTCTACCATCTCTCTACTTGGAAAGTTTTTAGCCATTATTCCTTCAGTCTCTCTCTCTATCTATCTATCTCTCTCCCCTTCCCTGTCCATCTTCTGAGATGCTCATAATACATATATTGTTTCACCTACTGGTATCTATAATTCATATAGGCATTCCTCACTGTTTCATTCTGTTTTTTTCTTTTGTTTTCTGACTGGATAACTTCAAAAGATCTGTGTTTGAGTTCACAGATTCTTTCCTCTGCTTCATCAAATGTGATCTTGATGCTCTCTTTTCCATTTTCATTCATTCAATGTATCCTTAAGTTCTAAATTTTCTATTTGGTTCCTTTTTTAAGATTTTTATCTCTTTTTTGATCCTCACATTTGTTCATATATTGTTTTCCTGATTTCATTAACTTGTCTATCTGTTCTCTTGTACTCACTGAGCTTCTTTAAACAATTAGTCTGAGTTCTTTTTCAGACAATTCATTGATCTCCATTTCTTTGGGGTGGTTCACTAGAAAATTACTGTGTTCCTTTGCTGGAATACATGTTCTTTGAATTTTTGTGTTCCTTGAAGTCTTGCAGAGTTGTCTTCGCATTGAAGAAGCTGTCACCTCCCCGAGTCTTTACTGACTGGACTGACAAAGAAATAACCTTCACCAGTCTGTTCAGTTAGAGAATTTGGCTTTCATGGAGCTCTGCTCTGCTTGTACCCACTTCACACTTTTTGTTGAAGTGCACAGAATGTTGGAGGTGCCCATGGGCCAGTTAGGTGAACCACAGTAAGGCATCCCCTGTGGTTTGCAGGCAGACTTCCTGTTGGAGTCTGTGAAGGATGTAGTAGGATGAATGGCAAATGGGTAGCATCCTTGTAATTGGGGCTGAGCCCCAGTTTTTGTGCTCCCAGCCTCTCCCAAACCTCCAGTTATGCAAATCACCTCAGTATTCTGGGTGGGGCAAAAAAGAGCAGTGCCTTTTAGGAAGTGTCCTGCACAGCTAGGGAAGTTGGTGCCTACACATCCACTGTTGGCTTCCACCATGGGAGAAATGCAGCCAAAGGAGTCCCTTTTTGCACTGATCAGTGCCAGTTTGGGAGAAAGGTGATGCAGAAAAGTGACACTGTTTTTCTTAACTTCTTCAATGCATCCAACCTCTGACTTTTTTTAATCCAGTAATATGCTGGATCTTCCTCACTGGACTCCTAGACTCCCACAAAAGTACTTTCATCCATGTGTGATTGTCAGACCAGTGTTCTGTGAGGGGATGAAAGTAGAAAACACTTATTCTGCCATCTTGCTGGCATCACTCTCCTCAACATTTGTTTAAGATTTCATTATTCTCAAGTACCTTATAAGCCTTCTTCTCAGAGATGGCTTCTGCATATCTTTTGGTGAGATTTGATCAAAGCATCATTAATTCTAGGGAACCTTAAAGTCTTCTCCTCTACTCTTTAGAAGGTAAAAACCTTCTAATAGACTATAGATTTTCCTGTTAGTTCAAGGTATCTTTTTCAACTAATTCAACCATTTCAACTAATTTTCTTGAAAGTTCCCTCCCTCTCATCTTTCTTGCATTTATTTTTTAAAAGACTTTATTTATTTAAGAAAGAGAGAAAGAGCACAAGCTGAGGTAGGGGGAAGAGGCAGACAGAGGGAGAAGCAGATACCCTCTGAGCAAGGAACCCAACACGGGACTCCATCCCAGGACTCTGAGATCCTGATGTGAGCCAAAGGCAGCCATTTAACCAACTGAGTCACCCAGGTGCCCCTCTTTCTTACATTTATTCTTTTGTTCCTGCTTCTTTTGTTTTCCTCTCAGGATAATGTAGGAGTTAAAACCAAGGGCTTTGGGATAGAGTTGCTTGGACTCCAACCCCAGATAACTAGCTTTGTGAGTTTACTTGCCCTGAGAATCTGTTTCCTTTCAGTTAGATGGGAAGATATTAGTATCTACTTAGGTGGATTAAAGATTAAATGGTATAATGCTTTCAAAATGCTTAACAGACTGACTGACACATACTAAGAGCTTTGTATTTGTTATTTATTGTTCTTTTTCATGCAGAGTTATAGGCATTCATTGCTCACAATGGTTACCATCCTCCTCCCTAACCTCCCGCCCCCACCCATCTGTTACAGGTTTTTGCTATAACCTGCAACAAAGACAAATAGTATAGCAGAAGTCTATTCAACAAACAAGTTAACTTCTTGGAACCACTTCAAACTAGAAATGATGACTTTCCTTACAGAACCCAGAACTAGCCCAAAACTTATTGGAGCATAAATAGCTCTGGCTATGGGAATCTCAGAGCTAACTAAACACAGCTAAAAGTCAAGTAATTTCCTCAACTATAAAATGACAAAAATTAATATTATCCTTTGATTCTGGCTCATGATGTCTTCTTTTTCTTCTTCTTAAATTTGCTCCTTTGCCAAACTTTGTCTTCTTTTGCTCCACATTCTTCCCTCTGGGGCCAATCTATATCCAGGGCTCACTGCCAGGTCTTTGTCTCCTGAAACTGTTGCTTCAGCTCCAACCTCTTCCCAGACTTGCAGTTCCAAATTTCCATCTGTGGGAAACTTCCACCTCGATGTCCCACCAGCAGCACCTCAGACCTAGCAAGTAGAAAATAACTCATTATCTGCCCACACACCCCAGCTTCTTTTTCCATTTGTGGCACCCTCATATTTCTTGTCACTGGGTCTTAAAAGCCTCAGCCATCTGTTTCCACTTGTACCCTTCAATCTATTCTGTAGCTAATACCTATGTTTTTCTTTTGTTGAACATCAGCTGCCCCTTGCTTTCCATGGTCTACCAGATTTGTCTGTCTGGCCCTTCTCAGCTCCAGCCTAGATTGCTTGTCCCAGCCCCCTAACTCATTCCCTGGGCCATAGCCAATCATGTGTCCAACTGAGCCTATATACGGCCACCAGACTGACCTTTGACCCAGGCACACCTCTGTATCAAATCATTCATCTTCCTCGTGATGTTTATGAAGCAAACAATGTGCGCTGTCTCTGGTTCTAGCATGAACTTCCTCAATTGCACTTCAACTTAACTCTCTGCCTCTGATTTTCCACAGACTTAGCCAAATAAACATCACCTCAATCTCCAAACGTGTTTTGTCCTTGTTACTTCATGCCTTTGCAACCTTGCCTCTCAAATCCAACTTTGTCCCCAATCTCTATTTATTCTTCAAGGTCTAGCTCAGCTTTTCTCTTTCATCAAGTACTCTTCCATCTCCCAGTCAGAAATACTTCCTTAGAAATCTCATTCCTCTGAATCTCCAGAGCTCTTTGACCTCCTTTGGATGCTTTCAAGAATTCCATTCAACAAAAACATATTGAACACAAATTAAATGAGAATTGTCCTTGGGAGCTAGGAAAGGGAGTGGAGGAAAGAGCAGTTCCTCTTCTCTCAGTATCTCAGTCATCAGACCTATGAGTCAACAATTCCAAGATATAACAAAGCTATTATGGAGGTGTGAAGAATGTGTTATTAGAGTAAGGAATTACTCAGCGTCCCTTTCTCCCCCACACTCCCAGTGCTGGGTCCCTCCATTTTATAACAAGGTTATAAAACTCCATTGCAAGAAGCCCAGGTTTCTGTGGGAGTGTGCCAGGTTCTATGGTTTATTTTGGAAGAAGAGGTAGGCTTTGGATATTTTTGTCTTGTTGATATTTTGTGAGATTTTATGAGATTACCTCCCTTATTATGCTTTATATATTGTGATAAGATCATTTCTGAATACAATTCCTTTTTCTGCCTTTATCCAAATTACACCTAAAAATACTCAGAAAAGGCTCATTTTCTCCCAAATACAAAGATTGGGCTAAAGAAGAAACTCAATGAAATTACCACCAATCAGAGAAAAATGCATTAGATTTGTCATATTGTGGCTTAGGTAAAAAAAAAAATGTAAAATGAATAACAAAATGTTATTATAACTCCTCAGAACCTCTATTCTCAACATGAATATATCAATATTTCATTTTATCATCTTTTCTCAGATGCTTCTCTCATCTCCTCATCCCAGCTTTACCTGACTGAGTTGCCAGATCAACCACTGCTCCCTGCTTCTGCATAAGACACACCACAAAGCCCATGAAACTGGGAGACAAGGAAGCTACTCACTGGCACACCCCCATATATGTCTTCTTTTTTATTTTTAGTAAGCATTATTGCATTGAGATTTATATACATTTATATGAATAAAACATACACATAGAGCTTAATGAATAACAAGAAAGTGAACTCCTGTGTAACCCTCCTTAAGGGCTCACTGCCAGGACTAGGAATCCCCCCTTAGGCCCCTCCCCAATGCATACACACCCCACCCCAGTATTAGTAGTCTGTCTTGGCTGCTGTAACAAAACACTGTAGATAGCGGCTTGATCAACAGACATTTATTTTCCACAGCTCTAGAAACTGGAAGTCTGAGTTTAGGGCACCAGCACGTTTGGGTTCTCCTAAGAGCCCTTTCCTGGCTTGCAGACGACCGTCTCCTTACTGTGTCCTCATATAGCAGAGAGATGAAGAGAAAGCAAACTCCCTGACAAACCCATCATGAGGGCTCTGTCCTCATAACCTCACCTAACCTAATCATTTCCCAAAGGCCCCACCTCCTAATACCATGACACTGGAAGTTAGAGCTTCAACATGAATTTGGGAGCAGGGGAAGAAATACAGACCCTCCACCCATGACACCCCCAGATGTAGCCACCTATGTATCCATCCCCAAATGATAGACCAGAGTTCCATTTTACTTGCTTTTCTACATGAAAGAAAAAAAAAAATGTGATCACATTGTATGCTTTCTCTTGCTTCTGTTGTTCAGTGTTATGTTCCGAAAATTTACTCCTCTTGTTTTGTGTCTGTAAATTTGCCCGTTTTCATTGTTATACAGGATTTCATTATTTGAGCATGTTAGAATTTATGTATCTATTCTACAGGTGGTGAGTATTTGGACATTTTTCCTAATGCAGCTGAGGTGAACAACACTGCCATGAACATTCTTGTACATTATATCCTGCTGCCTATTGGCCTAAGTTCCTCTGGGCACCTAAGAGTGGAATTGCTGGACTATCTCAATCTCACCAGATAATGCAAGCCGCTTTCCAAAGAGTTATTAGCAATATGCAACTTTCACCAGAGTTCCTGCTGCTCCAAATTTTTGCTGGCAATCAATATTTTCAAACTTTTCGTTTTTGCCTATCTCAAGTGTAATGAAATCTTATTGTGGTTTTCTTTTGCATATCCCTGATTATTAATAAAGTTGAGCTTCTTTCATTTTTATTGGCCATTAGGATTTCCTCTTTGGTTTTATGCTGTCCAGCTGTTAAGCCTGTTTTACCATTGGTTTATTTATCTTTCTTACTGATTTGGTTGAGTTTTTATGTATTTGACATCTTAGTCCTTTGCCAGTTTATGTCTCACACTCATCTTCCTTTTTTATATTATGATAAAATATACATAACATAAAATTAACTATTTTAAGTGTACAGGTCAGTGACATCAAGTACATTCACACGGCTGTGTAACCATCATCATCATCTAACTCCAGAACTTTTTGTAATCCCAAACTTAAATTCTATACTCACTAAACAATATGTCCTATTTCCTCCTCAGCTCCTGGTAACCACCCTTCTGCTGTCTGTCTCTATGAATTTGCCTATTCTACGTACCTCATATAAGTATAATCATACAGTATTTGTCCTTTTATATCTGGCTTTTTTCGCTGAGTATAATGTCTTCAAGGTTGAAGAATAGGTCAGAATTCCTTTCCTTTTTCAGGCTGATAATATCCCCTTTGTATGTATACATCACACTTTGTTTCCATTCATCCCTCAATGGACACTTGGGTTGTTTCCACCTTTTGGCTATTGTGAATAATGTTGCCATGAATATTAGAATACAAAATCTGTCTCTGCTTTCAATTATTTTGGGTAAATACCCAGAAGTGGGATTTCTGGATCATATGGTAATTTTATGTTTAATTTTTTTGAGTCATGCCATACCAGCCAGTATTTTCTTTTAATGGGAAGATTCTATAATTTCAGAAAATGAGCTCCCTTCCCCCAGGCTTCAGTCATATATGCCATACTTTTTCTTGAGTTCCTTAGAAGCCAGTCTTGGATCATAGAACAACATGTTGCCAAGCTAGTAGGTACCCTTAGAGTTCATATAGGTCAATCTTCTAATTTTATAAAAATGAATAGGCAGCCAGAGAGGTGATGCAACTTGCCCACAGCCATACAGTCTACTGGGAAGAGAATCAGGGCAGAGCCTAGGCCAGAGCCTGTACTGGGCCCACTGGATCACAGAAGGTTCACCTACGAAAGCAGGTACTCAAATCCTTCCAATCACAAGAGACACATGGCCCACAAAGAAGGAAGTGCTTTAAACTGAGCTTGCCCTCACCCAACCTGGTTGCAAGCTTTCAGTCCTGTCCCCCAGGGCAGGTCAACTTTCCCAAGACCCGAGTGCTGGATCTGGCAATGCTCCACTGGCCCCACCAGCCACCACACCTAGGGCCCACCCTACATTGTCCAATGGCAGTCAACCAGTATACTCCAAAAGAGGCCAGGCCCTGTACATAGCTTGTTTCTTTATTTTGCTTTAGGGAGTGTCCTGCGCTGCCTGATGGTCTGTATTATTCTTTGTCAGTGGTCTCTTCTCCTACTGAGTATGAAATAGGCACATGGGTTTGCAGTTTCTCTATCAACTGTCTCAGTGGTGGGCTGAGCTGGCACCTAACAAAATGTGAAGTCAGTGAAGTTATCTTGAATTTTCCATTTAACTTTCTCTCCTCCTCACATAAGCTGTCTCCAGATCCCTAAGACTCTGAGGTCATACCAGGATATCAGGAGCTTCTCACTGCAGCACCTGACCTCAATAAGACCTCCACAGGTAGCACCTTTTTCTCCAAACTTACCCCTTACTGACTTGCTCCTTGACTCTCTCACTGTCAGGGAGCTTCCATACTAGAAAGCAGACCAATACATTTGTTTCTTCAAAAACCATGATAAAGAAACTATCTTCCAAGCTGTCAAATGGGCTTCGCTGTACAAAAATCCATTTCTTCTTCATTACCTCCAATGACCCAACCATAGTCCTACAGGAAGTATGTGAGGAAAAGACAAAAATCTTCATTTCAAGAGAATAAGTGATTTGCCCAAGAGCACACCACTAAGCGTCCAGACCTCAGAGTACTTTCGTGCTTTATTATGGAGCCCTGGAGTGGGTAATGTCTGACAATAATTAAATGGATAAATCCTTATAAGGTTAATTTAATAAGGTTGAAATCAGATTAAATAATAAACATTTCAACACAAGGTTCTTGGAGGTGTAATGGTTTGGTAAGGGAGTGCTTTTTAAGCTGAGAACACTGGGGACTTGGGAAGACCCAATAGAAAGGTCCTTTTATACGGCCTTTTCAATTCCCACCATGATGGCAGCTGCCTAAGACTCAAGAAGTCAGAACCTTACCACAGTCTCTCCTATTCCAGACCCCAAAATTCCTCATGCATATCGAATTTCCCTCTCCCCATAATAAAGACCACTTCCTACACAGCTGGCTGACTCCGCACCAAGCCCCATCTGCCTTCTCTGGCTACAGAAGCCATGAGGGAAAGGACAAAGGATTAGCAGGCCAATTTCTTATAATCCAAGAGAAGGCTATCAATTTATACCCATTTAATGTTGCCATGAGAAATTAAAGAACTGTTCTTTATGTTATATTCATACAGCCCTTTTTCAGTGTATGATTATCTTAGTTGAATCTCCCAGTAGCCTGAGAGAGAGACAGGACACACACCACTATCTCCATTTATCACAGATAAGGAAACAGAGGCTCAGAAGATTAGGTGACATGCCTAGTCAGGATGATTCAGAGGCAGAGACAGGCTGGAATTTGGTCTTCGACACTCTTGTGCTTTCATGAGGCCAAAGTGCTGGGTGGGGGGGGGGGGCGGGCGGGGAGGGTGGTAATATGTCCGGGGGAAACCTACATACAGTGACGTCTGTGAAGACTCTGAGCAGTGACGTGACCATGTTCATTCATACAGCTCAGAGCTTTATCCTGGTCTGTCTGGGAATTTCCAGTGTTCTCAGGGAATATAAGATACATTTCAACACACACAAAAAGGAATGCATGTTTCCTAGAAATTATTCAGTTGCTCTTATGCATATATAGCTTCCAAAATATGCCTTAATATTCTAGGCAAAGCTTTCCTTGGTAATGTGGTCTATTAATAATCAATACAAAGTGACAATTATTGAAGATTATTGTACAAGATACCTTATTGTACCAATGTATATTTCATTCTTACATTTTGCCCTAATTGGGTATTCCATTTACAATTAAAATGTGTTAGAATGTTTGTGTTTGGCTTATTTATTAATTCTTTATTTGTAAAAATGGAAAGACTCTGCTGGTTGGTCATCTCTCAGTTAAACCCGTGTATGGACACTGCATTGTTCAGGTCATGGGACCCCTGACAGGGACAGAGGTTCTCAACTCTTTAGGGCCATGGATGCCTTCGGCTTTCTGGTGAAGCCTACAGTCTCTTTCTCTGAGTAGTATTTTTAAATGTATAAATGAAAACATGGTGATGAGTATAAATGATATCCCAAGATATCTGCAGTAACTGTAGTGTCAGATAAAAATATCTGACTTCTATTGACCGACTACTACTGATAGTACTGTGGTTCGTTGCCTACACTCATAAAGGAAGAAAAGAGAAGTTTAACACAAAGATAGAACTTCTTTTCTCAGTCAAAGGCACAAACCCCTTGCTAACACATTAAGAACTCCTGACCTAAGGGTTTTACCATGTACCTGGTTAGTGAATCCTAAGTACAGTTCAAGTTCCTGGGACAGCATTCTCTAAAATGTGTTCAGTAGAGTACTAGTTTTAGAAAATATTAACAACTATCTGTTCTGGGTTGAACTGTGTCCCCCAAAAAGATATGTGGAAGCTTTTATCCCTGGTACCTGGGAATAGGACTTTATTTGGAAATAGGGTCTTTGCAGATGTAATCAAATTAAGAGGAGTTTGTATTCAATGAGGATGGTCCTAATCCAGTAGGATTAGGTGTCTATGCAGCTGTCATAAGAGGAGGAGAGATGCAGAGACACACAGGAGGAATGCATGTGATGTCTGTTAGAGCCAGACATGGAAATGACTGATGCACCCACAGACCACAGAGTACGCAGGGCTGCTGGCAACACCAGAAGCTAAGGAAAGGACATGGAACAGACTCTTCCCCTAAAACCTTCAGAGAGCATGTGGCCCTGTTAACACCTTGATTTTTAACATCTAGCCTCTAAAATGGTGAAAAACTAAATATCTGTTGTTGTAAGCTACCAATTCGTGTACTTCATTATGGCAGCCCTAGGAAACAAATATGGTATACTTGGGGGGGGGAAATTATTTGAGGTCATAAAATTTGGAAACTCATGAGCATTAAATTTCCCTTTTGCAGATAGAGAACATTCCCTAGAATATCAAAGATTCTGGAGAAGATGCACAGTTAACATAGGGTGCACCCCAAGGTATATTTAGCCAAAACACACTTTATTTGTGGCACAGCTAAAGAATGCTATTTCGTGGAATACTAGATGTCGCAGCAGTACAACTGATAAATTGTACAAAGCCAAATTGACAAAGGGACTGAAAACCGTATAGGAAAATGGATAGAAGAGATACCTTGAAGATCAGCTCATTTCTGCCACTCATTGCTACACATTAGGAACCTGAGGCTCAACTAAAAGTGTTTGCCAAAATGCAGATAACACAGCCCTAACATTTGCGTAATTGGAAGACAAATGGATCATTAAACACTGAATTCTTCTGGTTGGGATCATAAGAATTTCCTTCTGAATAAACCCTCCTATCACTCTACAAACCCATCCTGCCTAAAAACTGGTTCTACTTTCCAAACAATTTAAGGGAATTTCTACTCACAGAGAGAAGTTATTTTAAATTATGCATGGGGCAACGTGACAATCCCTTGACAGCTTCCCCCCGGAACCCCCAGGAGATGAGCCTGCCACTCCACCTGGCCACCCACCCCCACCCTGCCCCAGCAGGAGCACGAACCCCTTCACCTGCATGAGCAGTGAGCATGGTTGATGGCACAGTGGGTGTGGTAGGGCATCTCAAGGAAGATCTTGGGCTCTGGGTGTGACCAAGTGGGGACAGTGTTTCAGTTCAGGTTGCGGAGACACAGAGCCTAGGACTGAGATGCTTGTCCCAAGCGGGATTTATCCAGGGAACATTCTTAGGAGGATGGGAGGATGGCAGGATAGGAAGGAGATGGGTCTGCCCCAAGACACTCACGTCCTCCACAGGATCCTGACATTTCAACCTCCGTTCACACATTTCCCCAATTCCAATTTGTAAGCCACCAAGCCACGCTGCATTTGAGCCAGTCTGTACAGGCTCAGGAAAGACTGTCAGACATCCAAGAGTTTTCCGAGCTGGTTGTTAAACTCTTGGTGGTTTGACATTGGTCACAGTGGGAGTATCTTTACACCATGGAAATCGGGAGACTTTGCAAATCAGGGTGGTTTTGTATTTTTGCCAGAGAACTGGCTTCCCAGTACACCCCTACCATGGAAGTCCTTGCTTCCCTCCAACAGGCTCTGAACATTCCCCCTGAGACTAAGGACCACTGCACTGCCCCATCCACCTTTCTAACGTCAGCTTGCTGGGTCTGTAATCCCGCTGTGGGAATCAGAGTTCTTCTGCCTGATGAAAGCCTTTTGCGAACTCCTTTCACATGAAGTGCGAAGGGGAAATGAAGCTCTTATTGCTAGAAACAGGAGCCCGGAGAAACTCCCTGTGCAGCGCCTTAAAACACAGTTCGTCCAAAGCAGCAACTGCAGGAGCGCTCTCCAGCTTCATGGTTTGGCGCCTGATACCCGGTGGCTCACAAAAGCACCGTGGAACCAGAAAAGAACGCGCACGCAGCACCAGCCTCCCTTCTCTGCTGCCTGCGGGAAGCAGGAGGCTCTATTTACCCCCGCAGTGTGAACGCAGCCTTCCTCCAGCCCTGCCCCCACCTGGAGCTCCGCCATGCCTAGTGGGAGTGTCCTGACTTCGCTCCAGATGGTGGGAAGCCTGGCCAGTGGTGCAAGTTTCCAGCTTCTGCCGCCGTAAGAATGAATGACTCTAATGTGTGCCTCTTCAGCCGCTTGACTCACTGCCCCCTTCCTTCAGTGTTGACGTCCAGCCAAGATACCCTCCTGATTTTCTAATCATCCCCCTGCAACAGCCTTGGAAATCAGCTGTCTTCCACTCACCAGCACACATGAATTTACGCCAGATGAATGGGAAAGAATTCTGATTTGATTCCCTTTTCAGGCAAAATGTGCAGCAGCAACAAGGAGCCGGTTAGACCTGTTGCAAATTCTTGCAGGCTGGCCATTTGTGAGTCATATTTACATGACCCTGAATTGCCGGGTTTGAGTTAATTGCACAGTTTGGCCTACTGCCTCTACAATTGGCTCCATTTGGTTATGGAGGCCACTAAATTAATGATCTGAGGCCACCGGCCCATTCAGATCAAGGGGCAGCAAAATTGAAAGGAAAGCAACCAGCCGAATTAACCAACAAAAAGACCCATCCGAGGCTGCACGGGAAATGTAACCTCTATAAATTTGGGGAGATGGATTAGTCTGAAACATAAAATTGTTGATAGTTGACTACTTTAATCTTTCTTTTAAAAATGGTAGTTTTAAATAGTTCAGCCGAATTGTTACATCCCCTTGATTTTTAAGTCATGGCTAATCTAACACCTCTGGGTTGCTTAGGCTGGGAGTGGGGCCGAGCGCTGCCAGTCAGTAGAACAAAGAAATAGATTATCTCTTCTATCCCATGCCCTGATTTAAACATGTTCTTCTCAAGTACAGTTTAGTGAAAAGAGCTCTGGCTTAGGACTCGCAAGACCTATATTTTAGCCCCAACTGACTTCCCCTGTGGCCTTAGACAAGCCATTTCTCCTTTAAGCCTCCCTCTTTTCAAGTAAAGCAATATCATAAACATTCTTATAACGCCAAAATGAGCTGATATATGGGAACGCGGCTTTTTAAAGTGAAAATTCCTACGTAGATAATTTATAAAGCCTACACACAGTGTGGTTAGCAACCCCTACTGATATGTGAGTGTGTGTACTCCCTCAGGAGAGAATAAATTTTGAATGCAATGGCAACTGATTACCCTTTTGTTCCAGTGTCATTTCTGATAGCAAACAATGCCAAAACAGTAACAAATTGCCATTGTATTTTCCATTAGTCATCAGAGTATAAAAGATTTGATAAATAGCAAGAAAACACATTGGCTCTTTGGGGTGGGAAATCTGTGTTATTGACAGTAGCAAATTACAGTTCCATGAAAAAGATGGTGTCACGGTTCTTAGAGATTATTTGCATGGCTGCTGAGACATAAGAAAACCCTAAGAAGCTTTTAGAGGCCACGTCTGTGAGATGAATGGCATGGTGTCCCCAGCCAGCGGCCCCCTTGTTCCAGCATTTGTGTGACATGGCTGGGCATCTGCTCAGGCATGAGCCTCTCATCCAAGAATAGCTTCAAATAGCTTCCTTGGTATTCCCTGACTAGCCTGGGGGCACCATACTTTGGGATTGGAGTGCAAAGATGTCGAGGGTGTTCCTTGGGCACCCTGTGCTCTGTCCTTCTCTTTGCTTCCATGCAGCTGCCTCCTATTCTTCTGCTCCAGTGATAGCCCGGGAAGATATCTCCCTCTGGAGCCACTGCCAACCCCACTCCATGGCAGCTGTCACAGCAGCCCCGGGAGAGCAGCATGACCACAGGCACCCACCCGTGAGCACGGCACATCTGCAGAGCGTCCCGTGTCCCTGGCTTTGCGCCTGCGGGCTCACAGCTCCCTGCTGGACAGGAGGTTCCCAGCTGGCTCCGCTCACCATGACCCCTCTCTCTTCACTGGGAGGCTTTGGTCCATTGGATTTTTCACCTCTGAGACATTCTACTCTGCTCTGAGCAGTATATTGTTTCCTGAATACATACCGCTCTTTAAAATTTCCAGGCTTAAAAAATATTACTCAAGTTCTCTTGATGACTTTTCCAACATTGGAATGGGTTAACCGTCAGATGTTAAGAGAAAATGGGGGTATAGCTCAGTGGTAGAGCATTTGACTGCGGATGTTAAGAGAAAATATTATTTTAAAGATGAAAAAAGATGATAAAAGATCACCAAATCTTTGAGGACATTATGCTAAGTGAAATAAGCCAGTTACAGTATGATTCCACCTAGGACTGTCAAATTCATGGAGACTTTAGAAAGTCGAAAGGTGGTTGCAATTGCCAAGAACTAGGGGGAGGGAGAAGTAGGGAGTTTCTGTTTTACACATATAGTGAGTTCTGGAAATCAGTTAGACAACAATGGGAATACACTTAAATTTCATGTTATGTATGTATGTTATGTATATTTTCCACAAATAAAATTGAAATAAAATTTTTATTTTAAAAAATATTTTTAAATTTATTTGAGAGAGAGAGCACAAGTGGGAAAAGGGGAAGCAGACTCCCAACTGAGCAGGGAGCCTGATGCGGGGCTGAGACCGGGCCCCTGGGTTCATATCCTGAACCGAGGGCAGACGGTTAACCAACTGAGCCACCTAGGCATCCCTCAGTAAAACTTTTTTAAAGAATACCAAATCTAGGAACGGTAATGTCCACAGAGTTACAAATATCAGAGGGACTGGAAATAAGGACATATAAAAAAGAATCCCTCAAATAGAAATGTCCAAGATTGTCTTTAAAAAGTTATCCCATTTTTACCAATTGGAAATTTTCCCTAGGAATCCTGCTATTCCTAATTGAACTTATAAAATTATTACAAAAGCAACAAAGTCAAAAAGAAGGTAGATGCTTGATCTGAGTGTTTGTTTCCCTCCCCGAAATCCTTATTGAAATCCTAACCCTTGAAGGTGATGGTATTAAAGGTGGGGCCCATGGAAGGTGATTGGGTCGCAAGGGTGGAGCCCTCATGAATGGGATTAGTGCTCTTATAAAAGAGATCCCACAGAGCTGCCTCACCCCTTCTGCCAGGCAGGGACACGGCAAGAAGTGTGTGAGCCGGGAGAGAATCCTCACGTGACCATGCTGGCATCCTGATCTCAGACTTCCAGCCTCCAGACCTGTGAGAAATAAATTTCTGTTGCCTATCAGCCACCTAGCCTGTTACAGCAGCTGGAACAGACTGAGCCAGCTGATGTACAATAATATCTAACAACACTTCGGTGGGGAAAAAAAAAAAACAAACCCAGCTCCTTCTCACTGTGGTTTCTCCTCACCTCCAGAGGCTTTGATTTAGGGATGGGATCTGCCCCAGAAGTTCAAGGCACAGAGTCATTCAATTTGTGACAGGATACGCCTCTTCATTCACAGGACAGATGAAAGGGTAGCCTAGTTTTCCATCTTGCCCTGCCTCCTTCAGGATCAAAATTATAGTTCTTCTCAATGCTGGATCGAACTCTTTCATCTCCGTTTTAACCAAAATGGAAACCAGCATCATGAGGATTCCTCGGGGCTAGTGGGGAAAGGAATTTCCCCTGCTCTTGCCAGAGTCCCAAGAGGAGGGGGGTATCCTCCCACGGGTGAGTAATCACAGTTCCATGTGACAGAACAAACAGCATCTCTCTCTCTCTCTCTTTTTTTTAAACGTGGAAGGAAATCAGCTGAAGGAAATTGAGATGAAAGCCAGTCCACAACACAGCAGCCCAAGGAGATGTCGTTTCTTGACATTCTGAGTGCTCTCCAGGACTGAATTCCTCCAGAAGTTAATAGGAGGACTCTGGACCACACTGACCACACTTCAAGAAATCAAGAGTTGCAAAAAGTGTCTCGGACTAAAGCCAGACAGGTGCCAGACTGCCCTTGCTTTTGCCCTAAACTCCTTCCAAACTGGCCTGTACACCTTTCCCACCTGCCCCCTCTAGGCTCTCAGTGCAGCTGTGCCCATCTGCAGGAATGCCAGAGGCTGGCTTTGTGCTTGCATCCTGCTGGGGCTGGGCATTTCTCCGCCCTGTTCCTGCTTATGGCCCCCTCAGCCACCCTCCTGGACTTTCAGCCAGCCTCTGGTCCCGGACCATCTTTGTGCCCTGACTTCCAGTCATGCCCAGCCTGAGGATGGCTGCCTCTGATTTGCCGCTTAGACTTGGGTATTTCTCTGGACACCGTCCTCTCCACGCCTGCTCTGAAACCCTGGCCTTGCTGTGATAGACTTGGTGCCAGTTCTATGAACTACTTCGAAAATGTGACCATGGTTCAGAGTTTCTTGTTGCAGAGAGACAGGAAAAAAAAAAAAAATGACAAGAACAGAGAAAGAAAAGAGAAAGTGATTAAAGAGAGATGCTATGATCTTTTCACCCAAATTCGCATGAGAACTTTCTGGGTGCAAGTATAGAAGCAATGGTCAGCAAAGTTTTGAAGAACGAACACCAACAACTGCCCACAGCCACTATTCCCTGGGCCGGTAAACGACGCCTTTGTGTTCTCAAAGAACGGGGTGGGTGCTCTCCTCAGTCTACCACTTAACCCAAAATTTTTGGTTTCTTGCAGGACTCTATACCCCTTAAGAACAACAATCTCCTGGTATCCCTAGCACCTACCAACAGAGACTTGGAGGAGCCATCCAGGCGATACTTGGTCGAATGAGTGAGGCATCAGGGTCTGAGGGGCCAGGGCGAGGGGGGCAGAGCTGCAGATGCAGAACCTGTGGGCTCATCCTGTCAGTCATCCATGTGCCTATAGCAGGCAGACTTGGGTTTTCCCTGGAAGGACCATGCCCTAGGACCCATAAGTGCCAAGCTGTTACTGTCAGGACAAAGCTGCTGAGTCCTGTTTTCCCAGACCATGAGGTTCAAGGGACTAGCAGATCTTCATGGCTGCCATTTTCCAGTAAACAGACCGAATATTTGCTTCCCCTCCTCCTCTTCTCCAATGTCACCCACTCACCCCACCCCCGGCTCCCAGGAGAGCCATCAGTCATGTTGTGTATACACTGTGCCGAATAACGTGGGTCGTTTATGAAGCGGGCTTAGTCTCCCAAGCACAGAAGCAGATTCCTGGGCATGTTATTGTGGTGAGTGTAATAAATGAACTGTTCTTGCAGCCAAACTGTCCAATGAAATGAGATCATCACCTGCCAGACCAGGCCATTCACACCCAAAATGGACGGTCTTTATGCAGTCCCAAACAAAGAACTATGGAGCTCAGTGCTCTCCACAGAAGACACTACCACTGTACAGGTCGCGATAGTAAGAAGCTTTGAGTCAAAGTACCATTGCAACTTTCCCTCTTCTTTTAATTCTTAACGCTACTTTTGAAAGTTTCCTATTTATCCAAATTAGCATTTTCAAAGCAGCATTTCTTGTCACCCATGTTAGCAATCACTTACACAGGCCTGAGTGCTTGTGCCGTCTGGGGGTGACATAATGGGGAGCAGGAGGCATATGGCTTAGATTTTGCCATGGGGATAAAATGCTGCTGCTTCCTTTCAGAAGGAGTTAACAGAATGAGTGGGGAATGAGGAGGGCTGGAAAAGGAGCTTTGAACTCCTGGTGACACTGTTGTGGAAACATCACTCTAGAGAACACATAGAGAACACAGACCTTTCATAGATTACATCCCATGCAGTGAATACTTGGATTAACCCATCTGTGACCTTTAAAAAACATTTTCCAGGACTTGGAGACCATGTTGTGATGCTGTGCATAAAGCAGTCAGCATTGTAATAAATGTGGCCTCGTCATCTGAGTTCAAGTCCTCCTGGCACATTCCACAGACTCATTTAAGTTAGGCAACCAGCTAGAAACATGGTTACAACACAAAAATCCATTTCAAACCTCCACAAAGTGTTGTTCATGGGAAGATCCAACTGTGAGTCAAAAAGAGATGAGCTCAAAGGATTTAGGGGTTGACATTGTCTTTGTCTTCCCAGAATGTAGCTGGCTGCCTGGCAGATAACATTGCAGCAAGAGCTCTGCCTGTAGCTGGTCCAAAGAGCTGTTGTTCCTGCTTTGAAATCTTGGCACGACCCACAAGTTTCCCTCACTCTCTTCCCCCATCACCCAAACCACAGCCAAACCGGCTTTCTCATTTTTCATGCGGCTGCTCCTAAAATTCCGATGTTCAAATCCAAGCAGGGTAAAGTACCTTCTGGAGAGATCAGCCTCAGCCTTTCCATTGTTCTCCCAGCTCTGGCCCATCTGTGGGGCCTCCTCCCATGAAGAGGTACCCTTTTGTCTTTGATCCAGACTCAAATCTTCACCAAGGAAGAAGAAAGTCACTGTCGGGGCAGGCTCTGCTTTCATCATGGAAAACTGGCCCCTGAGGTGACCTCAGCTAGGTTGGAGAGCCTGTGAACCTCAAGCTGGGGCACTGAATCACCTCATAACTCCATCACCTAATGGCCTCCTCACCTGCATGCCTCTCAACCTGTCCTCTTCTGACTAAGAAACCCCATAGAGCTTCTTCCTCAGAATACTAAATCCAATTCCTTTCTATGGGACTAGGAAAAGCAGAGCCAGAGAGCCCTACGTTCAAATTCTGACTCTGCCCTGGTGTGACTTTGGGCAACTTAATACACTTGTCTGACCCCTCTCTGGTCCCCAGAAATACCATGACAACACTAATGGACACCTCCTGAAGGCACCTACCACAGTGTCTCATCCATCACGGCCATCACCCACAGCTGATCACCCACCCATTTCCACCTAGTACCCCAGTTTCTGGGCTCTAGTTAATACCCTTCTGATGCTACAGCTGATGGAGGCTTCTTGCTTTATTCAACTTTAATTTGCTTCGCCATCCCATGTGTGGCCTCTCAGTTCTCACCATGTAATAAATTCCTTGTATTAAATTCTCTCTGTTGAAAACATTTTGGATGACTTCTATTTTCTAGCTAGACCATGAATGACGGAGTAGCCACCTCCTATCTCTCCCCCATCTATGAATCCGGTTCATTAGGCACCCTCCACTCCTGAGAACACTGCACCTGAGCATGATTCCCACCATATCTTCTCTCTGCTATTCTTGACCTTAAAGTCCCTCATGCATATCAAATTCCCTCTCTCCATATTAGAGACCACCCCCTGCACAGGTGGCTAACTCCCTACCAAGCCCCAATCTGCCTTCCCTGGCAAGGGAAGCCTTAAGTATTTTCCCACAGGGGAAAACATCCCATTCTGGCCAGACAAATTAATCCAACAACCCTAGTGATGCAGGCAAACAGGAGCTGCCATCATGCTAAAATAGCAAAAGTAAATGACTTCACAGTCCCTCTGTCTTCAGGGACTCACTGAGTTGTGCATCATGGCAGCTAAGAACTCTGGCTGAAAAGAGATCAAGGTAGAGAACCGAACACCAAGACCCGAGCTGGTACTCCTTCCTTGGAGCTTTGACATCATCTGTCCTAGAGAACCTTGGATTTTATACAGTAAATTCTCACACCCCCAAGACTTCAGTCCACCTGACAATACAGTCTTCACTGAGACAAGGGCAAGCTGATGGCAGTGTTCTCAGCAAAGTCCCAATTTATTGCACAACAAGGACATATTGCTCCCTAATCAGTTCAGAAACCTGCTTGAAGGAGTCTGATACGTCTCCATGCCCATACATCCCTTGTCAAGGAGCCTGGTAACAACCTGATAGCTGTTTGAAACTGTATTTAATACATCCTCCATACTATTCACAAGGATTTGGAATGATTCCCTAACTGGTCTAGGCACATTATTTTTCCAAGCAGCTATGCTTTAGAAATATCCCTTTTCATCAAAGAAAGAAACAGTTTTTTAAACTCAGCTCTAAACATGACAAACACCAGTTCAGTGGCAGCCTGTGATGCAAGCCTAAAGAAAGCTTCCCAGACATCTTTAGCATAATAAGTTTCCAATTCTCTGCCCCAGCTGTCTTCATAGAGGCTCCTCACTGGTCAGACACTGACAGATGGTGAGCAGATTGAAACCTGCCCTGGCCACTGGGGACCGGAAATCTGGGGGCTTGCTTTCCTGACTCCTAGCTTTACTGAGATGGAGGGCAAGCCAAAAATATCTTGGCACGGTTAACAAGAGAGCATCATAAGTGGTGCTCAGTGGAGAACACTCAGGAATTCACTACATTCAAGTGCTTGTTTTCAAGAGAATCTGCTACAGGTCACAAGAGACTCCTGGTAATGTTTAACCCTAAGACCCGTCATGAGTCTGGGTTCTGGGCTGTGGTTGTTCATTCCATGGCTTCAGGGAGTGGTGCTGTAGAAACAACAAACGTCACTGACATTTTGATAATTAAACTCTAATTCTGTGATCTTTCCTATGATACCTTAGAATTTTCTCAAAATGGAGTCCTTAACGATTAATTTTGGGATAAAGACAGTCTTTGGGGATAAGTTCTGTGTCCAGAAAGCATTAAATCCTGCCAAAATCTCTATTAGTTTGCTAGGGCTACCATAGCAAAGTACCACAAACTGGGTGACTTACAGAAGAGAAAATTTATTGTCTTACAGCTCTAGAGACTAGAAGTCCAAGATCGAGGTGTCATCAGGGTTGGTTTCTCCTGAGGGCTGCAAGGGAGAAACTGTTCCATGATTCTCTTGATGGCTTGCTGGCAGTCTTTGGCATCCCTTGGTTTGTAGATGTTCTCCCTGTGTGTGTGTCTGTGTCCACATTTCCCCTTTTCAGAAGGACACCGTTCATGTTGGATTGGGGCCCATCCTACTACAGTATGAACTCATCTTACTAATTATAACTTCAATGACCCTATTTCCAAATAAGGTCACATTCTGAGCTGCTGGAAGTTAGGGCTTCAACATATGAATTTGGAGGGGACACAATTAACAGCCCACCCTCTGGCTCCTTAAAATGCATGTCGTTTTCACTTGTAAAATATGTTCACTTCATCCCAACATCCCCAAAGTCTTAAGCCATTCCAGCAGCAACTCTACCATCCAAAATCCCATCTAAATATCATCTAAATTAGATATAGGTGAGACTTAGGGTATGATTCATCCTGGAGCAAAATTCCTCTCCATCTGTGAACCTATGAAAAAGACAAGTTGTCTGCTTCCAAAATACAATGGTGAGACAAGCATAGGATAGTCATTCCCACTCTAAAAGATAGAAATTAGAAGGGGAAAAAAAAGATCATGGGTCCCAAGAAAGACTAAAACCCAGCACGCTAAATTCCATCAGGTTGTAAGGCTTGAGAATAATCCCCTTCAGTTTAATGCTCTGAGGTTGATCCCAGTAGTGCCAAGACCATTTCAATGAATGCCTTAGCTGCATCTGAAAGGGCCCCTTACCAGGCCTCCCAAATAGGATCCATTGTCCATTGACTTTACACTCAACACAATTCTCATGCTTCCAACAACCCATAGCCTGAGTCTGCAACTCGAATACTTGGCAGAAGCAGCACTCAGGGTTTAGATTCAACTAGTAAACCACTGCCTATCACCACATTCTGTTAAAGCTATCAGGGAAATCAAGATTTCCCAAGCATTGATAGGTCTATAACTGGCCAAGCTGCAGGCTCTCAATGTATCAACAATGCTTTCAGTGCGCTTTCAGAGAATTCTTGCTTTCACCTCCAGAATCAGAGCAGGAAACACTGTCCTTCTGAAGAAGCAGATTGCTATTTTAAATGGTGTGAAGTAGATCTGTGCTCTGCTTCTTAAATCCAAAGATTTCAGAGACTCTTTAGGATGAAATGGATGCATGTACTCTCATCACAACAAAAGAAAAGGAAGGATCCTTCTCCACACTATGAGTTAGCCCAATAACCATGATCCAAAAGCAACTGAATGTACTAACCCTACACTGTCAGAAAGAAGTAAATATCCATCACTTGAGCAAGACAGTCTAGTACAGGTCTTCTCAAAACATGTCCCACGAAGCACCTGCAGAAGAATGACCACAGTTTATGTGAAAAATGCATATTCCTGGGACGTCCCCTAGATCTCCTGCAACAGAATCTCTGTTGTCAGTGTCCATTTTAAACTACCTTCTGGTGACTGATGATTCTTATGGGTGATTAAGTTTGAGAACTTCTGATCTTTTCAGAGCCCAGCTTCTGGAGGCACCTGGGCAGCTCAGTTGGTTAAGCATCTGCCTTCCACTCAAGTTAGGGTTCAAGTCCCAGGGTTCTGGGATCGAGCCCCATGGGAATCTGCTTCCATCTCCTCCTCTGCCCCTCCTCCCCACTTGTGTGGGGAGCTCTCTCACTCTCAAATAAATAAAATCTTTTAAAAAAGAAAGAGCTTTTATTTAAAAAAAAAAAAAAAAGAAAAAAGCCCAACTCTGGTATCCAACCAACTAAGGCCTGGAAATCAGCTCTGCCCATAATTAATTATATGCCCTTGAGAAAACTATTGAACTTTCTGAGCTTCAGTGTTTTTTTTTTTTTAGATGAAAAACAGGAATAATAATATTCCGCACAGAGTGCTTGAGACAGTTAAATGAGACAATGTATGTGAAAGTTAAAAAAAAAAATAGATGTTAAGAGCATTTGGGATTCATCAGATGTGGTTTTATAAAATCTATTTCATAGGGTTGCTTTCAGCAAAGGAGATGAGACTTACAAATTACTTTGGGGTTGGAAAGATGTAGTTTGTCGAACTTATCTCAAAGGGCTATTCTGAGAAGTAGATGAGACGGAGGACACAAAGGCCCTAGCACAATGCCAAATACATACTTAGGAGTCAATAAATGTTGGCCCTTACCACCCTGCCCCGTGCCCACCAGCATGGTAACACGGGGAAACCAGCAAGTGTGCGGCTCATGCAGGGCCAGCATAGAGCGGGTGGTGAAAGGTAGAGCAGAAAGGTAAAGCAGGACAGCTGGGGCCTTCAGCCCCAGGCAAGGAAATCTGTAGTTCATTGTGAGCATATTAACTATCCACAGAAGTTTTCTGAGCATAAGAATGATGAAGTTAATCTAGGAGAAGTTAGGGAAAAGATTATATGTGAGCAAACTCAGAGACAGAAAGACTAGGTTAGGAGACTATTGTATAAGCCAAACAAAAATAATACAACGATAAATGAAGCAGGAGTCAGTCCAGACAGAGCTAGTACACCAGACACCCACATATCAACTAGAAAAAGGTGCCCCCTTCCCTCCATACTGCACACAGGGCCTGGAGTGTAGAACAATAAGAGATCAGCCCCACCTGGGCCCTGGCAGGGGCCCGAGTGCGGTGATCAACACACATGACCATCTGCAATAGCTTTGAGGTCAGTAGAAACAGAAAGAAGAAGGATGAAACATTTTCAGGCTAATACCTAAGCCATTAATTCGTATATTACCCTGAGAATGTTTCTGCCCTTTTCTCTCATGGTGTTATCAAATAGTCTTAAATTCTTCTTTGGCTGAAGCACCTTGCTTGGCCTGCAAACTCCTGACAGTCTTTTAGAAAAAGTCTGGTGGAGAACTTCGTATTGTAGAAAATAGCACAGATTACAGTAACATAATAATAGTTTAAATGGCTGGACATTGTCCTCTAGGTAAGCATGTATGAACTAACTCCTTTCCAAGATACTTGACACTACAGGTACATTCCCTTAGCTTAAGAGAAGTCAGCTAGTCAACAAAAATGGTATTTCCTTCTTTAGAAGGAACCATCATTGAAATTGTGCATAAGGAAATATACTGCAAGTGTAGTCCTTACAACAGTCCTAGTGCTAGGAGTCATTGAGCCTGGGTAGGGGCAGCCCCTGCCCTCAAGGCTTGCAGTCTGGCAGGCAGACAGTGAATACATGCAATGACTACGAAAGTACAATAGATAAGCAGACATGCTGTGAGGTGAGTCATTGAGGGGTTGTGACAGGGACTAATGGACCTCAAAGCCAAAGATATTTACTAACTGGTCCTTTATGGAAGTGTGTCCACTGCTAATGTAGAGGGTCAGTTTTCTTGAAGAAAGTTGCTAGCTAATTTGCCATCTCTGTTCTATCTCCTTTCTGGGTAGATAGGGCCAGAAGAAATGTCACCAGAGGAATAGCACTCTGGAGAGTCAACTCTTAAAAAGGAACCTGTGAAAGCAAAATGCGGTCTGTACATTCAATGGAATATAATTCAGCCTTAAGAGGGATGGAAATCTTGTCACATGCTGTGACATGGATGAACTTTGAGGTCATTAAGCTGAGTGAAAGAAATAAGCCAATTACCAAAAAAAAAAAAAAAAATGGTAACCTGATTCCACTTATAAGAGGTACCTGAAGTAGCCACATTCATAGAGATGGAAAGTAAAGTGGTTACCAGAGGCTAGAGGGGGGGATATTGGAAGTTGTCTTTTAATAGAAATAGTTTCAGTTCTGCAAAAAGAAAGCCCCTCAGGAGATCTGTTGCACAGCAGTGCAAAGATATCTAACACTATCGAACTATACACCTAAAAGTGATTAAGGTGGTAAATTTTATGTTATATGTTTTTCATCACATTTAAAATTCCTTTAATTAAAAAAATGAATTTATGGATGAATGAATGAGTGAAATGAATGAAAATGAAATGAAATGAATGAGTGAAAATGAATGAAAATGAATGAAAATCTGGAGCTATGATGCCAACACATTTAGAGTTGTTTAGGGTTTCATCTGAAGCATCAAGCTAAGTTTGACAATTTCTAAATTTTCTGGATAATTTATCATGAAAATTGGATTGAGAGATAGTAATTAGATCTCTCTGTATTCTTGCACAGCTCTTAAGAGTCGCATTAATGATAATAATCATTATTAGCAAATAATCCCTTGGTTTTACAAGCACACTTGCATTATCACTGACCAGCCTGGCCAATGTACAGTAAAATCACACCAAAGGAGACTGTTTAAGGTCAACACTGCTCACCCCTCCCTCCTTCTTAAAGCTCTCACCTGCCTGGACTCCATGGCACTGCTCCTTCCTGGGTTTCTAAGTTTCTACCCACTGCTTTAGCTGCACCTTCTCAGTTTCCTTTGCTTGCTCATCTTTCTCAAACCCAGACATTAAATGTATGAACTCCTTGAGGCTCTATCCCAGACGACTCCTCTTCTCATTCTCTAACTCTCCCTCTAAACAATCTCACCCACACTCATGGCTGCCATGATTTCTACACTTCAAGAATTCCCAAATACGTATCTCCTTTCCAGACTTTCCCTCTGAGTTCCAGGTTCCCATCTACAAATGTCTGTTTGATATCTCCCCTTGGATATTATATGATTAAGGTACAGAAAGACCCAAAAATAAATGCCTTCAGAGAAGGAGAAGTGTAGTTCCCTCTCAAACCACGGTCCAGCAATAAACAGACCTGGACTGATAGAGAGGTTCTGCTATCCTGCATATGAAGTTCCCAGCTCTGGATCCAAGATGGTTATTCCAATCCCATCATTTCATTTACATCCTGGCGAGCAGAATGGAGCAGAGGCTGAGGGAAGCAGGAGTGGCTTCTTCTTAAGAACATCACCCAGAAGTTGTACACATCACGTCCACTCACATTCAGTTGGCCAGAAGTTATTTCCACGGATGCACATAGATGTAAGGAAGGCTGGGAAATATTGTCTCTCAGTGGACAGCCCCATCCCCAGTTATATTCAGGAGGACTTATTAAAAGAATCCGGAGAAAATGGCTCTTGGTTGAGTGTTAGCAGTCTCTGCTTTAGATACCTCAGAAGTATTTCATCCTTGATAAATCCAAAACCAAAGTCATGATCACCATGATCAGAACCTCTGTACATGTTTGATCTGAATGAATGACCACCACCATCCATCCTGCTCCTAAAACCTCATCCCCTATAGGTTCTTCTTCTTCCTTCTTCCTCAACTCTAGATCCAATTCATCACTAAGCCCTGCCAATTCATACTAATGAAGACTTGTTCTCTCCGTCTCTCCTGCCATTCTAAAACAATATCCACTATCTCTCACGGGACCACTGAAGAGGTTCCTAAATGGGCTCCTGACCTTCCCCCTTGTGCACTCTCCCCCACTGTTGATACTGCAGTCATGGTAATCTTTCCTCAGTGCCAATAAGGTATTTCATTCAGTCTCCCCATTAAAACTACCCATTGATACTCAGTGTTCCTAACACAACTTACGAAACACTGCATGTTGGGCCTCACTCTGCTATGCAGCCCCATCCATCTCCATGCCTCACCTCCCTCTGCACTGAGTCGCATTCAACATCTTTCCACTCTGCCTGTTGTTTCTTCCAGTACTATACTCTGGCTAGAATCCTTCCCTCCCTGCCCCATCCCCACCTGTGATGATTACCTCCTAGCTTCCTTCAGTCCACAGTGCAATGATCACCTACTAAAGGAAGCTTTCTGTCACCTTCCCAACTGGGTCGGTTTCCTCTTCAAGGTTCTCACAAGGCCACATGGCCTTTCACTGTAACAGGCTCATACTTCAGTTGTGGCTCTTTGATGCCTGTCTTTCCCATAAGACTTTTTAACCACATGAGGATAAGCATTGTCTTCCTCCCTCCCTCCCACCCTCCAATTCTCCCTTCCTTCCTTTCTTCTTTCCTTCCTTTTCTTTCTTTCTTTTCTTTTCTTCTTCCTTTCTCTTTCTTTCTTTCTTTCTTCCCTCCTTCCTTCCTTCTTTCCATTATATCTCCACACACATAGCATAGTACCTTGCAAATAGTAAATTCCCCAAAGTACTGGATGAATGAATGCAATAATTCAGAACAACTGGAAGAAAGTGAGTCTGAATTACTTACTCTTGCGTTTAATATTTTATGAAGAAATTCAATATTATTGCTAACAAGTACAAGCATCTAACTTGATGAAGGGGGTCTTATGGAGCTTCCACTAAAGACTAGGAGAGGAACAGAAAGAACATAAGACACGGTCTCTGTTCCCTGCCAGCATTCACTCACAGTTCATCAAGCATGAGCCATGTGCTAGAACACAAAAAAGAAAAGAAAAACTCATAAAACTATAACTTCCAAAAGATAGCACATGACTCAAATCCAGACAAATGTTAACATGGAATCCGGTAAAGTCCAGATGAAAACAGATCAGCACAGCAGAAGAACTGGAGAAGCCTGTGAACCAGGTCAGACCTGAACAAGACAATGAAGGACAGGGAGACAAAGGTTGGGTATAAAGAAGCAGAAGGGCCCTCAGCAGGGAGGACAGCAGGCACAACTGTGTGGAGGATAATGGCCTTCCCACGGTGAGAAGGTAAGCCCTGTCTACACAGGGAGAGCTAGGTTAGGAAAAATGTTATAATGTCCCTTGAAGATAGTGGGAAGCTGCTAATATTTGTTCTTTTTCCAGAAGATAGTGGGCAACTGCTAATAGCTTTAGAGGAAGCGGCATAAGAGAAAGAGTTTTAGAAAGATTGGTTGGGAATAATGTGCAAAATGGACTGGAGGTGGTCACCTGGGGTTTCTCAACTATGAACTGTCACCCCAACATGGAGCCATTGTGCCAGGCTAGCTTCGTTCGTAAGGTCATGTATCCAGGTAAACTAAAGATGCTGCAATAGGGACCTACCTTGCTGGCTGAGGAGGGGTGGGGGTGCTGGCTTCCACACAGGCTTGGGGTGGAGGACGTGATCATCTCTGCTGCAACTGTCCAGCTGTCTAGTGCTGAACTTAGGACAGCTGAGCCAGGGCACCTGGACCTGAGGTTTTCTGGGCATGCAGTCAACAAAGAGGGAAAGACCTGCCCTCCTTCTCACAACAAAGGGTTATGTTTCATTACCATGGGCTAATTCAGTGCAGAGAACACTCCAAACTCTAGCACTTTCTTCCAGTCTTGAGATGCATCTGCATCCCATTGGGATTTTTAGGTATGGATAAGTCTTGATAAAGAAATTGCCAGGTTCTCTAATGAGTTGGATATTTTTTGTGAAGAAATTACCCCATTAATGAAGTTTCAGGGGCCCTCCAATTCTCCAGCTCAAATACATGGGAGGATTAACTGGGGTCAGAGTTGCAGAAGCATAAGAAACATCTAGTATAAATAATTGAGACTTTATTCTATTATTAATGAATAGAATTTTTTCCTAGTCCTTTAGGAGTGACATTGATCTAGCATCCATGCCGCACAGCAATGTCCTCTTGGTTTATTATTTCTTTAAAAAAAAAATCCCCCATATACTATATTTAAACATCTGTACTATGGAATATATCACTTGATTTGATATTTATAGACTTGCTTGTATATTTTCATTTTTAGGTGAAGGTATAGCTGAATCATCAGAAATTAAAGGCAAGTTAAAAAGTGAAAACTTCTTTTCTGATAACTGTTAACAGGTTATAAATTTCCCACGGGGATTTACTTTTAAAGGGCGCTAGGCCCTAGCAGTTATTTCAGAGAGATTCATTCAATGACTACAATGTGTTTCTTAAATAGAGATAGGTGAGAAAGGTGACAAAAATAATTGTCTAATCATATAGACAATACACAAACAGCTCTGCTAATACATTGTTAAGAAAACTGTATTTTTTAAAAGAAAATTACCCCACAGGAAATTTGGGAAAGATATGAACAGACAATTTACAAAAAGATAAAATCCCAAGTACCCTGAAAAAGGAAAAGAAAGAATGATCAAAACCTTTAGTAGGGAGAAAAATGTAAATTGAAATGAGATACTATCTTTCATCAAACACATAACAGATTAGAGTGGTAATATAAGTGCTGTTGATGATGTAGGAAACAAATCTTATATACTGTGTGTCTTTCCTTTATGAGTATTCATTAGAGTATTTGACAATATTTATTAAAAATTAAAATGCCCATACCCCCTTGAACCAACATTGCAAACTTTGAAAATCCACCTTTTCAAAAATAAAAGCCTTGGTATATATACTTTTTAAAGACATAAAAACATGTTTAGGGAAGCCATTTTTGTCAAAAAGAAGAAAAGAAGCATTTTAAATGTCCACCAAAAAGGAACTCAGCCATAATATGAAATATTATGCAGTTATTGAAAAGAATGAGCTAAATCTCTGTGTGTTGACATGGAGCAATGCCCATGATCCATTCGTAAGCAAAAAGAGCAGAATAACATATATAGCACACTTTTGTCATCTCTCTCACACACACACACACACACACACACACACTCACACTTAGTGAGTTTTAGTGGACTTAACAATAAAATATATTCTAAGTGGACCTTTCGATGGATTTTAATGTATACATTTAATTTTGATGGAATTTAATGTACACATCCCTTCACCACCACCCCAATCAAAATGTTCAAAACTCAATAAACCAAAAATGTTCTTGTGTGCCCCCTTTTCAGCCCCAGCTAGCCACTGCCCTGCCTTCTGCCCCTATAGATTAATTTTATCTGTTTTAGGATCTAATCTAAAGGGGATCATACAGCATGTCCTCTTTCATGTCTGGTCTCTTGCTCAACATAATATTTGGAGTCATCCATATTATTGTCTGTATCAGTAATTCAACAATTTGAAGACAACGCAACTAACAAACAGGCAAAAGACTTGAAAAAACAGTTTGCAAAAGATATTAAAAATATATGCAGATGGCCAATAAACACGCGAATAGATGCTCATTATTGGCTGTCATGGAAATACGAATTAAAGCCATAATGAGTTAGTATTATGCATCCAATTAAGTGGATAAAGTGAAAAAAGACTGGGGTGCCTGCGTGGTTCAGTGGGTTAATGCCTCTGCCTTCGGTTCAGGTCATGACCTCAGGGTCTTGGGATCGAGCCCCACATCCAGCTCTCTGCTCAGCAGGGAGCCTGCTTCCCCCTCTCTCTCTGCCTGCCTCTCTGACTACTTGTGATCTCTGTCTGTCAAATAAATAAATATTTTTTTTTAAAGTGTAAAAAGACTGACAATACCAAGTGTTGACAAGAGCATGGAGCAACTGGAACCCTGATAGCATTGGTGGTGGAAGAATGGTTCAGCATCTCTCTACAATGTCAGACAGAAACCATGTACCTCAGGAATTTCTCTCATAAATAGTTATCCAAGAAAAATGAAGACATTTTTGCACAAAGACTTACATACAGTTGTTCATAATAGCTTATATAATAGGTAAAACTGGAAAGGACACAAACATCTATCAAGACATGCTTATGGTATGTTCCTACAATAGATCATACCCAGAAATAGAAAGGAGTGAATTACTGATACAGGCAATAATATGGATGACTCCAAATATTATGTTGAACAGGTAGCTTGGAAAACAGATCCTTCTCACAGTTCCAGAGGACAGAAAGTCCAAGATCAAGATGCCAACCAGTGCCAGTTCTTGCTTAGGGCACACTTCCTAGCCTGCAGATTGTCCCCTTCTCATTGTGTCAGGGGAGGGAGGGAGGTTAGTGGCGGGGGGAGAGCAGCTCTGATGTCTCTTCCTCTTCTTATGAGGGCACTGCTGGCAAGAACTTATGTAACCCTAATTGCAACTCCAAATTGGAGGTCAGGGTTTCAACATATGGGGTGGATGGGAATGACAGAACCATTCAGTCCATAACAATACACAGCCCACTGTAATACTTGTTAATAAATGAATATGGGTGGTTTGGAAATCTCAGATAAATTGTCTGCATTTAAATGGTACTTCTCAAGTATTTAAGCATGCTTGAAAATAGTTCCCTTAATTATTTTCAACACCCTTCCCAAGTCTTATTTACACCGTTAATTTATTTCACAAATCCTTTCTTAGCAAATAATGCAAACAGATCCAGTGGGACTTAGCAAGAATAAGTGGAGTCTAAATTAAAGTAAGCTTCGTGCATTGATTTTCATTTCCACTTTTTCAGATAAGGCAACAGAAAAGCCATTAAGTATGTGAGAGTGTATCTGTGACTTCAGAACAACTGGAGAACCAGGGAATGTCCTCATTTGTGGGGAAATACATATAGGACCCTCAAAAGAAAATAATCCATGAGGAAATCATTAACACTCATGGAGGGCTTACTATGTGTTGAACACTGTGTTAAGACAGCCTTCATGTATTATCTTCATGTATTAAATAATCATCATGAAACTGCTGAGGGCTTTATTACAGTGCCCACTTTACACATGAGAGAGCAAAGCTCAGAGAGGTTAAGAAACATGCCCATGTAATAAATGAAAGAGTGGAGACTAAAACTTGGGTCTCTCTTACTGTAAAGCTCATGCTCGGTTTTTTTTTTTTTAAGATTTTTTATATGTATGTATTTCAGAGAGAAAGAGAGAAAGAGAGCATGCACATGAATAGGGGGGAGGGGCAGAGGGAGAAGCAGAAGCAGACTCCAAGCTGAGCCCAACACAGGGCTCCATCCCAGGACCCCAGGACAATTACCTGACCTGAAGGCAGATGCTTAACTGACTGAGCCACCCAAGGTGCCCCCAAAGCTCATGCTCTTAATCAAATAAATAAGAATAAGAATATAAATTGCTATCACTTACTGAGTGCATACGACATGCCAAGAACCATGCTAAGAATCTCTTAATATACAAATCATTATCTTTTTCCAAGTTTTCTGACATTAACTCACCTGAGCTTCTTAATGAAATCTGAGGAAGATAGCATAAAAGAGTGAGTACATAAGAATAAGAAAAATGTGTGGAATGAGGTAACTTTTGTTTCAGTCGTTATTTTAATAATGCACTTTTCCATTGAGCAGTGTTTTGTCACAGGAAAGAGTAAAGGTTTGTTTACTACCCATCCCACATACTATTAGACAGCAGATGAACAGTTAAGGGCAAAAAGTCCCTGACCTCTCTGAGCCCCAACTTCCTCATTTGTAAAATGGGACAACAACAACAAACCACTTTGACTGTCTTCCTCATGTAGATATTGTAAGAATCAAGTGAGATGATGTCTGCCAAAGCTAGCTATATATATATATATATATATATATATATATATATATATATATATATACATATATATGTGTATATATATATATAAACTATATGTTTAGGTCTAAGGCCAAAAATGGTTTCCTCACACTGTGATATTTACATGAGTTTGATCACTCAGATGCTATAAACACTATGTAAAAGAGTAGGCATTAATCATTAAAACAGCTTGGTGCTGGCATATGAATACACAGATGGAGAAATAGAGGAGCTAGAAATAGATCAGCCACACATGGGAATCTGGTGTATGATAAAGTGAATTCCAGACACTGGGAAAATGAGAGAGATCAATGAAAATATCAGACCAACAGGGCAGTCACATGGACAAACCACAATTTCAATGGTTTATCACTTTATCACTTAAGCTAAGGTAATTTCCAGATGTTTTACAATTTTAAACATAAAAGTAATCAAATTTCAAACTCTTAAGAGACAGCACAGGAGAACTGACTTACTTATTTCTGGAAATGAGTATCTTTCCAAATAAGACACAGAGGTACAGAGCCATAAAAGAAAAGATTTCTAGATTTGACTATATAAAAATTTAAATTCCTTCAAGGGCAAAAAAAAATTTTCTTAATCAAACAAAGTCAAAAGGCAAATGACAAATTGGGAGAGAATATGGCAACATATATGACAGATAAGGGATTAACTCCCTTAGGAATTAATTAATTAACAAATATTTAATGAGCAACTATTATGTGCCAGGCACTATTCTAAGCTTTGGGGGATTCAAACGTAATTAAAACCCTCAGCATTGTGGAGCTTATATTCTGTTGGGAGGGACATAAAGTGATCTTGGATATTAGTAGAAAAATTTTAAATGAGCAAAGAACATAAATTATTCACATAGCTGTTAACACCAATGGGGTTTAAACATGAAAATATGTGTACTCTCCCTCATAATAAATAAAGGGCAAGTTAAATTTCAATAGGATACCATTGTTATCCATCACACTTTCCAATATCAAAAAGTATGATAATATACCATTTGACAAAGGTATAAAGAAACAAGCATTCGCTTGCATTTGAGGTGGGAGTGTAGCTTGGTTCAACTTCTTTGAAAAGCAATTTGTCAATATCTATCCCAATTACAGATGCGTGCACTCTTTACATCAGTAATTCTGCCCAAAGAATTTAGGCTACAGGCATATTTGTATATATGTGCAACAGCATGTGTGTATGACTGTTCACTGTAGCATTGTTTCTAGTAATGAAGGACTTATAACCCACACAGGTACCCATCAGTAGGCAAGTAGTTAAACAAATATGGATGATATCTAAAATGGTACAAATTGCTAAAAAGAATATAGTTGCTGTAGAGAATGAGGCTGATGTATATGTATGAAAGACTCTTCAAAATATATTGTGAACAAAAGAAAGGTTCTGAACAGTTACATGCAATAATGAGCTGCTAAATGTTTAATAATGTAAACAAAATTGTAGAATGTATATGTGTACATAAAACAAAGAAAAATTTTACAAATATGGGAAGCCTGGGTGGCTCAATCAGTTGAGCAACCGACTCTTGGTTTCGACTCAGGTCATGATCTCAGGATCATGAGATCGAGCTGGGCGTGGAGCCTGCTTGAGATTCTCTCTCTCTCTCTCTCTCTGTCCCTCTGCCCCTCCCAGCCCCTCCCCCCACTCACAGGTACTCTCTCTCTCAAAAAAGTTTTACTAATATAAAAGATGTATACTGTCCAACTTACAAATAATAAAATACGCAATACCCTTCTTTGTAAATTCCACCCTCTAATATTAATGTGACCTGATATTTCTTACGAAATCCATTGTCCATTTGACAGTTCTGTCACCAACAATCATGTTGCAAAATCAGACCATGAATAAAGCTTGATTACTGTTTGATCAGCAAAAAAGTCACTCATATCACTGACGAAAGAGTGTGGTTCAAATATTAAGGTCGGTTGATATTTCATTTTTATTCATGAGCAAAATGGAAGTGAAACAACAATATAGGTATGTTGGAAGTTCACTTGTGTATCAATGACATGAGCAACTTTGCTGAATCAGATCTAATTTTGGAGTCCTGGAAGAATGTTCCCTCAACATTGTGTGCTCTTCACAACATCATGGAGGCAGACATAGCACTTTTACATTAACCTGCATTATTACTATTTCCCCACCACTCTCTTAACTCTAGAGCAGGAGTCATATCAGGACAGCCCTCAAGCCAAATCTAGCCCATCATCTGTTTTTGGAAATATGGTTTAGAACGCAGCCACATTATTCATTTACCTCTCACCTGTGGCTGCTTCTGCATGATGAGAGGAGAGCTGAGTAGTTGCAGCAGAGGTCATGGGGCCCACAAACCCTAAGATATTTATTATCTGAGTCTTTACAGAAAGAGTTTGTGGGCCCCTGGTCTAGACCATGAACAACACAACAAACCAACCTCTGATTTGTAGTGTTTGCTGATTTCCAAGATGCAAGTATTTCCATAACCAATTCCAAGCCACCAACATGTACTCACTGAATGCACAGTTGGAAAGAGATGCAAATACCACATTATTATATTATATAGTATTTCCACACTCCATATACAGTAGTCATAAATAACCTCAAATACAGAAAAACTGTAAAATGTGGTAAAATAATTAAGATGCCATGACTTTTGAATACTTGTTTCTAATGTAATTTAATTAAAAAGTCATATAATACAATTTTTAAGAATGGTCATGTCTAACAACCAGCTCAGAAAATTTCTAGAAATTTAGTAGTTGCCCCTTATGTGCCCACAGGGCCAGGTCCAGCATACCCACTGGATACGGTATGCTGTCAAATGTAGGGAAAATGTGCAAGCAAGGACATGGTTGCATATCCATATCAGCTTCTCAGTACATAGAGCATCCCTGGAAGATGCATAAGGAGCTGAGAACAGTTGTGCCTCTGAAGTAGCAACGAGGGGTCTAGGAGTTGGGTGGGGTTGAGATTTATGTTTCATTCTATATTATTTTGTAAAGGGTTTGAATTTTTTTATCATATACCTGTGTTACCCTTTAAAACTTACTGTTTTTCTTAAGTAGATTACTAAATCATTTTTCCTCAGTTTCCCTTTTGCCCTGGAGAGTCTGCCCCAGTAGAATTCTCTGGCACCACCCCATCTCTCACTGGGTCCAGAGGACTAACCTCCTGAGGCCACAGTTCATCAAGACAAGGAGCCCCCAAGACTAAAGGACAGTCCTGGTGAACCAGTATTCCTCCTAGAGGGAAACACGAGCCTGGAAGCTGCCTCAAGAGATTTGGCTCCATTGCATTGCTTTGATTTCTCTTCTTCCTCCTTCTCTGTTTGTTAATCTTTCCTGGAAAAGTTAAGTAAGCTTTTCCCTTTAACCAATTTCTCTGGCATTTTGAAGGGCAAGCCACAGCACCCTGCCTGCCAACTACTTCCAACTTGCCAAGTCTTCCTGACTATATTTACCTCTGTGCTCCGATGCCCCAGGCTGCATCTGTGCTCACAGATCAGCTACTGAAGTGACTGCCTTCCCAGGTCCACACATGCTCCTCCAGGCTGGTGACCCCAGGCATCAGCTCTGTGTAGACCAGCCTGGCTGTGATAGGGGCTGCTTCCACAGAAATCACCTAAAAGACTTAAGCCAAGAAAATAAAATGTGACCTCATCCAACAAGACCTCCAAATGTCACAGAGCACCCATGTGTGTGGCTGCTGTTGTGTTTACTCTAACCAGTTACAACCAATTTCTGGCTATCTACCTTGGGCTGTTCCCCGCTGCTTGTCCTTGGTTCTTTTCTGTTCTTCAGGCTTTTGAACCTCTTTCTGCCCTCACCCGATCCTAATGTATGACCTGCTTCACATTTCCCAGCATAGTCCTGACCTGGACACTGGCCCTGTGATGAGAGCACATCTGCCATACATCCAGTCCAGATGGCCCTTTCTAATCCAGTTGCCCACCTTGGCTTTTACCAGTCCCCTGGTCTGTCCTCCAAACTTCCCAGTTCTAGAACATTTCTTCCCCTTGAATCCATAACCAGATAGGCTCACGCCCTTGTCACAGACTACAGACTATTGACTCACGTCCAGGTTCTAATAGCTAAGGACACACCCAGGTGTTTGTTTTCTAGGTAAATTTCAGTGATGACGGACAGCAACAGGAGTGTCTACGCTCTTCCTTCAGGTTTCCGACAGCCCCTGCTTCCAGGCTAGATGAGGGTAGAGGGTATCTTAGGTAAGGTTCCCCAGAAGCAGACCCTGAGATACAAATTAGTATGAAAATGATTTATTGGGATTTGTTCCCAAGAAATATTGGTAGGAAGACAAGGAAAGGAGGACAGGGAAATGAAGCAAGCCAAGCAAGAATGTGAGATTTAGAGTTCCAGCTATCTATTGCTGCATGACAAATCACCCCAAATTGGTGGTATAAATCAATTGTCATTTTTGTAATGCCCACAGATTATGTGAGTCAGGAATTTGGACAGGGCAAAAGGCAGAGCTTGCTTCTGTTTCATGATGTCTGTGTCCCCAGATGGGATCACTCAAAGTCTGGATGACTCAGCAGGTATAGGTTGGAGCCCTCTGAAAGCTTCTTCACTCACATGTGTATGACTTCAAGCTGGAATGACTCCAAGCTGGGCCTGTCAACCACTGGAGCTATCTATGTGTTGGGTTTAAAGAGCAAGATATTCCAAGAGGAATTTCGTCTTGGAGAAGCATTCCAAGAGACCAAGTCAAAAGGTATAAGACTTTTTTCTGAGCGAATTCAGAAGTCAGTGACAAAAATCTATTAATTCAACTACATTCTGTTGGTTATAAGCAGTCACTCGGATGAGCCCAGATGCAAGAGGAGGAGAATTGGGCCTCAAACCTTGAACACAGGAGAGCATATGGGATGGGATGTACTCTGTAGTCATCTTCTTTTTTTTTTTTTTTTAAGATTTTATTTATTTGACAGAGATCACAAGTAGGCAGAGAGGCAGGCAGAGAGAGAGAGGAAGGGAAGCAGGCTCCCCACTGAGCAGAGAGCCTGATGCTATGCGGGGCTTGATCCCAGGACCCTGGGATCATGACCTGAGCCCAAGGCAGAGGCTTTAACCCACTGAGCCACCCAGGCGCCCCTCTGTGGTCATCTTTGAAAATACCACCTGCCCATGGAGGAAGACTGACTCAGTCCCACATGAGGAGCTCCACAGAGAGTATAGGCCATACCTTGGAACTGTCCTAGTCAGAGGCAAAGGAGCTGGACCCTTTATATTCACACATTCATTTGTCATTGGCCACAGGCTGCCCTTGAGAGAACATAAATATCCAAACACTGCTATCTCTCTGTGAATGCAGAAAAGCAGTGTTGGGGCAGCCCTGTGATAATGTGTTTGGCAGAGACACAGGCACTGGCCCTTGGGATTGAAAGCAATGTGGGAACAAATGTATATAAAACTGGAAAGGGATCCCAGGTGATATGGACTGCCTTTGTCCTTTTCAGCTGCTATAACAAAGTACCATAGATTGGGGGGTTTATAAATAACAAATTTATTTCTTAAAGTTCTGGAGGCTAAGAGTGTAAGATCAGGTGCCAGCATGGTGAATTTCTGGTGAAAATCCTTTTCCAGGTGGTAGATGGTCCTCTTCTGGTTTTATCTTCACATTGCAAAGAGTAGAGATGAAAATCAATCTCTCTGACTTTAAGGGCACGAATCCCATTCTGAGAGCTCCGCCCGCATTTCTAGTCACCTCACAAAGGCCCCACCTTCAAATGCCATCACACTGGAAGGTAGTTTCAACATAGGAATCTGGGGCTGGGCAGTGGAGGGTCGTGGGGGACAGACACAAATATCTAGTCCACAACACGGGCAAAGAGCACTGACATAGTATGCTACAGAAGGAATAGAAATCTCTAACAAAGCATCTCACATATCATCCAGCACTCATTCATTTACTCATTTGGTTGAGCAGGTTCTAGGGCACAAAGCTGGGTTAAGACAGACCTGAACCTGGGGCACCTGGGTGGCTCAGTCGGTTGGGCATCTGCCTTCAGCTCCATCATGATACCAGGGTCCTGGGATTGAGCCTTGTATCAGGCTCCCTGCTCGGCTGGGAGCCTGCTTCTCCCTCTCCCGATTCTCCCTCTCCCTCTGCCTGCCACTCCTGTGCTTGTGTGCACTCTCTCTCTCTCTCTCTCTCTCTGTGTCAAATAAATAAATAAAAGATCTTAAAAAAAAAAAAAAAAAAAAAAAAACAGACCTGAACCACCTAGTAGCTCACAATCTGGCAGAGCCATAAAAAATGTAAAGCTATCCATGGGGCGCCTGGGTGACCCAGTCAGTTAAATATCTGCCTCCTGCTCAGGTCATGATCCCAGGTTCCTGGGATCAAGCCCCTGCTTCTCCCTCTCTCTGCTCTTCCTCCCCCCCCCCCCCCCCCCCCCCTCGTGCTCTCTCACTTACTCTCTCTCTCAAATAAATAAATAAAATCTTAGAAGAACAAAAACAAAAACAAAAAAATCATAAAGCTATCCTTGCCCTCAACTGCAACATGGGCTGAGATCTCTGCATGTGCCTGTCCTTTATGCAGCAGCGTGGAGTGATGGTTGGGCCCTGGTGCTTTAGATTTGAACAGTTCTTGGCCCCCACTCAGGCTATAGTGTAACCCCTTTTGTAAAATAGGGATAAAAAGAGTGCTTACTCTATAGAGTGGTGGTGAAGATGAAATGAAGTTATGCCTGAGAACCATTAACATAGTACTTCAGGCACATGAGCAAGTGTTGTAAGTGTTAACAATTGTCGTCATTATTTTAGTGAAGGCGCAAGAAGGGGAATTACCCACCTAAGGGAGGGAGGGACAGGCCGTGGGACAGAAGATCTGACACTTGAGCTGGGGTGTGATGGCAAGGGCAAAACTTTGTTTCTCGGAGCTATTTATGATATGTGTTCTTCATGCTTAATCTGGGACACTGAGACTGGCTGGAGAGAAGCCACCGAGTCTGACAGGTGGCTGCCACTCCACATCAGTGGTCTGAAAACTCAAACTAGATGCTCAGTGCAGTCTGGTAACCATCCTGTATTTCTCCAGTCAGCCCTACTTCTTAGGCACCATTACCTGCTCTAGATGCCCTCATTCATTTCTTAGCTGCCATGAAACTTGACTTTTGGATTTTTTTCTACTTCTCTGACCACAGTTGTTATTTTTTAAAAAGATATCTCCCATATCTAATAGACATATAATGTGTATGTGTACATAGCACAGATCTATGCACTTTTTTAAAGATAATGAGATGAACACGTGTGCACTTGCTACCCAAATTAAAAATAAATAAAACATCACCAGTATCTTTGAGGTATCTCTGTCCCCCTGCTTAATTGTATCTCCTTCCTTCCACACAAAAAGTTACCACTATCCTGGAATTTATATTTATCACTCCCTTGTTTTTCTTCTAGTATATATTGTATATTAGTTATCTATTGTTATGTAACAAATTAGCCCAAAACTTGGCAGCTTAATACAATAAACGTATTACTTTACCAGTCGGTGTTCATAAATTTGGGAGACTCTTCACTGGGTGATTCTGAATCCATGAATTGGCACTCAAGACTTTTACCAGTGCTGGGGCACCTGGGTGGCTCAGTGGGTTAAAGCCTCTGCCTTGGGTTCAGGTCATGATCTCAGGGTCCTTGGTGTTGGGCTGGCAGAAAGAAAGGGCTACTTAAGATGCCGAAAGTTCCCGCCACAAAACCTGAGCTCGGACAGGAGAACAAAGACCCAAGCAGGAATCTGAAAACACCCCCACCCCGGGCTCCCGTGGACCAATGGGACCCTGACAAGCGGGAATCTGAGACCCCCGCCCGGGCTCCCATGGACCAATGGGACCCCGACGAGCAGGCGAAATATCCAAATAAGGGAAACTTGCCAAAAGACCCCTGAACTCCCCCTCGAGACCCCTTAAAAGCCCCCTTCTCCCTGCCTTGGGCGCGACTTCCGCCACTCTGCTTTCCAGAGCCGCGGAACCTCGACCGAGGGTGCCCACCTTCTCCCGGCACAACTTTCCTGGCTCCCCTTCTCCTGAGCCCTGAAACTTCACGGGAGAGTGCCTTTAATAAATCTTGCCTTGCACCCACTTTGCCTGGTGTTGTGTTTATCTCGCTGGAAAAACTTTACACTTGGATCAAGCCCCACATTAAGCTCTCTGCTCAGAGGGGAGCCTGCTTCCTCCCTCTCTCTCTGCCTGTCTCTCTGCCTACTTGTGATCTCTGTCTGTCAAATAAATAAATAAAATCTTAAAAAAAAAAAAAAGACTTTTACCAGTGCTGGGGTCATCTGAAGGTTTGACTGGGGCTGCAGATAAATTTTCAAGATGGTGTGCTCAAATGGCTATTGGCAAGAGACATCAGGTCCTCTTTATTGGGTTATCTGAGTGTCCTTAGCATGTGACACGTGGCTTCTCCTAGAGCAAGTGATCAAAGAGAGAGCAAGGAGGAAACCTCACTGTCTTTTATGACTTAATATCAAAAGTCACACACTACCACTTACGCTTTATTCTATTCATTAGAAGTGAGTCATTTAGTTCAATCCATATTCAAAGGAAAGGGAATTAAGCTCCATCTTTTGAAGGGAGTGTCAGAATGTAAGAATTATTATATGTGTATATATCCCTAAACTCTATATGTCCTTTTTAAAATCTCCACCTAAATGGAATCACACTCTAAGTGTTCTTCTCTGACTTGCAATTTGATTCAATTTGATTCAACCTTATATTTTTGAGATCCATTCATATGGACACATTGTTTGCAAGGGCTGCCATGACAAAGGACCACAGACTGAGTGGCTTAGACAACAGAAACTTATTTTCTCACCGTGGTAGAGGTTAGAAGTTCAAGATCAAAGAATTTCACAGGGACACAATTCAATCCATAACATATATAGAGTTGTAGTTTGTTAATTTTCACAGCTTTATAGTATCCTGTTGTGTGAATAGACAAAAACATATTTTTCTATTCTACCATTAGCAGATACTTTTCTTATTTCCAGTTTTTTGTCATCATAAGCAATACTGCCACATGCCTCCCAACAGCCTTAAGCATGTAAAATACATGTATTTTCATATTTGCTAAGTTATTGCCAATTTTTTCCAAAGTGGTTGTACTCATTGGCTCCCCCACCAGCAGCATACATTGCTCCACATTCTGCCAGTATTGGATATTGTCAAATATTTTTTTCTAAATGTGCTAATCACATGCATGAGAAATGGTTATCTTTTGTGGTTCAAATTAGCATTTCCCAGATTATCAACAAGGTTGAGGATCTCTTCATTTCCTTTTTTATTATTATTCTGTTTATTTATTGCTTATTTTTGAGACAGGAGGGTAGAGAAGGAAGGAGAGGGACCAGTAGACTCCATGCTGAGCACAGAGCCCAAAGCAGGACTCCATCCCACAACACTAAGATCACCACCTGGGCCGAAACCAAGAATCAGATGCTTAAGGAACTGAACCACCCAGGCATGACCAATCTCTTCATTCTTAATCAAACTCTTTTTCATTTCTTTTTGCCTATTTTTACGTTGAGTTGTTCACTTTTTCCTTATTGATTTGTCAAAGTTCTTTACATAATGGTATTGCAAATATTTCCTACCAGCTGTGGCTTGTCTTACTTTCTCTTGCCACATTTCACAAGTCTTGGTTCTTATTCTTTTACCCATCTCTCGATTGTATTTCTCTCAGGTCTAGTTCTTCCCTCATTCCACATAGCATCCTTAATTGATCAAATCCATGAAAAAAACATTTCACCTACATATGCTCCTGAATCCTTAATCTGTACCTTTAAAATAGTTCTGCTGAACACCTTTAAGTTCACTGAATTCTCCATGATTTTTTTTACCTTGTGAACTTTTGCACACACTAACCACTCTTAGTGAAATATCATTGTCGACTCCTTGCCTCTACTTCCCCATACACTTCATATCACTAGCTCCTACCAAACTCCAAGTCTCAATTCTCAGGTCTCAGGTAAGGGACTCCCCACTGTGCTCCCACAGTGCTGCCTAATTGTCCCCACCATCATATTCAGCACACTGGATTGTGATTGTCTTTTTCCTGGCTGTCTCCCAGACCAGACTATAAATCTTCATAACATTGAGCCTAGTACCATGTCTGTACATACTGGACATGCAATCTGTACTTGGTGCATTAATTAATCGATTTCCGTGGGTTAAAAATTATGCTCACCTGACACATAAGTGTGCAAATCATTTCTATTTTAAAACATGACCATAAGTTGTACATATTAATCATCCAAATAAAGTTGAAATAATCTCTGAGCCCTAGTCCCCCAAAGTAAATGTATTCTAAATAAACAAAACAATAGTTAAGGTTCATCAACAGCCTCTGTTCAGCCAAGGCCACAACCCTATGAAGGGAAAATCCAGAGAGAATTTTCTGGGATCCCCTCAGGATTATTTCATCATGGACCTCTGTCCCTCCCCAACCTTGACCATACACACTGCATTTCCTTCAGAGAGAAATGGGAACTGGGAAGAATTGTCTAAGCTGGTCACACCTGGGAAGGTGGAAGCTCTTGACACACCCAAGAAGAAACTAAACAAATTAAAGGATGACGATACCACCTGGCAATGATTCAGTGGTATGGTTTCCCTGAAGTCATTTGTTTGGCACTGCTACATGTATGGTCAAAGTGAGAAATGTCAGCTGCAGAAATGCAGCTGCAGGGCATTAAAAGGTTGTCAATGGCACATTCTGATGAACGAGCCAAACTCTTTTTTGATCTCAATTTCTGGTCCGAATGTTGAAAGCTGAACTGTTGTAAGTTGCTATTTTGTTTTCCTTTCCTTGGAGGTAAATCTTTCCAAGCAACCTTCTCTTAACTGGTATCAATCAGTAACTTCTTAGTTTCTCCAGTACAGAGTTTCTCAACCTCAGCACCATTGACATTTTAGTCCAGACCACTCTTTGTTGTGGAGAGAATGTCCTGGGCATTGTAGGATGTTTAACAGCTTCCTTAATCCCCTAGATGCTAGGAGCACCCACCCCCATCTAAGTTGTGACAACCAAAATTATCCTAGACATTGTCTCTGGGATCTAGAGTCTAGAGATATTTTGATTTCCTGCCACTGGCTAAGGTTGCCTTGTCTTTAATCCCCTTCTCAAGTAGGGGGCAATAGGTCCTTCCCAGACGTCCTAGGAAAAAATAATATAAATAGGAGGCATATGCTTAAAAATGATTCTCTTCTCACAAATTCAGCCTTGGTTCACACTTAACCATTTTGTAAGCTTACTCAAAAGTAGGGAGTTCCCATCTTTAAGCTACGTATTTGAGGACCCTTGTAACCTGTGTTTGGAAACTTAGGGAGAATTATGCTGAGCAGAGAAAGAGGTTAGACATTCTAGATGAGAGGAATGGCATTGGCAAAGAGATGCTGGGGTACAGGAGAAAGAATGTTCACAGGTGTACGGACTGTGGCTGAAGCAGAGAGTTTCTATACAGGAGTATCCAGAGATACGGCTCTGCTGTACACCGGGTCACACCATTCTGGGGAAGCCTTCCCTGAACTCTCCAGCCCATGTGATTATGCCTGCCTCTGAATTCCTGCTGTGTGTTTCCACCCCCTTTATCACAGCTAATTTACACTGCTTTGTATTGCCAATCATTTTCATTTTTTTTATTGTACTCATAATGTATTGTTCCAATTCAATGGTGAATTTCTAAAGGGCAGTGAAAGTATCTAGCATGAAAATGTACACCAAGCAGGTACTTAAAAAGTATAGATTGAACAAATGATGCCTTGGAAAACCAGGAGGGGATACCCAAATTACACAGTTGGGTTATGGTCACCTCTGGAGTGAAAAAGACTGGTTGAACTTAGTTGTAAGTCAAAAACAGTGATCAACAGCAGAGGAAATAATGAAGAGCTGTACAGCATTCCTCAAAATTTAATTTGAAAACCATTCCATCAGATCGATTATTTGAACACAGTCTGGTGGTATTGAAGTACTTTTCACACTAAAGGAGAAAAAAATATATTTTTCTTATGCAGAAGACAGGACCAAACAAACACCTCCAGCTGGTCCTACATGTATTACCGTCCTCATCTAGACCCAGCTCCAGACTTAAGCTGGTGTCATTTCATCCAGGCCGCAGTCAGTCATCCTCCCACACATAACAGCATGTAAGTCTGGACCTGTTATTTTGTAATCTTGCAGTGACCTTTGGAATCACCTCTTTTTATTTGAGGAAGGCCACCGTAAAGCAAGGGAGGTGATTGTAAAGGCTATGTTCAGGGACCTAGGCCAAGTTCATCTTCACACATGTCCTATCATATCATTAACAAACATGAAATAATTGCTGCACTCTGACATTCTGTCAGCAAAGAGTGCATCTAAATCAACACCAGCGGAATGGAGTGGGAGGTCCCTGAGATGAGACTAACTCCACCCTACATTAACAACCTCTGGGTCTGCCTTTATTCCAGTGCCTTCCTTTGAACTCATTATGGCCCTCTCCGATCTCATTATCTTGGGTTGAACTCCTTCACCTAGAACAGTCCCTCCTCACAATTACGGCGCCTCAAGACATTTGAGAGTGAGCCAGTCTCCCTTTAGAATACATCAGTGCTTTTTTAAAGTAAATAAATGTAATTGTTTACTTTGTCAAACAATTAATTAAAAATGATGAAGGTAGGCGAAAGAGTGATAGAAAGAAAAAATAAAGAGTTTTAAGGAAAACCTGTTGAAAACTTTAGGTGGACAATTACACTCATTCTTCCACTAATTTTTTAATGCCAAAAACAGATTTGAGGCATTTTACAATAAATGACATGTGAACTATAAAATTATTAAGTTAAAGAACAAGAGATGAGGCATGAAAAGCGTGCAAAAATCCCATCAGAAAACCTAGGTACAAGGAAATATCTTGGTCCAGTCAGGTTGCTATAATAAAATACCGTAATAGACCAGGTGGCTTATAAACAACGGAAGTTCATTTAGCACAGTTTTGAAGGTTGGGAAGTTCAAGATCATGGCACCTACAGACTCAGTGTCGACTAAATCAGTGTCAGACTCACTTCCTGGTTCATAGAAGTCCATCTTCTTGCTACATTGTCACATGGTGGAAGGGGTGAGGGCACTCTCTGGGTTCTCTTTTATGAGAACTCTAATCCCACTTACCAAGGCCCTCATGACCTAATTAGTTCCCAAAGTCCCCACCTCCAAACCATCACACTGCTCTTAGTATTGAATATATGGATTCTGGGGATACAGACTTCCTGTTTCAGGGAGCACAAATCCTAGCTCCATCATACCAATCAGGGAAACCTACCAAGCAAGGAAAGCTGATGAGCCCCATTAGAGGTTCCTAACCCCGGCTGTGCCTCAGATGCACAGAAGAAGGGAGAATTTTTAAAAATCACTTATCCGACCAGACCCAAACTTACTAAATCAGAGTCTCTAGGTGTTAGCCCAAACATCTATCTACTAAGAGTAAATATCAAGAGAGACAACCTTTTTCTTGGCTCTGAGACAAATCTATGACATACAGTTTCTTAGAGGTCACTGGACAAATGAAACGCACCATATTCAACAAAAGTGTTTATCATGTGGCTATTCCACACATTGACCTTCAATAAAGGTTATGGACATAGGGCTACATCATAGCCTGTGAAGGAACTTTCTACTCTGGAGGCAGCCTCGTGCTCATCTCATCCGACTGAGCATCAGGATGCAATAGAGGGAGGAAGATATAGAACATAACTGGGGCAAAAAATAAAACAAGATGAAACCAGAGAAGGAGACAAAGCGTAAGAGAAACAAACCGAGAGTTGCTGGAGGGGAGGTCGGCGGGAGGGATAGGGTGCCTGAGTGATGGACACTGGGAAGTGTATGTGCTATGGTGAATGCTGTGAATTATGTAAGACAGATGAATCACAGACCTGTACCCCTGAAACCAATAATACATTATATGTTAATTAATTGAATTTAAATAAAAAATGTTTAAAAAAAAAAAAGAATATACCTTGGGTTTCTCCTCCCAGGCTTGTAGTGAGGAATAAATATATAAGACCATGCACACAGTAAGTGCCTGATAAATGCTAGCAACTGTTATTATCATTATTCTCAAAGATCAATGCTGTTATTGGACTTTGGCTGAAGCTGAATATTTAAGATAAGTAACAAGAAAAACAACAAAACCACCACTGCATCTACTACACCTCCCTCCTAGTACCACTCACTAGCACAGAGCAAGGTTCCCAGTGCTCAGCATGCTTCGTGTCACTCATCCTCATAACCACCCTGTGTGTAGATACTACGACTGTATCCATTTTATAGATGGAAAGACCGAGGAATAAACACATTAAATGTCAACGGTATCTGGCAGAATTAAATGTCCAACTTCAGGCTCTCTGACAAGCAGGTTTTACATCTCTGTTAGAAGGTACCAACACAGGTTGCTCTTTGAGACAGGAAACATGCTCCATGTATTCAGAGGGAGGGGTCCAAGTTATGGTTTTGTTCTGGAAAGTAAAGCCTGAGCCACATCCTATCTTACCATAGTTGTCCCTATGTCACGCTTCTCAAAAAGCAGCTTTGAATGAGGTCAAATGCCAAACACACACACAAACTCTGCTCTGATGTCAGCCTTTGGGAAGAGGATTTGTCACTTATCTAGTATTTGATGGAAAACCTATCAGAAATCCCAGCTAATCCCTTAGAATCTTAATCATCAAATAATCTCATCAACTTTCCCCTTTGCTCAGAACAGAAGCTGCGACATCCTTTTTTGGAAATGTTCTCAACTCTTTCAAAAGGGACGTCATCCCAGAAGTCATTTCTTTTCAAGTTTCACACTCAAGTGAGTGTAAAGATTGGGAATGAAATATGACTAGACGTCAAAACTTGAGTCTAGACAATAAGTATTCACAAACTCACCCTGGAGGTGACAAAGGATTTCCTGGGTGGTTCCACACTTTGCCACCAGAGCAACAGCAGACAACTCCTGGTCATTCCTGAAATAAAACTCAACCAGCAGCACTATGGGCAAGTTTTGCTGATGTTAATGCACCCCACCTTGAAAAGAGCTGGTACCTGAATTGCATTTATTTACATTCACAAGGACAAGTCACTAACAGGAGGAGCATCCAGATAGAACTAATATTCCCTAGATATCCTCCTCCGCACGGATGTTGTCAACTTAGGGAGAATGATGACATTTTTAAGACCATACTAAGGTGAGATCTGAAAGCATTTGAAATTCTGGGACTCTCCTGGCAGTTGCTGGGCACCAAACTAGAAGAGCCCTTAGTAGAAGGGCGGCTGCCTGGGGTTGCAGGAAGCCAAGCTGCTCCTGCAGCTGCTGGAGCCAAAGCCAGCCACTCCCCACCCCCTCCCAGCTCCGGGAAGAAGCACGAACTCCAGAAAGAAAGGGGCAAAGGGAAAACATGGAGAGGTGGAATTCAGGAAGGGAGCTAGGGACAGCCCCTGATGGGCAAGAAAGGTTACAACTGAGTGCAGCATTGGTTTTAGAAATAACTCTAGGAATAATTGAAAAGCAAAGCTTGAATGCCATCTTGGGGTGTGAGATAAAGGCAAACTTTCTTTTTTTAAACTATATTTATATATATGTTTGATTAAAATGGTTTTGACAGCAGTGATGTCCTCAGCAGGTCATATTCATGGCTGGAAAGACCAGCAGCGAAGTCTGTCATTTAAAATGAGCAAATTTTCTCTAATCCCTAAAATACTTTGACTACCAGGTCCAGAGAAAACCAAGGAACACACCTTCTGTATGGAAACCAGATCCAAATTCTAGGACAGCAGAGCATCATTGATGCTTACAGAAATTCTAGAACTAAAGACCTATCAGCCGCTGTCAACCATGAGGGAGATTTCAGAGCTTTTAGGAAGAAGTAGTCACTAGAAACCAGAATGGAGCAAGTCACCCCAAACCCTTTTAATAAAGGAAGGCTTATTTTTCATTTAATTATGTTAAAATCATATTCTTTTTTAGGTTATAAAAGGCTATAAAAACCTCTTCATTGGGGCGCCTGGGTGGCTCAGTGGGTTAAGCCTCTGTCTTCAGCTCAGGTCATGATCCCAGGGTCCTGGGATCCAGCCCCACATTGGGCTCTCTGCTCAGTGGGGAGCCTGCTTCCTCCTCTCTCTCTCTGCCTGCCTCTCTGCCTACTTGTGATCTCTGTCTGTGAAATAAATAAAATCTTTTTTTTTAAAAATCTCTTCATTATTTTTTAAAAAGCACTAAAAGTACCAATAAACCGGTCAATGTCTCACACGATGATACCAACCCTTAATGATGACCACCACTAACTATCTGATAGATATCTCTCCAGCTTTTTCTCTGCATTTATACTATTTTACAAATATGTATAGATCATACCGTGATAGCCTGATTCTTAGTGATTCATGACACTGAAAAGATGATCTCTAAAATAAGTAACTTAAGTAATTTCAGTTTAACTTTGATGTTCATATATGCATGCTTTATTTATTTATTTTTTTGAAACCAAGCATTCCACTAGGAAAACTTAACATCATTATTTTTGATAGGGAGCCAATATTGCTGTTCTCATATACAAAAAATAGAAAGCATGAATCATTAAATAATCTCACAGTTATTTGTATAGTTAACAAAATGATCATACAATTAAGCAATTATTGAGTCCATACTAACCTCCAGGAGTAATAAACATCTTACATATGTTAACTCTAAAGAACAGCCCTATGAGGAAAGCAGTAATATCCTGTTTCAGATAGAGAAAAAGAGGTTCAGATAAATTAAAAAATGTTCTCAAGGTCATGCAGCAAGTAATTGTAGTATAGTCTATATCCAAACCTATTCAAACCAAAACCACTATGTTACAGCCTGATATCTACCTTTCAAGTAATCAGGGTATAGTTATGAAAATACTCAGTTAAATAAACCAGCATACTTAAAATTGTTTTGCGATGTGACTATGTATATTATGGAATTATTAGTGGAAGTAATAAGTTGAGAGTCCACTCTCTGCCACTTATCACCAGTGTGACCTTGAGCAAATCTTTTAACCTAAACCCAGCTACAAAATGAAGATACTATCTAATCACAACACTGCGGAGCTAACACAAGGATATAAAATTTCTTTTTGTAAACTGTAAAGAGCTATCTAATAATACGTTTGGGTATATTTATGTGGCAGCCAGAACCTTGATCACAGCAGGCTTTCTAACGTCACCTTTATAATTCTATCAGAATACAAGCAAATGAACAACTGTTTTTTGACTTAATGGAAATCAAAAGCATCTTTTAACAATATTCTAAGTCAGAGGCATATACCTTGAGACCGGTTGTTCTTCCTAGGACTCTTAGTCCTTCCTAGGACTCTCAGCTGCTTCCCTCAACTTAATTCACTCTGTTTTTGTCCTTACCCAGGACATCAGCATCAACAACACTGCTTAAAAAAAATAAAAAAAAAAAACAGTGGTCTTCCCAACCTTGGTGTTTCCCAGCCATGTTTTTTCCTATTCTGATAATAAAGTACTAAATTAATTTTTCTTTTATCAATATAAAGCATGCATATATTTTAAAAGTCAAAGTCAATCCAAAAAAAAAAAACCTTTTGTGAGAAATTATAGTCTCCTACATAACTCCCCACTTTCACTTCCTAAATACTACCATTTTCAATCCCTTTAGCTCTTTCTTCCAGTATTTACTCTCACATTTCAAAGTGGTATGCTTATTCTGCAATTTATTAATTAATCCACATTAGTCTATTATTGAATTCCTATTTTGAAAATTAAGATATAGTTTTCATAAATTATCTCTCCACTTTCCTTACCTTTCAAATAGGGATCCGTAATAATTTTTAATTGTGTGTTTTTGAGTCAATATTAAACTAATATGACTATTATTGTCAAGACAAAGAACAAATTATGACTACTATTTTCTTTTTTGCTCGCTTCGGCAGCACATATACTAAAATTGGAACGATACAGAGAAGATCAGCATGGCCCCTGCACAAGGATGATGCACAAATTCGTGAAGCGTTTCATATTTAAAAAAACAAACAAACAAAAAAACAGAAAATGGCAAACAACAGAGAATAATAATGAAATCAAAACCTGGTTCTTTGAGATAAGTGAAACTGATAAGACTCTAACTAGATTGAACAAGGAAACACAAATTGTCAATGTCAGGAATGAAAGAAGGAACATTACCATAGATTCTACAAATATTAAACACATAATAAGGGAACAGCATGAACAACTACATGCCAATAAATTTGAAAAATTAGATAAATTGTCACATTCCTTAAAAAATACAGATTACCAAAACTGATACAAGAAGTAATAAAAGATATGGATAGACTTATATCTATTAAAGAAATGGAATTACAATTAAAACCTTTATATAAATATTCAGGTTTAGATGACTTCTCTGACAAATGCTATCAAATATTTAAGGAAGAAACAATACTAACCCTACCCAAATACTTTCAGAAAATACAAAAGGAGGAACATTTCTATCTCATTTCATGAGGCCAACATTACCCTGGTGTAAAAAACATTATAAAAAAAATAAAACAATGGTTAATACTCTTCATAAACATAAAGGCAAAATTTGTTAACAATATATTGAGAAAACAAACTAAACAATATTTTGAAAGAATATCACATCATATCCATCACATTCAAGTGGGAATTTTCTCAAGAATTCAAGATTAGTTTGACATTTGAAAGTCCATCAACATTAATTCGCCATGTCAACAGAATAAAAGAAATAAACCACATGATCATCTCCATTGATGCAGAAAAAACATTTGACAAAATTTAACACTCATTCATGATGAAAATTCACAGCAAAGAGGTAAATTCTTCAATCTGACAAAGGGCATCTATGAAAACATAGAGTTAACATCATCCTGACTGGTGAAAGACTGTTTTCTTACTAAGATCAAGAACAGAGCAAGGAAAAAAAAAAAAAAAAAAAGAACAGAGCAAGGATAGTAGCTCCCATCACTCCTGTTCAACATTAAACTGGAAGCCATACCCAGTGCAATAGGCATGAAAAAGAAATGAGTCATACAGATTAGAAAAACTATTAACTTGCAGATATGATTGTCTACATAGAAAGTCCTAAGGAAAATATTAAAAAACTACTAGAATTACTAGAACTAATAAATACATTTAGTAAAGTTTCAAGATGTAGAGTTAATATTTAAAAAGCAATACTATTACTAAGAATGATCTGAAAAAGAAGGTTTTTTTAAAAAATCCCATTTACAACAGTATCAAAAACACTAAAATACTTAGGACTAAATTTAGCCGAGAAAGTGAAAAATCTATATACCAAAAACCATAAGACATTCGTGAAAGATATTGAAGAAGAAACAAATAAGTGAAAAAATATGTCATGCTTATGAATTGGAAGAGAATGTTAAAATGCCCATATTATCCAAGGCTGTCTATAAATTCAATGCAATCTCTCTCAAAATTCCAATGCCATTTTCACAGGTAGAGAAAAAAAATCCTAAAATTCCTATGGAACCACAACAGACCCAAAATAGCCAAAGCAATCTTAAAGCTGGAAACACCACACTTCCTGATTTCAAACTACATTGCAAAGCTATAATAATCAAAGCAGTATGGTCCCGGCATAAAAACAGACACATAGATCAATGGAACAGAACTGAGAACCTGGAAATAAATCAGAAATAATCACATATGGCTTATCCTAGTATTTGACAAGGTCTAATATTTGACAAGCCATAAATACTCAAATGGGAAAGTATAGTTTGTTCAATAAACGGTGCTGGGAAAACTGGATATCCATGTGCAAAATAATGAAATTGAATCCCTGCTTAACACCATTCACAGAAATTACCTCAAAGTGGATTAAGGACTTAAACATAAGACCTGAAACCATATATAACTCCTAGAAGAAAACATAGAGGAAGTCTCCTTGACATTGGTCTTGGCAATGATTTTTTGGATATGACACCAAAAGCAAAAGCAACAAAAACAAATATCAACAAGTGGGACTATATCAAGCTAAAAAGCTCTATACAACAAAAGAAGCAAACAACAAAATGAAAAGTCAACCTACAGAATGGGGAAAATATTTGCAAACCATGTGTCTGATAAGGTATTAATATCCAAAATATATAAGGAATTCATGAAATTCAATGGCAAAAATATAAAAATATTAAAAACCCATTTAAAAAATGGTCAGAGGACCTGAATAGACATTTTACAAAGACATACAAATGACCCCCAGATACATGAAAAGGGGCTCAACATCGCTAATCATCGGGGAAATATTAATCAAAATCACAATGAGGTATTACCTCATATCTTTTAGGATAGCTGTTTTAAAAAGACAAGAGATAACAAAAGCTGGTGTGGATGTGAAGAAAAGGAAACCCAGGTGCACTGTTGATTAGAATATATGTTAGTACAGGCATTATGGTAAACAGTATGCAAGTTCCTCCAAAAACTAAAAAGAGAACGAACATATGATCCAGTAATCCCACTTCAGGGTAAATATCTAAAGGATATGAAATTACTATATCAAAATGATATCTACACTTTCATGTTTATAGAACATTATTTATAACAGCCAAGACATAGAAGCAACCTAAGTGCTCATTGACAGATGAATGGATATATATGGTATGTACATACGTGGCATATTTGTGTGTATACATACACACAACGGAATAGTATTCAGCCATCAAAAAGAAGGAAATCCTGCCATTTGCCACAATGTTTATGGACCTGAGGGCATTATGACAAGTGAAAAAAGTCAGACAGAGAAAGACAAATCCTGTATGATCTCATTTATATGTGGAATCTAAAAACAACGAACTCATAGAAACAGAATAGAAAGGTGGTTGCCAGGGGCTGGAGGGGCAGGGATGGGGGGATGGGAAGTTGTTGGTCAAATAGTACCAGCTTTTAGTTATAAGATGAATTGGTTCCAGGTGTCTAATATGCAACATGGTGACTATAGTTGACAATACTGTATTGTATACAGTGTAAGTTGCTGTGAGAGTAGAGCTTTAATGTTCTCACCATAACAACAGCAAAATGGTAATTATGTGAGGTAAAGGACATGTTAACTAATCTTATTATGAAAAACATTTCACAATTATATCAAATCATTACATTGTACATAATGTTATATATCAATTATAGCTCAATAAAACTAGGGGAAAATAATATTTCTATATACCAGCAATAAACAAAAGGAAAATGATTTTTTTAATTTAATTTTATTTTTTCAGTGTTCCAAGATTCATTGTTTATGCACCATACCCAGTGCTCCATGCAATACGTTTCCTCCTTAATACCCACCACCAGGCTCACCCCACCCCCCAAGGAAAATGATTTTTTAAACATCACAATTTACAATACAAAAGCATTAAATACCTATGGATAAAGACATGGAACCGGAAACTATAAGACATAGCAGAAAGAAATAAAAAGAAGACTTAATAAATAAGTGGAGAGATACACCTATTTGTGAATAAGAAGACTGAAGAGTGATAAAATGCCAGTTGTTCTAAAGTGATCTGTAGACTCAAGACAGGCATTTTTTTTGTAGAAATTGATATGGTGATTCTAAAATTCTAAAATTTATAAGGAAACTCAAAGAACCTAGAACAGTACAATTTGGAAAAAAAATTAAAAGTTAGAGAATTTACACTACCTAAGTTTAAATCTTACTAAATAGCCACAGTAATCAGATAATTTGACATAGTTTAATGGAATAGATTAGGGAGCCTAGAAATAAACTCATGTATAAAAATGAACAAAATCAACTAGGTAATATGATGCTAAGAGGACAGTGTTTTCGAACAAAGGGTGCTGGAACAATTAGATATCCATATAGTCCTACCTCAAACCACAGACAAATGTTAATTCATATACCTAGATGTAAACACTAAAACTATAAAACTTCTAAGAAAAAATATATGCTATCCTGGGATAAGCAAAGATCTCATACACAAGACACAATAAGCATGAACCTAAAAGAAAAAATTAGTAAGTGGAACTTTATCAAAATTAAACCTATCTTTTTTCCGAAGACATTGTTAAGAAAATAAAGCAAGCCACAGACTGGGAGAAAATATTTGCAATATGTATGTCTGAGGAAAAAAAAAAATCTGTATCCAGAATATATAAAGAACTCCTGTAATTCAATAACATAATTATAAACAACCTATTTTTTAAATGGGGGAAATAATTGAACACTTTAGAAAAAGAAGGTACACAAAATTTTGTAAGCATATGAAAGGATTCTCCACACATTACTCATCACAGAAAGGTAAATTAAACTTACATGAGACATCACAACACACCCATTAAATTGGTTAAAATTAAAGACTGACAACACCAAGCATAGAAAAGCACATGGAACAACTGGAATGCACATATTTTTCATGGGCATGTAAAATGGTATGGCCATTTTGGAGAACAATTTGGCAGTTTCTCATGGAGTTAGACATATACTTCGTATAAAACATATCAATTTCACTCCTATACACTTACCCAAAGGAAATAAAAACATATGTCCACATAAAGTCATATTCACCTGTATTCATAGCAGCCTCATCCAGAATTGTCCCAATTTTCCTTCAGTCGGTGAATAGAAAGCAAACTCTGGTACACTCATACCATAGAACTCTACAAAGTAATAAAAAGGGATGAATTACTCATATATACACCAACATGGATAAATCTCACAAACATTATACTGAACAAAAGACGCCAGATCCAAAAGATAATATATTGTATAATTTCACTTATATGAAATTCTAGAAAAGATAAAACTATAGTGATCAGTGGTCACCAGGGTCCAGGATACGGAGCTATAGAATTGACTGTAGAGGGGTTCCAGGAGCTTTCTCAGGTGATGGCAATATTCTGTCTCATAATTGTGGTAGTGATTACATGACTATCTTCAAAACCAAGTTTTGTCAACCTTGGTGCTACTGATATTTTGGGCAATGTAGTTTTTTTGTTGTCAAGGACTGTTCTGTGCATTTTTGCATGTTTAGCAGCAACCCTGGGTTCTTATCTTACTAGATGTCAGTAGCCTCTCCCCACTCCCAAGCTGAGACAACCAACGTCTTCAGACATTGCAGAGAATATCCTGGGGGGTAACATTTCCTCTGGAAACCACTAATCAAAATTTATAAAATAGTAGATTTAAAATTACCTATTTCTGTTGTATATAAGTTATACCTCAATAAAGCTGATTAAAAATATGTTGGAGACAGGTTGGGACTACATGCCTCACACCCAGGAGATGCAATTTCAATTTTAAATGTTTTATATATCCTTCAAGATAATCATTTGAGAAGCTCTATATTTACTGAAGTAATTTTTCTACAGATTTTTAAAAATATTATTCTATTTATTATCTAATATTCAGCATTGCTACTGAAAAATCATATGCAGTCTTAATCCCTGATTCTTTATGAACTTTTTCATCTCTCTGTGCTATGTTTTGTGGGCCTTTTCAAATTGGACAATTGTATTCTTCAGTTCTAGAAAATTTTAATGTAGTATTTATTTTAAATTTTCCTCCTGTCCTAGGGGTTTTTTCCCCCAGAACTCCAGAAGGATGTTGGACTTCTCAACCACAGTCTTTGATTTTCTCATCTTCTCTCAGCTATCCATCCTCTTCTCCTTTTATTACTTTCTAAGAGATTCTCTTTATCTTTCAAGTCTTACTGGACTTGAAATTTTATTTCAGCTTCCATATTTTTAATTTCAAAGAGTTCCTTCTTGTTCTAAGATTGCTCCTTTTCTCCAAGGACATTACTAAAATTCTACTTTTTTTCTTCTGACTCGTGCAGATGTGTCTCCTCCAGAGACAATGCCAGCTTCAGTCTCTCATATTAGAAATTGTCCTCAGATGTGTGGTGATCCTTAGGTGTTGGCCCATATTTAACTGGAAATATGAAAGTCATAAGATTGAATGTCCACTCTGTAGTCATGCGCAGAACTTGCTGACTGTAGTCTTCAGGAAATGATCAAGCAGTAGAAAGCTAACTTTTCTTTGGGGAAGATATCAATGTCTGAATGTGTTTTCTCTGGGAACGTAACGTTCCTCCAAGGATTAATTTTCCATCCTTAGGTAAAAGGAACATGTCTGGTTTCCAGTGTTCTAGACAAAGGCCAAAGGAAGTAAGCTGGTGGAAGTTCTGATCATCACTTTTCAGATATCCACTTAATGTTCCTGTTTTAAGCTTGATTCTCATCCTTGGCTTCCACTGTGTCTGTGTCCCTGAGTCTGAATCCAGATTTTAAAGAAAAAGATTCTTCCTCTGAAACAGAATTCTAGGAATAAGATTGTCACCTGGTGAGCAGGATGGGGATAGGTGTCATGGGAAGTGTCGTCAAATTCCAATTACAGATGAATCATTCTATCTGCCCCCCACCTTTATCTCTGTCTTCTATGGAGAAGAAATTTGTGTCAAAGTGGAATAAATCAGATCAAGAGTTGCTGCAATTTGGGAAAAGCTCTATAAGGCAAGTCATGAGTTGAATGAAATGTAAAATTTTGTGAAATAAAGGAAAAGCTAAGGATTAATAAAAATCAAGTGGAGCCAAGTAAGAAAAGGCCAAAGCTATATACCCCAAAGATGTAGAGCAGAGATCCTTAGAAGGCTAACTTGCCTGAAATAAAGTGTGTGAATCAGAAAAAAGGAAATATTTGACATACAGAAAGTGGCTTAATGAAATTTGTGTCAAGAGTCTATCAGTCTCAACTACAGGCAGGATCTTTCCACTAAAGTAGTCCCATGAATTGGAGAAGAAATGCACTTACAGGTACTTTATGAGCCTCTGGGATGAAAGGGGGTGCTTTCATGAACATGTCTGTGGGAGAAGGTGACTTTCCTAGTAGCAAATGGATAAAATGGATAGAGAACTACTGGGGTTCTGCTCCTGCTCCAAACTCTGGTTCCTTTGTCCTCAGGAGTAAAATCAGACTTTGCGGAGATTAATGTGGGTGATGAGCTTAAAAACTGAAGTAGATATTAAACCCTCAGTTGTTTGCCCTCATCCCTCTTCTTCCAATCCCCTAGGGCTGAGGAATTACATTTTAAAGAGATCCTCTTCTAATGGTGCTTCCTGATGAAAAGCAAAACTAAAGTCCTAACTTTGGGAGTTATATTTCAGGGTAAGGTCCTCTGCACCCCAGGGTTCATTCACTTCTTCCTCCTGAGCTCATTGGAACTGAAACAAGCTAGACTCTGGTACACTCCTTTGAAGAAACACTGAAACCCTCTGAGGATACCAGCTCAGAGGCCAAATAGACAAGACAGTTGAAAAACACTACCTCTTCAAAAGAAAAACAACATACAGAACTTAAGAGTCCACCAACATATTAACACACAAAGGCAAGAATTTAAAACCAACCTACTATGCATATGTTATTAAAAATAGAAAATATTAGCGATGTGGAAGGAGAGAAAACATCAATGTATAAATAATACATACAAAAATACAATATTTGAAATTAAGAACCATCTCGATAGCATAAGGAACAAAATAGAAATAACCAAGGAAAAAATTAACAGTTTGAAAGATAAGACTGATCAATTCTCCCAGAAAGAAGAAGAAAAACCAAAGAAACAGAAAATGTAGAGAAAAGTGAGCTGATATGAAGGTCAGAAGTAAAAATAACTAGTAACATATAAATAAAAAAGTCCCAGAAAGAAAAAATAATAAAATGGACAGGAGAAATAATTTCAAAAAATAGCAGACTAAATTTCCCTAAATAAAAAAAAAAAAAAAAAAAACACCTCAGATTTAAAAAAAAAAAAACCACACTTAGATATGTTAAGACATTTGAGAATTCTAAAAAGATTATTTTTAAATGTTTCCAGAGGAAAAAAGCAGATTCAGTCTGAAATCATATTTTCCAACAGCAACAGTGGATGCAATAACTCAATAGAATTATATTTTTTAAGTATTGCAGAAAATAACTTTAAAACCTAAAATTTTGTAACCAACTAAACTGCCATCCAAATATATAGGCCTGGTTTTTAAAAAACTTCTCAGGCACTTGGGGCACCTGGGTGGCTCAGTTGCTTAAGCATCTGCCTTAGGCTCAGGTCATGATCCCAAGGTCCTGGTATCAAGCCCTGAATCAGGCTCCCTGATCAGCAGGGAGCCCTCTTCCCCCCCTCTCTCTACCCTCCCACCCCAGCTCATTCACACACGCGCGCTCTCTCTCTCTCTCTCTCTCTCTCAATTAAACAAATAAAATCTTTTAAAAAATATTTCCAGTCACACAAGCCCTCAGTTGCTTTACCACAAAGACTGCATTAAAAATAGTTGTATATAAAATACTATAAAAAGAAGTAAGACAAGTATAGGAGATGATGCAAGAGATATATAAAGCAGAGGGGAAACAAATAACTTGGAAGAGATGTGTTATCTAAAAAAAAATACTTAAGGCTAAAGAAAAAGATAAAAATATCTGTAATAGCCCAGACTAAAAGTATAGATAATGGCTATATACGATAGAGGTCAGCAGAAGTTGAGGAGAGACAAAGGATGAAAGTTTTTGACTTATTGACAGGGATATTGACATAAAATTTTTTCAAATGCAAGAACATATCTTAATATATTTTGAAAACTTGAGACAAAGAAAATATAAACAGATCCAATTATATCAATAATAAAAATAAACATATTTGGACAAAACTCACCACTCAAATGACTAATAAATTGTATTTTTATACACAGGTATAAGCTATTTATAAGACACACTCATTAAGAACAAGGGCATGCAAGAGTTGAAGGCAAAAAAAAAATGGGAAATGGCATGTTAGGCAAATAAACCAAAAGACATGTATCATGTTAGTATCATTTCAACTAAACACTAAGACCACAAACATTAGAGGATTCACAGGGCTGCCACAAAATAATAAAGGTTTTAATTCACCAAGAAAAGAGCCACTTTAAGTAAGTACACATAAAACAGCCTCATATATATTTGGTAAAATTATATAAATTACAATAATTTATCATGGCTTTTTCAGTTACTGGTAGATCAAGTTGACAAAAAAAATCAAAAAGGATAGAGAAAATATGAAATACTCAATTACAAGTTATTATTCATTGAAATAATATCTCATTTAAAGTTCTTCCAAGTAATAGGGAGTCTACATCTTTCTCAAGCACACACGGAATATATGTAGAAATGTAATCATGTTCTCGGCCATTAAAAAGTCTCAATAAATTTCAAACATAGGTATAAAATACACTGGGAACTCTGACCACAATGAAATTAAATTATAAATTAAAAGCAGTATTGTTATATAACTCATGGACAAAAGGGTTTGAAATATCAAAGTGAAAACTTTTTAAGTATATAAAACTGAATGACAATAAAAACACCATATATCGAGACTTCTGGAATGCAGCCAATATGTACTTTGAAACAAAATTATAGCTAAATACTCTTGTCAAATGGAAGAAAAATCTCAAAATTAGTGAGCTAAGTATTATTCTTATGAAGTTTGCGGTGGGGAAAAACACAACAACATCCAACTCAAATTAGAAAAAAAAAATCAGAATATAAAAATGAAAGCAAAAATCAACAGAATAAAAACAAAAATACAATAGAGAGGAGCTAAGAATTGGCTCTTCACTAAAACAAACAATATAGATAAATTTCTTGAGATTTATCAAGATAAAAGTTACAATAAGCAATATTATGAATGAAAGGGAGAACAACTACACACAAAGTATACAAAATAAATAGTAAGACATTTTGATGAAAATGACATGCAAACAATTTAAAAACTTTGACAAGTTCCAACAAAAATATAACTTACTAAAACTGATTCAAGAAAAAAGTTTTGAATATGGTATAATTATTAAAGAAATTGGCACACTGGTTAAAATTATTCCACACACATGTGCGCACACACACACAGTACCTGGCCCTGAGGGATTTACAGGTGAAGAACTTTCAAGGAACAAATGACGGCAAGTCTATACAAGTTATCCCAGACCATAGAAAAAGAGAGAGCACTTCCAAAGCCCTCATACAAGGGCTGATGTTGGAGGAAAATGAGCAGTGAACAAAAGGAAGAGAAACCCCTGTCCTCACAGAACTGACATTCTAGGGTAGCTGTGGGAGAGGTGCACAGTAATTAAGTCCGATATGTAATATATTAGACAAAGAGTATATTAGATATAGAGACAAAGAAAGCAAGAGAGACAAACAAATGGGGAAGAGGTGGCACCATTTTACACAGAGGCCTCCCCCATGAGGAAGAGCTGAAGGAGGTGGAGAAAGTGATCATGGCTGACTGGGGAAAGGTCAGGGCAGTCTGAGGGCACAGCTGTGACTGTTGCCTTTAAGGAATGAATGGGACACAGTGTGGCTTGGATTGGGTGGCCAACAGGGAGGACAGCATAAATGAGGGGCCAGGCCTAGACTTTGACTTGGTACACAGTGAGAGAGAGAGAGAGGCAGGGGGAGAAAAAGAGAACTTCAGCTACAGCCCTCTTAGAAGAATGGGCCTCCCCTCCGCCGCCCCACCATCTGCAGTGACGCAAGCCCCCAGTGGCAGTTTGAGGGGACACAGAAACAGCACTTCTCAGATGGGCACAATGCAGAAGAAGCAAGAAGCCAACTTTTAGACAGTACCGCAGATACTGTGCATGTAGCCACGACGGGAGTACATTGTGATAGCAGCTGTTTTAATGTTGCCTAAGAAAGTAGATCTATTGCCCTCAGTGAGACTGGCAGCATAGGGATGTAGGCTAACCTATAGATGGAAAAAACTGAAGCTCATGGTAGAGTACAGCTGGTCTTTGGTTTGCAATATGTGGGGGAAAAAACTCTGGTTGGCTCAGAGGGTTAAGCATCTGTCTTCAGCTCAGGTCATGATCCCAGGGTCCTAGGATCAAGCCCCGCATTGGGCTCCTTGCTCAGCAGAGAGTCTGTTTGTCCCTCTGCCTGCCACTTCCCCTGCTTGTGCTCTCTCTTTCTCTGACAAATAAATAAATAGAATCTTTTAAAAAAAGGAAAAATTGAAGCTCACAGGAGTAAAGTGCCTGGCCTGAGTCACAGAGCTGGTGACAGGGCTGGGATTAAGTCCAGACCTTCGGACCCGTGGCCCAGGGCTGTGCCCACTCTGCCGTGCCTCCCGGCTCAGAGTCTGTGGGATACACCCCTCAGGATACACCTTATTTCTACCCATATGTCCTTATTCTCTGTTACTTTTTTTCTTCTTGCAATTTGTGTTCATGCGTCTCTTGTCTTAGGGTTGCTTCTGTGAGCAGTCTGAGTTCACCTTGAAGCTATAATTTCATTGACAACAAAAACAGCTTTCCTCTATGCATCTCTTTCAACTCTCCGAACATAGTTCTGTTCAAAATACTGTTTTCAGCAAATGGGGAAATGCAAACTCCGCTACCCTCCTTCCCGTCTCTAACGCAAAAGGAGCTGCAGCCACCGATAACCGTGGTATTTGAGTCAGTCTGTGAGACCCTGTGTCTCTCATTGCTGTGGGCCCGGCCCAGGCGTCCTGCTGTCCTGCCCATGCCTCCCTAGAGCTCTGGGGCCTGCTGTGTCCTGGGAGGACTTTATAAATAGCCTTTCGGAAGAACTGGCTCTCAGATTAAGCTCCTGCCAACTGCCTTCTGGTAGACTTATTTTATTTTTTAACATGCAACAGCCACCTTGTACTGACCCCATCTACAAAAAAAAAAAAAAAAAACTGTGTGGGGCTCACAGCCCTGTCCCACACCCGCCTGCCCTCCTGGGCATGCCCCATTGTTACTCAGTTGAGAGCCGGTTGAAAGGCCTCAAGATCCTTCTGGGAAGTCACGGGTGTGATGCTGAAGCAAAAAAAACTTCACTAAGAGACCCTTGCAGGGCTGGGGTGGGAGGGGTGCCCACAGCCCCCCTCCGTTTGGCATTTCCCTCCTTCTTCCAGCGGCTGAGTCTCCAACAGGTAGAATCTGATCTCCTCCCTACCCCATACCCCAAACCTGCTCTTAAAAAGGGGAGAGGACATGCTTTCCACAGTAAGAATAATGCCCACATTATACTAATATTCACATTTGTATACCACTGTATGACTTACACATGGAGCCTTCCAGCAGCCTCGTGGGACAAGCCAGGTGCTAATAAGTCTTCCTCCCAAGCTCTGGCCGGGCTTCTACCAGGTCTTGTGATGGGCAGTCCCCCACTTGCTCAAGGAGCCCAAGCCGTCCGCAGGGAGCTCTCCTGCCCAAAAGTTCCTTATACAAAGCTGAATCCCATTTCCACTGACCTCAACTGGAACCCCACCAGGGGCTTCTGGTTGGACTCTCACTGAGACTTAGAAGCTCCCCAGCCCTGCCATGGCAGCCTCCAGACATCATAGCAGGACCGGGGGCATCCCTGGGTGCCCCCAGACTAAGCCACCTGGTTTCTGTCACCCACTTCCCTGTGTCTGAGTTTGGAGCTTTGCACCAGTTTCTCTCTCCTCTCTCATTGTCCATTTGTACAGACTGAGCTCCTCTTCAATTAGGTATAACACGAGCTCGCGACTGATAGATGTCTCCTGCCTGGCACAGAGCTCATCCTCGTCCTTGGTTTACCTGCAGGGGCCTCCCATCGGCCCCATGAGGTGGGAGTTACTCATCTTCCCATCTGACAGCTGAGGGCGCGGAAGCTCTGAATAATACCAGGCTGTCTGACCGCAGAGCCCACGTGTCCTGCACCTGGACGGCTGAGTGTGTGGCACCCGGAAAGCACTGAGCCCATGAAAAGCTGGGGCTGGGGCTGGCAAGAGCCCGAAGTAGCAGCCGCAGCAGATGCAAAGGATGAACCCGCACTCTAAGTTCATAATTGGTTGAGGCCATCAAAAAGAAAAATAAAGGGAGTGCCATTTACGATGGATGAAGGAATGTTTTGGATTCCAACTGGGTCAGACAGGTTGGGGGAGGAGAGGCACTTGAGAAAGAAAAAAACGAACAAGCAAAGGCATACAGGGTGTGTCTCGGGAACACCAGCTATTTTGGTGGGGGGGTTAAAAAAAAGGCAGGAAAAGGAAAAACTAGGAGATTAGGGTGGATGGAGAGTCCTTTATCAGATCCCCATGGCAGTCCTGCTCGCCTGGGGCTCCCCAGCATGCCAGAGTCATGGGTTCTAGAGCTCTTGCGGGCAGGGGTGGGGGGAGATGTTTCCACGTTGGCTCATCCATCCTTTCTCACCGTTCACTTGCAGCACAGTTCATGGGGAAAGATGAGGCTCTGGCAGTCTGGAGAGGTATCTCCCAATCCCAGGACAGCCCACTCCCCTTGACAACTACGCCCAGCGTCAGCCCAGCCCACCGCCCTAGGCACCCACTCACCCTTTTCATTCATTCCCTCTCACCTCAGCTCAGATTAATGCCAATAAAATCTTAGCCATGACCGGAACAGATACACATGAGCATTTTCACTATATAAAGGAATGTCCTCCTTATATGAATATTCCTAATTGAGGGTCAAATACAACCAGCAAACAGACTTGAAGCCAGCCACCCCTGCTTGACTTGTTGACAAAATAATTCACAGACCGTCCTCAGGCTTTCAGCCACAAGGCTGTAAACAAGCTTCCAGTCTCTAAATGAATCGTAACAGACACCAAATAAAACCATTCATCTTTAAAAATCATCTCAGAACCCAGGAGTGCCTTCTAAAGAGCTCAGATTCAGGGGCGCCTGGATGGCTCAGTCGGTTAAGCGGCTGCCTTTGGCTCAGGCCATGATACCAGGGTCCTGGGATCAAGTTGTGCATCAGGCTCCTTGCTCAGCAGGGAGCCCGCCTCTGCCTGCCACTCTACCTACTTGTTCTCTCTTTCTCTGACAAAACATAAATAAAATCTTTAAAAAATAAAGAAAGAAAGAACTCAGATTCAAATGGTCATGTGCTATCACAAAATGCTGACCGTAAAACACCACATTTCTGCTTTATTTGATTTTTGTACTTTTCTGATGAGGTGTCTGGGCATTTCAGTTTGGCTGAGAGAGTCTTGGGATGCCAGTAATTATGTTGGGTCAACCAGTGCCCCAGGAAACGTCTCAAGCCAACTGTGCTACGATTTGAAAAGTCCCTCTAAGTTCCCCTCCCTTGCTTTGTATGTTGGCAAGTGATGACACGGATTCAGTCCCACTGTAGACCGACCGGGTTCATTGAGTTTCCATCATGTCTCCAGGATTCCACTCCAGGACAGTCCTGAAGAATGCCACTATCTAATATTCCACCCAATTGATCCTGGAACATATCCTGCAATTTCTCAGACCACGCATCCTGATTTGGGATGTCAGAACCTAGAGTTACTCTAAGTACGGAGTGAGAAAAGAGTACTATGAGTTCACCCTCCCCTGCATGAGTTCGTATCTGCAGAAGGACCAAGGAATTTCTATAACTGTTAGCAACCATAGCACAAACAGCAGGTAAAGAGTGACAGGGCCTGGGACAAACAAATTACAAAAGGAGGAGATAATTGTAGCTCAGATAAAGGCTCCGTGGAAAAAACAGCATATCCCTGCAGCTCGGAGCAGAAGTAGGATATCAAGAGGTAGGAAGGAGTTAGGAGAAAGAGTGTTCTTGCTCACAAGGGAAAATGGAATGTGTGTGATGTATGGGACAGTAAGTCACGCCCCCCTCTGCCTTGAATAAGGGTCAGACTCCAAGAAGACAGGACTGGAAAAGTGGGCTGGTCTGATTTTGCAAGCTCTAGAATGCCATGACCACAGAGGCTGGTTAAGTTTTTCCTTTCCTCCTGTGACTCAGCTGGCCTGCATTCCCCAGCCTCTCTCAAAGTTAAGTCCCTCCATGTGACTCAATTCTGGCCAACAGGATGTAACAGAAGTGATGTAATGGACTCCGCTTCCAGGCCTGGCCACAGTCCCACCTCCTGAGGCCGCAGCTGGGCCTCCATCCAGGGGCTTCTGCTCTGTCTGCAGGTTTGGACGTCAGCACCCATGGCAAGCTTGGAGCCATGAGTGGAGACGGCCTCACCCTTGATTGGTTGTGTGATACAGAGCACAATACTACCTCCCACACCACGCTTGCTTCCAAGGGGCCTTTTCCTGAGTGAGAGGGAAACTCATATGGTGTGGGGCCCCTGAGATTTCAGGGCCCATTTCTGAGCCCTGAAGTCAGCAATTCTCCACAAAAATTCCACGCTCCTCCTAAGGGCCCCAAGAGCTAGGCTTTCAGATGGTGAGCCCAGTCACAGGGAGGAAGCCAGTATGGACCCTCATGGGGGCCTTGCTCAGAGACCACCGGAGTCCGGCTGATGAGAGACCAGATGTGAGCTTAGGCAGCCATGTGGGAGGAGGGAACCCGGGGGCTGTTTCTCATCATCCACTCACTTCTTCCTACTCCACTTTTATGCCCCTGGTTACTTCTCAAAGGTCACCACTGACCTCCTCATTCTTAATCCAGGATTCCTCATTAGCAGCGTCAGCCTGTGGCATGTGACACTTTGAACCACTGCCGCCTTTCTTGGCCTGTCTTACCTCTCTGCCTCCCTGGCTCTTCCCACGTCTGAACACTCCGTATCTCTCTGTCAACTCTCCCGCCTCCATCAGACCCACTGGGTAAGTCATCCTGAAGCTTTTGGCATAGAGCCTGTACTTCTCTCTTCTAGATGCACGGAATCCCTGGGGATCTCATTCACCATCTGGCCTCTACCTTCCAGCTCACGACCCCTGGGGCTACTTACTCGCCCCTACTTCTCTTCTGAACTCCAGATCAAAGTGTTCAGTTTGCCGTGTGAACAGCACCACACAGATGTCCTCCAGGCACCTCAAGTGTGACCTCTTCAAAACAGAATTCATTCTCATGTCACCACCTCTCACGACCCTCCGTCCTCCAAGCGAATCTGCGTCTTCTCCGTCTCTGGTTGTGGGGGACCAGCGGTGAGTGGGTTCAGGGGCAGGAGTGACACAAAGAGCTTGAAGATCTTGCCAAAATCAAGTGACATCCAAGTTCTAAGAGCTCTACCTTGAATCCCAATCCCTTTGGAAAACTGATCTAACACTAATTCCATTTTCACAGCCTGTCATCCCAATGTCTTGATTTCCACAAAAGCACCTCTCTCCAAATCACATGGCAAGGTGTCCACTCTGCCCACGTTTCAAAGCAGGTGGCCCTTTCTTATCGTCTCCCCACTTACCTTGGGTTTCGATTCCTTCTTAGTCAAGTTGCTTTAACTTTTCCAATCTGAAGACATTTCCTTTTCAGAGAGTAGAAGCCAAAGACAATTTGACCAATCCTGCTCATTCTCGCTCATCAAAGGGCATCACGGTATTTCCACCAGGTTGTAAGCCTATCCCTTCCTCGAACTTCCTGCTCAGAAGAAAGCTTTCAAGCCTTTTAATTCTCTTCATATTTTCACAAGTTTTAGTTCAATCCACACTCTACCTGAATTAGTCTGGACTCTTTGGGTGACAAGTGGCAGAAATCCAAGCTAAGGAGGGATTTAGTGTTCAGGGGACCAAGCCACAGGCAGAAGGCAAGCAGGGATGGAGAGGCTTTGAGGACGGCCCCCAGGCCACGTCAGGGCCACATCAGGGCCTCAGAGCCCACTGGGCTCACCTTTTCTGCTCTGGTCAGTTTCTCTGGTGTACAGACTTCTTCCAGCCAAACCAGCTTCTCTGTGGAGTAGATTCTTGTCAACAGCAGCTCTGACTCATCTGTGACAGCTCTTTAACCAGAAAGTAAGGGCCTTTCTCTGGGTTCTGATGTGAAAAAGCCCAGGGAAGATTCTGGTTAGCTCAGCTTGACTCAACCTGATTATACTTCTTGGAACAGTAACTGTGAACAAATTGCTGAAATAATTTACCCACCCTGGGTCACGTACCCATTTCTAGCGTCAAGGAAATAGAGTCTACTGCCTGACGAGAGGGAGACGGGGTGCTGGGCAGACAAAATTAATAGATGTATGCTCTGTTAGCTTCCCTATAAATATATTTCCTTCAATGCATGTGCCTTTCCTGACCTCTAGATCCAATACGGTAAATAGTTGCGAGTCACTGGGTGGTCTGTCATGAATGCAGAGCAGAGAAATGAATCTTCTCCAGGCACTATGAAGAGGAAAATATGACAGAGTTCTAGTCCAGGAAATCTGTAGGGGACAGTCATCTCCAGTGATCACTTCTGGCCGTAATTGTCTGCATTTCCATGATCTTAATTCAAGGCACTCTGCCCTTTGGCACCACCTCACCTCCTTTTCTGCACTGCTCCCCGCTGACCCTTGCTCTAACTACCAACGTCTAGGCTGCCACAGTGAAGCCCAAAGTGTCCCTTTCCCAGTCTCCTAAATTCCCAGTGATGACACCTTACCTAGGAACATCCTTCCCCAAAGTCAACTGTCCAGAAGACTAAAACCTTATGGAATTAATATCAGCTAGATGCTCGGGAGGAAAGCAAACTGACAAGGAATTCACCTCCAAGCATGAATGAAAAGTGCCCTCTGACAGCGTCATCAACCCTACTGAATTTCTAATGGGTAGAAGATCTCTATGGCCTGCATTGCATCCCACCAAAAATCCATGGGCTGAAGTCCTAACCCCCTCAGAATATGTCTCAGAACATATGTGACCATATGTGGAGACAGGGTCTTTAAAGAGGAAATTAAGTTAAAATGAAGTGGGGCCCTAATCCGACATGACTCGTGTCCTTGTAAAAAAGAAAGGATCAGGACACACACACACACACACACACACACACAAGAGAGACCATGCGAGGACACAGGGAGAAGCTGAGGAGAAAGACCAGAGAGGCTCTGCTGACATCTTGACCTTGAACTTCCAGCCTCCAGAACTAGGAGGGCTAAATGTCTGTTGTTTCAACAGCCCCCACTTTCCTACCCCTCCCCCCTCCATCTGTGGTACCTTGTTCTGGTCACCCTCACAGACTAATGCCTTTTCTCTCCCCACAGGCCTAGAGAAATGGCAAGCTGCCTCCTCTCTTCAGAAAGGCTGCAATTTCCCCTTCTGGCAAATCATTCCTGAAATGGATCAGGGGACCCCACTCATACTTTCAAATACACACGGAGAAACAGGATGTACATACCAGAAATATTTCACCTCCTTCTCTCTCTCGGCAGAACCTTTATAAGGTAGAACTGAGATGATCCTTTCCCAAAACGATGAATAAAGTTGTATTAAAAATACACAATCCAGGAATCGAGGACTTGGCTTGTACGAGTACAAGTATGACGTGGCTTGCGGGGGCTTTGGGATGGCCTGGGACGGGACATGCGCCCCAGAACCAGGGTGCACACACCCCAGGTGGACGTCTGAATAGAAACCACATGGAGAGCACTAGTGGAGGTTTGCTCTGACCAGAATACCAAGTAGGCTGCATTTAACTGCCAGACCAAAGGCACTCATCTCTGTCCATAGGGAAATAGACGTTTCCAGCTTAAAGTTTGTAACACTCGTAATCATTTTGGTGAGATTTTCCCCGGACGGTCCCTGGGAGCCATCAGCGCAGATGTTTCCTGCATGCTGAAGGCACGGATATGGAATCTTTAAACCCGTCCAGTGACGAGGCAGCCTGAGTCGGCCGGAGGACGAGCGAAGTCGGCCACTGCCAGCCAGGCGAGGACGGGGCCAGGCAGCCAGACTCTCCGTGGACAGAAGCAGCTGTCCATTTAACACAAGGGTTGCTTCTTTTTTTCTTTCTAAAGAAAACACTGATAAACAACGGGAAGGACACCAAGGGTCTGGCCAAAACAAAACAAAACCCTCACCCGACAGGCCTGGGGACAAGCTTGGAAAGTCAGGTGGTGAGGCTGGATGTTGAGAGGGGCCTTCCAGAGCCCTCCCGTGTTGCAGCGGGGGACAGGTCCTGGGAAGTGGAGTGACTTGGGTTAGCTCACACGGCTACAAAGAGAAAGACTTATTCAAACCCAGACTTGAGCATATTTTCGCTACCTCACACTTTCAGTTCTCTGCTTACTCTTGTCTTCTGGAATCCCCCTGAGCACCCTTTGCCCAAACATGTGTCCCGTGGGTGCCCTCTGACTGCCTCTGCCTGCACCCCAGCAACCTCAGGGGCTTGCCTTCCCACACCCACCCCCTGCTGGAATTTTCCTTCCTTCCCTAACCTCCTCTATCTGAATCACTCTCTCTCAGCTTTGCTCCCTCTCAGTCACGCTCTGTCCCTGGACACTTTCACAGCTTCCTAGCTCCCTGTGTTCTGGGCTGTACTGGCTCTACCTTATGCATGGTTGCCTTCCAGAACATTCTCTCTGCTACAGCACCTCCGCAGCTAGCATGTTACCCTTTACAGGTGAGGCAATGGAGCACGGTATCACAAGGCAGGACTTTGGGACCAAAAGATCTGGTTCAGGTCCTGGCTCCATCAATCTCTGGCTGTAGGGTCTTGGGCAACCTCTACATTGTGAAACCTCCAATATTACATAAAGGACATCATAATTATCCTTACTGTTAATGTATAACCTACTTGGAATCAAACCCTTAGATTCCTGTTCCGACTCTGTCTCTTATTAGCTCTATAACTTCAAGTCAGGCTCCTGAACCATCTTGGCCGGTTGCCTTTCTGTACAACGGGGATGACGATGATAAAATCTACCTGATGATTATTCCATACATGAACTTAAAACAATGTCTGGCATACAGGAAACACCTTAGAAAAGTTTGGTGTCACCATTTATAAACGATAAAGTACAATGCAAGAGTTACTTATATAATATTAAAATATTAATTGCTCTCCAGCATATCATAAGGGACGGGTCTCTTTTGGTGGCAAAGAAACTTAACCCCAAGCATCCACGATAAAAGGACACCTGGAGACTCGTGCCATGGCAAAGTCCAGAGGTAGCTATGGTGTTAGGCTTTGTAAAAATCTTGCCTAGAATGGAAGGAGGTGGGGAGGGTTGCAGAAAGAGGCAGGTCCAGCTCTGTGTTAAAGTTATCAGACAGAGGCTTGGTTCCTGCCTAAGTTTACATCCGAAGAGCTCAATTCAGAGCAAGAATATGAGATAGTCCAAGTTAGCGGATATGGCCCCTGCTGTTTTGATCACATGCAAAGGACATGCAGCATCTGGCACTCACGTGTTTTTTTTCACCTATGTGCTTTCCGTGTCCAGTCCTATTGGGAGGGCTGTCAGAGGCCCACCCTATCATACATGAACTTTTGCAGAGAGGCACACGCTGATGCCCAGAAGTCCTCCCACCGTGTGTGGGAAATCACAAGGTCCTCAAGACGGGAAGAGTGGCCTGGGGTAAAAAAAAAAGGGAGAAAAGACCAGGAGAGACCATCAAGGGTGGCAGGGAGAGTCCAAGGGCTGCTTGGGGGTCTGGTCACCGTGTCCACTGGAGACACCAGAAAGAAGAGATGCCAAACGCCCAGGGACTTTGGGTCCCTCCAGAGCCCCTGGCAAGTCCATCTATTTCCAATCTAACCGAGATGTTTATTTCAATTTCTGGAAAATTGCATCCTCTCTACCCTAATCCACCCACCCTTCACACCCCCCTTAATGTGTGCCGTGTTTACAGGATGTTAACCCAAGAACAGACTTGTGGTCCAGAGGACACATTTCATTTGCTGGTGAATTAATTCATCCGTGTGCTCCATGTAACAAATGTAAGCCTCTTTCCAAGCAAAGGCATTGCATGCTCTGAAGTTATTTTTGCCTGTGCAAGATCGTGTGGGCCCAGAGCTAGGCATCTGACCGTGGAGTGACTGGGGACAGCTGCTCCTCACTTCAGGGTCAGAAAAGGAGAAAAATGTGATGCAGGGGAAAGTGCGGGACCTTTCAAATCAGTTGCTACTCTTCCACTGACAGGAGGATGACCTTGGACAGGGCTCTAGGCCACCTGAGCCTCAGTTTCTTTATCTATGAAATGGGGATAATTGTGTCTGCCCAGTCTACAGAGATGGCACCCCAAAAAAACACATCATGAAGCCTAGATCTGTAAAAGGTGTTTTCTGTTCAAGAGCCTGAGCCGGTAATTCTGGCTCTCCCACTTGACCCACTCCCCTGCCCACCTCCCCTGTGACTTCCCAGCCAGGGAGGCCACTCCTCTTCCTTCAGAAACAATAATGAAAATCATAGCAGCCAACACTACTAAGTGTGAGGCGGTTTTACACGTATTCTCTCATTAAATCCCTGCTAGAGCTCTACACTATCTTTTACCATTCCCATTTTACAGATGTGAGAACTGGAGCCCAGAGAGTCCAAGCAACTTGTCCAGTGTCGCACAGCCAGGATGTGGTGATTCTTTATGAGAACCCACATGGCAGGAAAGGTGCCCCACAGCATCCCTGGGGAGCTTCTGGGCTTTCTGCCTGAAGCAGTCAGCAAAAGCATGGCAGGCTCATTTCCCTGATGAAAGGACTAGGAGTAGGTTGCACTCAAGTTGAACTACCTGTCCTGGGGAGCCGTGCAGGTAACTGCACCAAGGCCACAGTGCACCCCACTCCACAGCCCCTGCTTCCGTTTTTTCTCTTGCAACGAAAACAGAATTTGAGATGCCACCACCACATGCTGAGTGGGTTTGGGGGGGTGGTATAACCATGGGCTCAAGGGCAGAAAAGCAACACAGACAGGCATCATCTGAGCACTCTGGTTTCCCTGCCCCCCTTCTCCCAAATATTTCTAAATAAATGACTAATGGCAAAGCTTAAGGACGGGCACTTGGTTTAAGGGCAGTACATTTGCTGAAACACCACAGTGGGAGGAGGCAAAGGTTTCTGAAGGTGGAAAAAAATGAGAGGAGTGGAAAAGAGCAGAGATTCTGTGACTGATGGGAAGAGTATCTGACCGACAGAACAGGGGAGGGGGTCGCAGGGTCAGGAGCATCCCATCCACGGAGAATTCCACCTTCAGTCTCCTGTTCTCTTGCCTTTTCTGACTCCAAAAGGTGGTTTTCTCTTTTACAGAGCATTTCCTCCAACTTGTGCCAAAGGCTATAAAACACCCTCCCAGCCTTCCCTTCTTGCTCAGCACATGTGCCCGGGCAGAGAAGCTGTGTATAAATGTGCCAGTGCGGAGGGCATCGTATAAATCCTAGGAGCGCTGTAGCCTAAGCAGTTGTGCTTTCCATTACTAAAACAAAGTTAGGAGATGAGAAACTAGTATCCAGGGTATAGGACCTCTGCATCTTTAGCAGCGAATTCAAACCTCAGCGCCCACATTGAATTTTAATAGTATCAGATTAGCATAAAGGACATTTCCCCCCTGTCTGTGGTAAGTAATTGACCCAATTCTCCCAGGTACATTTTTTTAAACGCAGAACCCATTTGTGTTCATTCAGGGCAATGCAAAATCATCGGACTATTTCATCTAGTAATTCATGGAGTTTCTTCACTGGGCTCCTGCAAACTCAACGTTGATACAATGTGCCCTTTGCAGTGGGAGTTCCCAGATCCGCCAAGTTCTCCCTTCACCTCTGCAGTGTAGAAACATCCTGCAGAAACCCCTCCGAGAGCCTCTCAGGGGTCAGCAGGTGTAGATCAGGTGCAGGTTCAAACTTTGACCATCAGCTCATTCGTGCATTTTGATAAGGAAAACCCGGGCAGATTTTCCAGCTTGTCTTACCTTGAGATTTCTGAAATGGAAAACTCCCAAGAAAGAAAGGAGAAAGCAAACAGAGCTGAGGAAGAGAAACCATGAAGAGCAGTTGTGACTCAGCTTGCTTGTTGGTTGTTTTTTTTTTTTTTTTTTTTTTATAGCATTGCTCCACCTCCCAGGGGCTTTCCTGCGTTTTGTCACAGCAGCCTTCTGAGGTCAGAAGGACGATAGACCCCTATGTCACTGATGACCCAGCCAGGTGAAATGCCCTCCCACTTGGCCAGACTGGTGTCCATGGGTTCAACCCCAGCTTCAGTGCCTGTGCCCTGTGGTGCACTGCAGGGACATGGGGGTAATGACAAGAAAAAGACCGAGTCTGGCCCTTAGCACCCACCCCGGTGGAATTGAGAACCTTCGGCTTCTTCTCAGCCTGAGAGCTCAACGGCTCAACTGTTCCCCAAGCATCGCACAAGCTAGAAGGGGTCCCCACCTCCAGCATAAGGGCCATCTTGCAGTGGACAGCAGGAGGCCTGTGGCTACCCAGGCGTATCCTTCAGTCACCTTCAAACGGTTGTCGGAGGCCTTCTGTCACTAAAGCTCCCTGGGTGGTCCCTTTAAAGTTCTTTTCAGTTTCTGCAAGATAAAAAGTAAGTTGCATTGGTCTGGACCCTCCAAAAAGCAGTGGCCAAGATGGAACTAAATACGCAAGGGTTTCATGAGAGGAAATGCCTGGGTCAAGAGAAAGAGGAAGGGGTCCGAGGAAGGCATGGGGTCTGCCTTCATGCCCCCAGTACCCACCGTCACTGAAGGGAGCAGCCCATGGGCGGTGTGGCCTCAGCACAAACCCAGCACAGGGCTTGGTGCCACAGCTGGGGCCTTGGTCACAAACGCTCCCCCACTGCCCAGAGCAGGGGGTCAGCTGAGCTCATTCTAGAAGCCACCATGAGGCGGGTGACAGTTTCCAGTATAGAGAATGACCTCTTGCCCCTGTCCTATCAGTTCAGAAAGGCAGCTAGTGACCAGGTTTTTCAGAAAGAAAGTGTAGAGAGGGCTCAGTGTCGGGGATGCCCTCCACATCAATATCTGGAGCAAGAACCAGGGTAGATGCCCAAACAGTGTGAAACAAATGCTCACTGGTTTTCGGGAGCCCAGGGCCCACCTCCACATATCCACAACCCAGACTGCGCCTCGGTTACCACAGTATCCTCAGAGAGAGGACATTCCTATCTATCCCATACCTGGCCTCAATGGATGATACCAAAGGAGGGAAATGCAGAGCAAGGTCCCCAGACACCAAAGGGCAAAAATCAAAAGCTGACTTCGTCTGGGTCACTAACTGTTGTAGCTTGGGGATCAATGACCTTTGACAAAAGACTCTGAGATGTGGCCCTGAGCCAGCCTCCTCCCGTGGGGCATGTGTGAAGCCAGATTTGGCCCTCACTTCCCCACAACCACGTGCCTGCTGGCCAACTCCATCTCCCCGTGGACCTGTGGGTCCAGCAGGCCCGGCTGGGAGGCACCAAGGGAGGCAGTGAGGGTGCAAAATTTAAGGAGGCATCGCTGTCAGAGTGGTGTGACTGCAGGGCGGCCACCGAGCATGAGGGTCCCTCAAACGTTCTGCCCCGGGGGGCCTCTCTTGCCTCCCCGGACACAGCAGTCACGCTGGTGTACTTGGCAGGCCTGGAGCCGCTCCTTCCAGTCCACCCCACTGGACTGAAGCCCCCCTACCCTTCAAGAGCTACCCAAGACACCATCGCCCACTGGCCCTTCCCCCAGCACCCACCAACTCCTGTGCCCACTCCTAGAGATTCCACCCGCCATCTGTTCACGGTGGATGAAGAACTCTTTCCCACAGCAACTTTGCATTGCCCCTTCTCGTGTGGACACCCCCTATCTCCCACCACCAGTCTCCGAACACCTTACAGACAGAGCCTGTCTTTCCAGCTCTGCGCCCCCTTCAGACCCTCCGCAGCTCTGGCTGCCAAGTGATGGAAGAGGCGCTGGGTGCCTCGTTCTCCGCATCTCTGGCAAGTTGTCAACACGGTTGCTATACGCCTGAGGCCCAATTCCCCTTGCTTTACAAAGAGGAGGATGCTGTGGATTCATCATGAGGAAGCACATCGCAGAGTAGCAGTGAAGCCCGTGGGGGCCTGCATCCTATGTGGTGGCGTTTGTCCCATGAGTGTCCCTCTGGGAAATCAGGCCTCGTCTCCGAGGAGGGTCTGTAGCATCAAAGCCTTTCACTTAAAAATGCTGTATTTCAGCAGAGCTGTCATCTTGACTCACACCTGCAGCAACTGCTCTGCACAAATTCCATGGGACAAGGTAGCATCAAGGTCAACTCTCCCCGGCCGTGAAGGCCATGTAAGGTCAAGCATGAGTTGACAAGCAGTGTCCAAATCAAGGGGGAAAACGGTGCCCCGGGTACTTTGGAAGCATTTGTCCCACAAAATTCCACTGGGACTTTGCATATTCTCCAGCACATCAGGAAATGGAACTCGGTTCCATCAGCTGCAGAAGGGGAGCAGAGTTGGTGGCTTGTTGGTGTGCAGAGAGTTGACGGCAAGTCACTGGGGCTCTGTGATCGCCTCTCAAAGAGGCACGTAGGCTCCGCTCTGTGTTTCCTTGCAGGTTTTTTTTTTTATTATTATAGTGGCAAAACACATAAAACTTACCATTTATTTAAAAAGATTTTATTTATTTATTTGACAGAGAGATAAAGAGAGCACAAATAGGCAGAGCGGCAGGCAGAGAGAGAGGGAGAAGCAGGTCTCCTTGAGGGCGTTGAGCAGGGAGCCCAACGTGCAGCTTGATCCCAGGACCCTGGGATCACGACCTGAGCCAAAGGCAGCCGCTTAACCGACTGAGCCACCGAGGTGCCCCAAAATTTACCACTTTAATGTGTATACGGTTCAGTGGCATAAAACACATTAGCAGTGTTATGTAACCTTGGCCACGATCCATCTTCCCAAACTGAAACTCTGTACCCATGAAACAAGTCCCTATTCCCCCTCGTCCACCCCTCCCTCCCTTCTGCTTTCTGTCTCTGTGAATCGGACTACCCTAGGAGCCTCATCTAAGTGGAATCATCCAATATTTATCCTTTTGTGGCTGGCTGAGTTCACTGAGCACAATGTCCTCAAGGTTCACCCGTGCCGCCTGTGTCAAGATCCCCTTCCTTTTCCAGTCTGGATTGTATGCCAGTGTATGTACTGTGTACATGCATATTCCTTGGTTTACATATGTCCCTAAAGCATGGGTCTTGAGATGTCTTCTGCATGAGAATCCCATCGGGAGCTTGTGAGAAAGGCAGGTCCACAGGTCCCGCCTGCAGAGATGCTCTTGCAGCGAGTCTGAGCTGGAGGCTTGATGTCACCAGTGCATTGAGGACATTGAGAAGCACCGCTGGGCAGACAGAAGGATGAGGGGGCTGAGCAAAGAGCAGCCAGAGTGTCCGGCCAGGGCAGGGACCAACAAGAGAAGCCAAGCTGCCGAAGTGTAAGATGCAGCAGACACTGCCCGGCAGCTTGAAGCAGTGACACCAGGACTCCCCGCCAGCCCTCAGTCAGCAGCCCAAGCCCGTCCGTCAACGCTGGCAGCTCCTCGTGACCTATCGTGTGCATCGCGGGCTCTGGCTTTGACCCCTGACGCTGCTTCTCACCAGCCCCACGACCCTGGGCAAGTTACTCAACCTCTCTGGGTCTTATTTTCTTCATTTCTAAAGTGGGGTTAAAAACATAGTGTTCACCTTACCTTACAGCGTTGCCGTGAGGATCAAATGAGATGATGGTTTCCAGTGCTTCGTGCGGGTCTGAACGCACAGTAAGTGCTTGTGAACAGTAGCTTTCCTGCTAGCGTTTTCATCTCTCCCACATAACCAATTACCCAACATATAGTGACTTAAAACGATAAGGGCATTTATTGTTACTCCCAGATCTGGCACCTGGACAGACCTCGGCAAGGACAGCTCATCTCCAGTCCATTAGACATCAGCTGGCGGGGCTGGCAGGCTGCTGGCTGGAAACACCTGGAAGCTGGGCCTTCACCTGTCAGGTGTTGCCAGTTGTCCACCGGGGCCTTGGCCAGGGCCACCTCTGGAGCACCCACGTGGTGCTTTCCATGCTGCTTGGAAATGGGAGCGAGCTTCCCCAGAAAGAGAGAGCCAGAGACAGAGAGAGCGAGCCAGGAAGCGAAGCAGAAGCGGTACTGCCTTTGAAAGCAGCTTTCCAAAGTCATCCAGTGCCATTTCTGCCACATTCTCTCTCTCTCTCTGCAGTGAGTCACCGGAGCCGGCCCATTTTCAAAGAGCTGGGAATTAGAACCTGCCTTTCAATGGAGAAATGCCAAAGAATGTGTGGAAATGCTCCAAAACCGCCACATTACCTGATCCCCACAGGGTGGGCCAGTTTCTTCTGATCTCGTTTCCCGGCTTCATGGGGTAACGAGATCCAAATCCTCGCATTTACGGTGCCTTATCTTCAGTGCTTCATCAGCCCTCCACAGCCTGGTCCAGCACCCTGAGGCTGTGTGACTATTGGGCACCCACTGGCCCTGTCATAATCAGACACATGGGCCAAGGTGGCGGAGGGGCGCAATGTTGGGCTGGAAAATCACCTCAGGTGAGCAAGCGTGTGGGAAGGAAGAAGACAGGTAACGTCTCGAGCTCAGACCCTCCCTCTAACACCTTCTGCACTGTGCAGCCAGCAGCGCTCTGGTGCAAAAATGTCGTGAGTAGGGTAGTGAGAATCCAACCCAGCTCCACTGTCTCAGTGCCCTGCCTGAGATGCACCTTGACAGGTGGGGTCTAAAGCTCAGAGGGTGAGTGACCACCCCGGGGTGACAGACACAGAGAGGGGCATCCACAGCGGTCGGGACTCACAGGCTCACCAGGGACGGGAGGGCCTGAGCAGAGCACCATGACACGTTCGCAAAGCGCCAGCTATATGTGAAGCACTTAGCACCCCCTAAGTTTATGCTTCCCCTGTCCTCTACAGGTCTCATTCACACTCCAGACCCCCACTGTAGCCCTGAATCATCCAAGAATGTTTCAGTTAGGGTCAGCGGGATCTATTTATTATGACCAAAAAGGGGGTTATCCTTTAGGAAGATTTGCACCAAAGAGTTGAAACTTGACCAGATAACTCAGGAAGCATAATCTATTAATTAGTCAGGGTTCTCCAGAGGAAAAGAACCAACAGGATATGTGTATAGAGAGAGGGAGAAATGTTGTTTGTTTTTCTTTCAGGAATTGGCTCACATGATTGTGGAGGCTGACAAATCCCAAATCTGCAGGGCAAGGTGGGCAGGCTGGAGACCGGGGAGGAGCTGATGCTGCAGCCATCTGGAGGCAGAATTCCCCCTTCCTTAGGGAACCTAAATCTTTTCTCTTCAGGTCTTCAACTGATTGGGTAAGGCCCACCCACCGCACAGAGGATAATCTGCCTTACCTAAAGTCTTGTGACTAAAATGTTAATCCCATCTAAAAAATACCTTCACAGGGCACCTGGGTGGCTCAGTGGGTTAAAGCCTCTGCCTTCAGCTCAGGTCATGATCCCAGGATCCTGGGATCAAGCCCTGCATTGGGCTCTCTGCTCAGCAGGGAGCCTGCTTCCTCCCCTCTCTCTCTCTCTACCTTGTGATCTCTGTCTGTCAAATAAATAAATAAAATATTTTAAAAAATACCTTCACAACAACATCTAGACTGGTGTATGACCAAACAATGAAATAGTCTGGCTAAACTGACACATAAAATTAACCGTCACAGCTACTTATATAGAAAATTCATTGTCATTAAAATCGATTGTTTTAAAGCACTTAGTTGTGAGTACTGAGCAGAAGTACTCAGTTTACAGAGCAGAAGTTTACATTATCTAGGATCTTCTATAGAACTCCTTCTATATAAACTCCTTAAGTGACCCTATGCATCACTAATCTCTTTAGATTAATTAAAAACGGCAGTTTATAAACCTGACAGGATAATCATGGATAATAATAATGGTTTTTTAAAAGCCATTTTATTGAGGAAATTTCAATCCTATGTAGAACTAGAGAGATGAATATGAAGAATCCTCCAGTAGCCAATTTCAACCACTATCAACATTCTGCCTTACCTGTGTTATATGCCCCCTTTCCACAAACATAAATAAGATTCTTCCTTCTGCAGCCTAAAGCAAATCTCAGCCATCATGTTGTTTTCCCCGTAAATATTTCAGGATGTATCTCTAACAGATAATAAGACTTTCAAAATATAGCCATGACACCATTGTTCCACCCAACAAAATCAACAGCATCTAATACATCTAATTAGATTTTTAATCTAATACATTTAATACAGATTTCATGTTAGGTTTTCCCCAGTTGTCAAAAAAATACCTTTTTCCAATTGGTGGTGGGATACTTGGAAAGGAATTGACCTTCTGGAGAATCAAGGTAGAGAAACAAAAGAGTTTTTGCCTTTGGGCTTCTCGCTGGAATATCCCTTCCTCCCTACTTTCACCCCACCCACCATTCCCTAAGCAGAGCCAAAGGTCAAGGGGATACTTTCAGAGAATACTGAGGAAAATGTCCCAGAGCCATGCAGGTAGGACTTGGAGTGTAGTGCGGATTTCTCCTCAAATAGATCCTACCTCCTTGGACAAAAAGCCCTTTCTTTGTCCCCATTCTGTGAGGGCAAGAGATCAGAGGGCACACCATGACTGCCAGCCACACCCACTGCAGAACCTCGGTGACTCTGTGTGGGACATGAAAGTTCAAGGGTCTTAGGACATGCTTAGAATGGGCTGCCTCAAGAACTTGGGTCCTGGGGGGTGAAGAAAAGGGACACACTTGATTATTTACATGTGCGAATATGTAACTACTTTCTCTGAAATCCTTTGAGGGCTCTGTGTGTGCAAAATCATTCATGTACATATGTTTGAGCAAAACTTATGGAGAGACACCCAGAGAGATAGGGACCTTCATGGGACAAGCCAAGGCTGAATGTGATACAACCTGTCTGTCTCCCTTCCTAGAGTTCTGTGCACTCGATACTAGGATCTGTGTCCAAGCTACAGGTTCTAACAAAAATAACATTATGTGTTAATTACAGGTTTAAAAAAAAAAAGAAGTAATTTTGTTTTAATCCTATTAGTTCTGCAGATAAAAATAGTTTTTAACACTTTTATTAAACTGAGTTTCCCTTGTGTTTGCTTTCCCAGGTATAAAAATTTATCTCTTTCAAGACATTTTAGAATCCCTCCGCCTTTTTATAAAATAAGTTCTGGATTCCAAAAGGATAGATTTTGCAGACAGTATCATTGTTTTTAAAATCCAAGGTTCTGGAATCTGATCCCACACTTAGATTCTTAATGGCTATTAGACCTCAGACAAACTCATTGGCATCTTTGATGTCATTTCTCCACCTGCAAGTGGAGGACAATAATATTTCTCGCAGCGCTATTATGAAGGGGTAACAAGATATCACATTGCCCTTCAACGAACCCTTATCAAGTGTCAGGCACTGTTCTAGGTGTCAAAGATAGAGCTGCAAACACATCCTACAAGGTTCTTGCTCTCTCAGAGCTTTCTTTCTGTTTAGGAAAGCCAAAAAGAAAAAGAAAAAGGAAATATCAGATAGGAATAAGTTCTACTCTGAGAATTTTGTAAAACACTTTGCATTAGAGAGGATCTAGGTGACTCCAAGGAGACTTTTTCAAGGAGCTAGCAATTAAGCAGAGACCTTCCATGTAAAGATCTTGCGGGAAAAAAAAAACATTTCAGGCAGAGGGAAGAGCAAGCTCCAATGTCCAAGGGCAGGAACAAGGTCAGTGTGTTTGAGAGGCAGAAAATGAAGGCGGGAAATATACAAAACATGCACAGTCAGGCAGGTGGGGGCTGAGCATGAGTCTTGGAGGCTTCAGAAGGGGTTTGGATTCAGTGTCAATGACAGCCAAAGTCATTAGTAAGTGTATTCTGCTTGCAGGGATCACTCTGTCCACTGTGCAGAGAAATGACTGGAAAGTGGTAGGAAGAGCAGCAGTGGGGCCAGGCAGAAACTGTTAGAGTAACCCAGCTGAGACAAGACAGTGGCTTAGACGAGGCTGTGAGCGGTGCCATCACGGAGAAGTGGTCAGATTTGGAATACACTTTCAAAATAAATCAGCTAAGACACGTGGATAAATGTAAGCAGCAGTAGGAGGAGACGCATCAGGAATGATTTCTGTGTGTGAGGTCCCAGAGAGTGCGAAAGGTGGTCGTGCCATTTACTGAGACGGAAAAGACTTGGGAGAAACTGTCACGAGGAAGCAGAAAAGCCAAGACTTCTGTTACAGCCACATAAGCTCTTAATAAAGTGCTAAGTGGGCATGTTGAGCTAGCAGGTGGGGGTAGGCATCTAGAGATCCAGGGGGGAAATCAAGCGGTTGGGGGTCATCAGTATATAGATGGTATTGAAAGCCAAGGTTGCAAAGGACATCACTGGGGAGAAAACAGGAGCAAGCATCAACAGTGAGGTTGGGAGGGGAACCCAGAGCTGGGTCTTAGGCTATTCCGACATCTAGAGTGGAATATACTGGGAAGGAGGAGCTGGTGAGGTGGCAGGAAATCTAGAAGAATGGAACGGAAGGAAAGCTCAGAGAAATGTTTCCGAAAGGAAGGAGTGATCAGCCTTGCCAAATATTGCTGAAAGACACAGCAACAAAGAGATGGCCATGGACCATAGGATTTGGCAAGACACGGGTCTTTGTTACCTTTGGTAACAACAGTTTCAGTGGGACAGTAGGGTGGAAAGCCTGCCTGAGAGGATTCAGGAGAGCAGGAAAAGTGGAACAGACAATATGGTGTCATTCTTCTGAGAAGGAGAGCAGAGAAATGAATCAGTAACTAGAGAAGAGAAGCACAGAGATGAAAAAGAGTAAAGGACATTTCGTCAGTCCCTTGGGACAAATGCAGCAGAGAGGGACAAATTGATCATGCTGGATAGGAGGATGGTCTTTGTAAAAGTTTTCACCTTGTTAGTAATTCGTGTAAATACGCATTTGTTTATACTGTTTATTTCACCTAAGGATTTTTCAGCCTAGAGTCTATTTCTCTGGTACTAGTGTAATACCAGAGATATATTTAAAAGTTACACTTTTTAATAGGATGACTCTCTAATCCTCCATTTGTGAGAAAACGCCCCAAAGGACTGGCTTAATTGGATATATGAGATCCTTAGACATGCAAATGCTCACAGTCTTAAAATTATTCATTTCCACTATTCTGTACGTACACCAGATAGAGCACATGGTCACTCCCGTTTACGACCTCAGCTCCTGACAAGCTGAATTATCAGAATTCCCCAAAGGCCACGTTGTTCCAGACTGCTGCACCTGGGACCCTCACACCACCCCCGATATGTCTACCCCAAGAACACCCTCCCGTCACATTCTCTGAAAGCCTCCCTCCCTTGGGTCTGCACTAACCTCTGTAGATCCCTTCTTCTTGTTTTCTTTTCACAAAGGGAATGCAGGACCCAAGAGAGCATTATGAACCAAGGATTACGAGGAAGCCAACTCTGAAACTGAGGTTCGTTTAACAAAAACAATAGTGATTTCACAATAATAATGTGTATGCTTGTAGAAGCTACAAGCAAACAGAAAACAAGAAAGAAGAAATCCACATTCAACTATGATCACACCCCCAGAAACAACTACCATTACCATTTTGCTCAATGTCTTCCAGACGCTCTGTAATCCTGCATTTTCCTGCAGAGCGAAGAGCTGTCCTAAAACAGCAGAATTACTCGTAGATAACTCTGTCTTGGGCTTGCTGCAGTAACTACCACAAAAGGCTTGCTTGATTTTCTCTTGTATTCCCAGAGCCTAGCACAAACACCAGCTCTACAGCAGGCCCATATATGTTTGTGAAGTGAATGAATACGGGCGTATCCGGCCACAAAACAGCAACATCAAGAATAATGCAGTTCCCTGACATCACTAGCGGATGAAAACATAGAGACACAGAAAGAAAAAGGAACTCACCTGCTCTGAAGGGAGAGGATGGAGTCCCGGAAGGTTTATGGTCTTTGTTCTAAAACAGATCCAAAGGGACATTTCAAATCAATGTAACAATATATATTTTTTTTCAGTTTTTATTTAAATTCCAGTGAGTTAGGGGCACCTGGGTGGCTCCGTCAGGTAAGCATCTGCCTTCAGCTCAGGTCATGATCCCAGGGTCCTGGGGTCAAGCCCTGGGTGAGGCTCCTTGCTCAGCAGAGAGCCTGCTTTTCCCTGTCCCACTACCTATTTATGCTCTTTATCTTTATAAATATTTGATATTTATATCAAATAAATAAAATCTTTGGGAAAAAATAAAAATAAAGAAATTCAAGTGAGTTGGCATACAGTGCAATATTAGTTTCAGGTGTACAATATAGGGATTCAGCACTTCCACACATCACCTGGTGCTCATCAGGACAAGTGCCCTCCTTCATCCCCATCACCTGTTTCCCCCATTCCCTCCCCCACCTCCCCTCTGGTAACCACCAGTTTGTTCTCTAGAGTGAAGAAACTGTTTCTTGGTTTGCCTCTCCTCTCTTTATTTTTTTTTAAGATTTTATTTATTTATTTGACAGACAGATCACAAGTAGGCAGAGAGGCAGGGAGAGTGAGAGGAGGAAGCAGGCTTCCTGCTGAGCAGAGATCCTGAGGCGAGCTCGATCCCAGGACCCTGGGATCATGACCTGAGCTGAAGGCAGAGGCTTTAACCCACTGAGCCACCCAGGCACCCTTCTTTATTTTTCTTTGCTCATTTGTTTTGTTTCTTAAATTCCATATGTAAGTGAAATCATTTGGTATTTGTCTCTTTCTGACTGACTTATTTCACTTAGCATAATACTCTCTAGCTCCATCCATGTCATTGCAAATGGCAAGATTTTATTCTTTTTATGGCTGAGTAATATTCTAATATATATGTATATATCACATCTTCTTTATCCACTCATAAGGGATGCTTCGGCTGTTTTCATGATTTGGCTATTATAGAAAATGCTGCTATAAACATTGGGGTGTATGTATCCTTTTGAATTAGTATTTTTGTATACTTCAAGTAAATAACTAGTAGTGCAATTTCTTGGTCATAGGGTAGTTCTATTTCTAACTTTTTGAAGAACCTACATACTGTTTTTCACAGTGGCTACATCAGTTTGCATACCCTCCTTTCTCCACATCCTTACCAATACCTGTTGTTTCTTATATTGTTGGTCTTAGCCATTCTGACAGGTGTTAGGTGATATCTCATTGTAGTCTTGACTTGTATTTCCTGGTTCATCATTGATGTTGTGCATCTTTTCAAGTGTCTGTTGGCCATCTGTATGTCTTCTTTGGAATTGCCCAGTTTTTAATTGAATCATTCATTTTTTGGATGTTGAGCTTTATAAGTTCTTTGTATATTTTGATACTAACCCTTTATCAGGTATTTCATTTGCAATTATCTTCTCCCTCTCCGTAGGTTGCCTTTTAGCTTTGTCATTTCCTTCACTGTACAGTTTTTATTTTGATGAAGTCCCGATAGATTATTTTTGCTTTTGTTTCCCTTTCCTCAGGAGACATATCTTAAGATAGAAGTTGCTGCGGCCAGTATCAAAGAGGTTACTGTCCATGTGTTTATGTTCTCCTCTAGGATTTTGATGGTTTCAGTATTCACATTTAGGTCTTTAATCCACTTTTAATTCGTTTTTTGTGTACAATGTAAAAAAAGTGGTCCAGTTTTATTCTTTTGCATGTTGCTGTTCAGTTTTCCCAGCACCATTTGTTGAAGAGACTGTCTTTTTCCCATTGAATATTCTTTCCTACTTTGTCAAATATTAAGTGACCATATAGTTGTGGGTTCACATCTGGATTTTCTATTCTGTTCCATGGATCTATGTGTCTATTTTTATGCCAGTACCATACTGTTTTGATTACTATAGTTTTGTAATACAACTTGAAGTCTGGAATTGTGATACTTCCAGCTTTGCAAATCAATGTGACAGTATATTTTAAATAAATATTGCTGGGACAATTGGTAAATAATATAAGGAGAAACTAAAGTTAGAGCCTTATTTCATGACTTATAGAACCAAATAAGAACTAGAAGACTGTGTAGGTAAGCACAAAATAACAAAAACATAGCATCAATTGCTTGACAACACAAAATGAAAAAGTCCTTTAGAAAATTGAAAGACAAATGGAAAATTATTTAAGTACTGGATCAATAGCCTTGATAGTTCCTGTGAATCAATAAGATAAAAGCACAAATTGGTAATAGGTGATGAAATGAAATGATATGTAATTCATAGAAGGAAATGAAAAATTTAACTTATAAAAGAAGAAATACAAATTGATAATTCATATCAGATTTTATGGGACTATATATATTAAAAGACCTAAAGTCACTACAATTTAAGAAAAGCAAATTTTTTTAAAAAACCATTTTTTTGTCTACATGATTGGCAAAATCTTACAAAGAATACTAATCATTTTGATGACAATATTTTTAAAAATAGCTCTATGCTGATGGTTGAATTGTACATAGGAATAACTCTTCTATGGGTCAAACTGAGGGTATGTGTTAAAAGTCCTTAATGTCTGAATGCTAGTTTACTCATCATTTCCAAAATTAAGAATTTACCACAAATTTTTATTTTTTTAAGTTCAATTAGTTAACATATAATGTATTATTTGTTTCAGAGGTTAGGTCTGTGGTTCATCAGTCTTATATAATACCCAGTGCTCATTACAACACATATCCTCCTCAATGTCCATCACCCAGTTACCCTGTCTCTCCACCCCTTTCCCCTCTAGCAACCATCAGTCAAATATTTAGACTTATGTGCAAAGATGTTAACTGTAGTAATCTCTGCTGATGAGATTATGGGTTATGTCTTCCCCTTCATTCTTTTCGTTGTTTTCCAAGTGTTCTGAATTGAACTTACATCTTGTAAGTAGAGTTAAAAAATAAATGACGGCTTTCAGTTAAAGATGGCAGATTGAGGGATGCCTGGGTGACTCAGTCAGTTGAGTGTCTCCCTTTGGTTCAGGTTATGATCCCACGGTCCTGGGATCGAGTTCCACGTCTGGCTCCTTGCTCAATGGGGAGCCTGCTTCTGCCTCTGCCTCTGCCTCTGCCTCTGCCTCTGCCTGCCGTTCCCCTTGCTTGTATGCTGTCTCTCTCTCTCTAACAAATGAATAAATAAAGTTTTAAAAAAAAAAAGATGGCAGATTGAACATTAATGTTCACCTCCATTTCTTCCCTAAACCAAAATAAAGTAACAGTAAGGTGATTTTTAAGGCATAAACCCAAAAGGATAGAAAAAAATTGAGGGGGCTATGTAGGAGGAAGGTTTAGCTAATCTGAGCCAACAGTAAGGAAAGCAAAGGGGCAGACTGATTCATCATATACCTTCAAAAAGCTCAGGAGTTGGCAGAACCAGTTTTCTTTAAAAGCAGAGAAAAAGACAGGACTAACAACAGAAGGTTTGGTTGAGAGTTTGTTTGAAAAGCACTTAGACCCCACCAGCTTTTTTTCCCAACTCCACAAAAGGAAAAGACCTCCACTAGAGAGATAAAATTGAACATCTCTGAATTAAAAAACATTAGGCAGAAGTGAGGGCAGGGAAACTATATGGAAGAAAACAACTAAGCAAAAGTGTACACATTTAATACCCGGGACCTTAGCCTTCCTTCTCTCTCTCTCTCTCTCTCTCTCTCTCTCTCTCTCTTTAGATTTTATTTATTTGTTTTATTTTTTTAAACAGATTTTATTTATTTATTTGACAGAGAGATCACAAGTAGGCAGAAAGGCAGACAGAGAGAGAGAGAGAGAGGAAGCAGGCTCCCTGCGGAGCAGAGAGCCTGATGCGGGACTCGATCCCAGCACCCTGAGATCATGACCTGAGCCGAAGGCAGAGGCTTAACCCACTGAGCCACCCAGGCACCCTATTTATTAGTTTTAGATAGAGAGAGAGAGAAAGCGTGTGCATGTGTGTGTTGAGTGAAGTGAGGGGCAGAGAGAGAGAGAGAGAGAGAAACCTAAGCAGACTCCACATTGAGTCCAGAGCCCAATGGCTCGATCTCACAACCCTATGATTGTGACCTGAGCCAAAACCAGGAATCTGACATCCAACAGACTGGGCCACCCAGGTGTCCCCTTCCTTCTCTTTTTGACTCTGGGAAGACTGGCAGCCAGGCTTACAATCTCCATGCAGAAGATCCAAAATTCTTCTCTTGAGAATCCAGTCGGCCCAAGAGAAAATAATCATTGGAAGGTTTCCTAATGAAATAGCCAAGCAAAACCACCCAACAATAAGGGCTACTCTCAGTAAAGCTTTCCACCCACCAGCTCCACCATCATCACCATCACAGAGAGAGCACTTCAAACAGATTTTTGGTGCACACTTTTAAGCTATGGGAAGAGTGGCAAGGATCCCCAAATATTTGAGAAAAATATTTACCCCATTTCATTGATTCTATGACACAAATGTTTGACATCTCTGAATGAACATTTCTGAAGTCCAGATAGAAATTACAAATTGATGGTATTGTAAAACTGTCAACTAGGAACCAATCATAATACAGCTGCACCAAATAATTTCAGGAATACCTGCTTATAACGTCAAGAAAGCACCTGCATGAAGAGTCTTAGAGACAATAAAATATGTTGATTTGAAAAGCTAGAGACCAAAACAAACTAAGAAAAGCAAGTAAAAAGAGAAAACATCTCCCCAAATCATCACTGATATCCTTAGAGAGATAGTGGAAGACAGTAATCTGGTTGGTTAAAAAAAATATATATATATGAAAGAAGAACATTCAAATAATACTTGGAAATTAAAGTAAGATAGCTTGAAGTAGAAAATTATATAAGAAAAATTCCTGGAAAGAAGAGCAAAAGAGAAAGAAATAGATAGGGAAAAAAATTGAAAATTGGTCTGGGATTAAAAAAAAAAAAAAGAAAGAAAGAAAGAAACAGAGAAGTCACCAGCAAAATAATTCAAAAAAAAAAAAAAAGAAAAAAGAAAAAAAGAAAAAAAAAAAGAAAAAAAAAACCTCTCAGAGTTGAAAGACAGAGTTTCTACATTAAAAGGGACCCACCAAGTCTCCACGGAGGAAGCAAAATAGATCCACAACAAAATACATCATTGTGATATTTCAGAACACTAGGAACAGAGAGAAAGCCCTGCAAACATTAAAGGAGAAGGGAAAAAAAAAAAAAACCACCCCACAGATATTGTGTAACTTACAGGCCAGAAAATATATGAAAAAAATCCTCCAAATTTCTAAAATAAAATGTTTGGAAACCCAGAATTTTATACTCATCTATCAACTAAATGAGATGATAAAAAAAGACTTTTTCAGACTTGCAAGGAAAGAGGTGAAGAATTTAATCAAAGTGATAAGTGAACTCAGATATATCACTGTGTACACAGCAACCAAACTGGTTTGGAGGTGATCAAAAGATCCAGAAGAGATTCCTTTGAGAAGATGAAATTGAATAGATCAGAAGAATTGGCATTGAATTAATGACAAGTATATAGAAAACTAAGCAAATTGGGACACAGGGGTGGCTCAGTTCGTTAAGCATCTGCCTTTGGCTCAAGTCATGATCCCAGCGTCCTGGGATCAAGCCCTCCATCAAGCTCCCTGCTCAGTGGAGGTCTGCTTCTCCTTCTCCCTTTGTACTCTCTCTCTCTTTAGAGTAAATAAATAAAGTCTTTTTAAATAAAAAGTACGTTTAAAAAAATGAGAAAAGAAAAGAAAGGAAAAAGAAAACTAAGCAAATGAAACAAGAAGGCAATTATTAACTCTCAGGAAAACAAAAAGATATAACAGAAAGAAATGATTGTGTATTGCATGATTCAACATCCACTGTCATAATAAACTCTGAATAGTGCACTCACCAAAATTACAATTTAATTATATTGGAAGAATGGAGAAGATGAATTGTGTGCTAGGCAACAGGTAGGTAATAGAGGACAAAGTCCTTGTATTCCACGTGTAAGGTAAATACTTAATTTCCAAAAAAAATTTTAAATAACAAAGAAATAGGTTACTTACAAGTTTAGAAATGAATGTCAAAAGAATCAGGTGGTCATTGAAATGGAAGCTTCTGGAGAGTGGGACAGGGAACTGCTATATTTTATAATTACCCATGTAGAATTATTTCTATGTTTGTACTCTATGCATCTATATCTTCAATGAAAATAAGAGTTAAATTCGAAAAAAAAAAGGAAAAGGATAAAGGGATGGACGAACAGGGGTTTTTGAAATTGAAGTAGGTTAGACTACAACATATGTTTGTAATTAGCTGTGTGACTATGTCTAGTCACTGTCCAAAGATCAATTGCCTCATTTGCAAAATAGAAATTAAAATAATCTATCACCTAGGGCTGTTGTTGGGATTAAATGAAATCATACCTTTAGAATTGGAGACACATATTGATCGCTTTGATAGTTCTTACACACCCCTCTACGAGTTGAATCTGATCACTACCTTCAAAGAGTTTGGAATTTGAGAAAAGAAAATGGGTATGTTAGATACTTTGGAAATAAGTCCATGTTTTTTGTTTTTATGTTTTAAAAGAAAAGTTTATGGATTCATGGTTTAATTTCTGAATTTTAAGTACTGAGTGCAGCCAAACAGCATATCAGAGCTTCGATAACTTCATCCATTTCCCGATAATTCCCTACCACCTACTCTAGCCTCCCTTTTCCCTGGTTTCAGCAGCAGCAGTATGAAAGAAGCCCCAGTCCCCACACATACCCCCTTTAACAAAGTGAAATTTAAGAGCCCTTTGTGGCTATAAATAATCAGGAACTACATGGAGATAAATAAAGATTTTTAAACCAGGAGAGAGAGGATCATAGGGGAAGGGAGGGAAAAATGAGACAAGATGAAACCAGAGAGTGAGATAAACCGTAAAAGACTCTAAATCTCAGGAAAGAAACTGAGGGTTGCTGAATGGGAAGCAGGTGGAAAGACTAGGGTGGCTGGGTGACGGACATTGAGGAGGGTATGTGCTATGGTGAGCCCTGTGAATTGTGTAAGACTGATGAATCACAGACCTGTACCCTGAAACAAATAATACATTATATGTTAATAAAATTTTTTTAAAAACCCATTTGTTCCTCATGGAAGGTGATTTCTGATCTAATCATAAGAATAAAAGGGAAATTTCAGAAAAGGGGAGGGCGTTGGAAGAAATACGGACAGTTTTATAAAGTGTTTTGAGTTAGGAACAAATATTAAAGGAATTTTTAATTCTGAGCTACCAGTAGAAAGTGATAAGTCTACTAATATAATAACTTTTGCAGTTATGAGGTCCAGACCCTGGCAAACACTCTTTCTGATTTCCCCTTTGCCATTCACCTAGTGTTAAGTCACCAACACTTCACTTGTCAAGAGCAATGCTCACTGCTCTGTCCTAACTTTCTGAGATATTCCAGCAGCAGATATCACAATGGACCACTCTCTCCTTAGAACACTTTCTGTCCTGCCCTCACGACCCTTTCTCCTGGTGGCCCTTCTTGACCACCCCCCTGCTGCTCATCCTTCTTGCCTAGACCCTGCAAGTTTCCTCATGGTTTCCTGCTGGCATTCTTGCCTATCCTCCCCCCTTACTCTCCCCTTATCAGCTAAAGTTGATCATTAAAAACATAAATCAGATCATCACCTCCCTCTTAAAATGCTCCAATAATTTCCTGCTGCAGTTAAATCAAAGCCTTAGACCAGGGCCTACCCAAATGTGCTGCATAATCTGACCCTTCCCCATTCATCCCCCCCCCCCACTTTTGTCATACTGCTAGTGTCAGGCCAGCTTTCCCATTCTAAAAGAGGCCTTCCTGACCACTCACTCTACAGAATCCCCACCTCATCACTCACTCTCAGATCACCCCACTTTATTTCCTTCGTGACACTTACTACAAACTGAAATCCCTGTTTATCCATTTATTTACCTAATAATTGCAACTTCCCCCATATAGTGCAAGCTCCATGAGGATGGAGACCCGGTTTGTCTTGCTCAGCATCTGGCTCAAACTGAGAACTAAATAAAAATTGTTTGCATCAATTAACTGATAATTAGAAGAAAAAATAACAGCCCAAGAAAGAAAGAATAAGACAAACAAAAACAAAATATCCTAGAGGAAGCAGACAATATAGGCAACAGAAGAGACCTTCAAAACTTCCCAATTAGTATCTAAGAAAAAAGCAATAGATTTTACATGTATATAGTTTACACAGAAGAAAAAGGAAGAGGAGGAGGAAAAAAACACAGGATGCTCACCAAAAATATTAGATAACATGAAAATATTTTTGAATTTTAAAATTTAATTGACAAAATGACAGATTCAATAGAAGGGCTAGAAGAAAAACATTGATCTCTCAGAGTATAAATTAAAATGCAGAGACTGGGGTGCCTGGGTGATACAGTCAGTTAAGCATCCAATTCTTGATTTCAGCTCAGGCCATGATCTCAGGGTCTTGAAATCAAGCCCCATATTGGGCTCCATGCTCAGCGCAGAGTCTGCCTGAAATTCCCTCTCCCTCTCTGTGTGCCCCTCCCACCCTTAATCTCTCTCTCTCTCTCTCTCTAAAATAAACAAGTAAATCTTTTTTTTTTTAATGGAGAGATTTAGGGGAAAACACATTTAAAAGATAAAGAGACTTAGGAGAATCAATTCAAAAAGTTTATCATTCACTTAACAGATGTTCAAGAAAAAGAGAACAGAAAGCATGCAAGACAGAAAATTATTAAAATTTTTCCAGAGCAAAAGGAAGATGCCAGTCTACAGACTTCACCAAGTCATGAAAAGAATGAATTAAAACACCACACACGCATGCACATACACACCCCTAAAGCCATCATCTTGAAATGCCAAATATAAAATCTCCAGAAAAAAAAAAGTCTCCTACAAATGAACCAGAATCATACTGGCATCAGATCTCTTACCATCAACTATCAGTACCGTAAAAGTATGGAGTATCATCTGTAAGTTTTGAGAAAAATTTATTATAAACATAAAATTTTATATCTTACTGAGTTGTCCATCACAAATAAGAATAAAATCCAGACATTAATATATATGGAAGGACTCAGATATTTATCACACAGTGATCATCTCTGAATGCGTTATTCAAGTATGCACCATAGTAAAAGAAAGGAGTTCAAGACGGTGACACGGTGTGCAAGGAAGAGTAGTCTCAACCTCGCAGAGAACAGAAAGAAACCCCAGGATGACAGCTGTGCAGCAGGTCTAGAAAGCAGGAGGTTGAAATTAGAACCTAGAAGAATGAGAAAATTTCAGCAAGCTCTAAAAAGCGTATTCATAAAGAAAATGGATTCCCCCAAAGAAATGGTGTAATTTGCAAGTTGGATAATTATATTTACAAGATGGATTCATAAAATAATATTAAAAGTAAGTAGTTACAATGGTTGTCTTTCTTCCCCTCTCCTAGAAATTACTTTTCCTGCTGGTATTTGAGCTTTCTTCGCCTTCAAGAGCTTGAATTTAACCTAGGATCTCATTTCCTTCTCTAGTTTTGCAATCACATATATGGTCTTCACTAAAAACATATTTATATTATCTCGAAATTATAAACTCGATATTGGCTTTTAGTTTTGAGGATCAACTGATAGGCAAAGCATAGAGGGCATATATGGTTATAGAAAAGAATGTATGTTATAAACCAAGACTTTGAAATGTAACTGCACAGATGGCAGGGGTCAGAAGATACAAAGAGGTGGAAGGGAATTACAGAAGAACCAGTTTTCTCATCTCATATAGTGAGAATTCAGGGGAAATGCTAAAATTGATAGGTCAGCATATAAAGCTCACAATATTATTTAAAGATTTTTATATATTAAATATTAACATTATTAATGTAATTATAGTAGTTACCAAGAGACTAAAAATAAAATGTGACTAACGGATAGTAAAGAAGAATAAAGGAAAGAAAGATAATTTCATCACTGTTATGGTGGGTAGACAATAGATACTACCTAAAAACTTATAAATCAAGAAATAGAGGTAAATTCATATCATTTAGAATTGTGGCAGTAACTCCCCAAAGGGTAAAAGGAGATAGTTTAAAAAGTTGTTTTGAAGGAGAACAGGATGAAGTAACTAGAGAAGAAGAAAAATTTTGACTTTTCATTTATCTTCCATACCATTTAAAATCTCTCTTGTACCATTACCATGAGAAGGTATTACTTTTGTAAATCCAAATACACATGCAAAAATTAACATGCTATTAAAATTGAGATCATAAATCCCGAGATATGAGTTAAATACCTTCTTGGCTGCCATTCCCCATTGATTGGATGATCTATGAGAGCAGCTGTGACATTCAATGATTCAGTGACCTGGGCCCTCTCCAAGGCTCTGAAAGAAAGGCTACAAATTTGACTCTGGAAACTTCCAGCACCATCTCCTCTGGAAGTACATTGTCATGCTTCTGACCCCAACCTTATAAGGAGAGGAAGTCTCTGAGAACATTTCTGCTCCCTTCATCTGATTTGCAGTATCAGAGAAAGACTCTATTTTGGAAACAATCCACAGGACAGTGTTTTCCCTAAGGCCAATTTTGGCAGAGGTTATCTTACTTATAGAATTTATACTGCATTTTTACATAAAGTATCCCATGTAATTCTCATGATATTGCAACAACCCTTTAAGACAGGGAGAGTGTGTATTACTATTTACACTTGACTGATGAGGAAACTGAGTCCCAGCAATGTAAGTTAGCAACCCAAGAGTGCTTAGCTACTAAATGGCAAAGATGAGAGCTCAAACATGTCTCTGACCCCAAGGACTGGTCTCTCCTCCAAATTGGCTGCCTCTAGCATCTTTAAAAACCCAGCGATCCAATCTTTCACAAACTCGTTAGAGAACAGAAAAAAAAGAAACACTTCCCAGACTGATTTTATGTGCTAGTGCAAGCCTAGTATAAAAACTCGGGGAAGGACAGTATTGGAAAGGAAAATTGAAGACTGATTTATTCGTGATTGTGAACGAAGAAAATCCTGAACAAAATATTAGCATGCTGAATCTAGCAATTTCAAAAAATGAAAAAAAGTCATGACCAAATTGAGTTTATTCCAGAAGTAAAAGGTTAGATCAATACTAGAACATATATTAATGTAATTTATATAATTAGTAGGAGAAAAACCATGTTGTAATCAGAATTGATGTAGCATAAGCATTTGATAAAATTCAAAAGAGCATTCATAAGACAAAAACAAATAATAATAATAACAATAGGCCTTTACAAACTAGAAAGAGAAAGAAATGTTCTTAACATGAAAAGGGGTATCTTCAAACTAACAAAAGCAAACCTTGTTCTCGTTTGTGAAACACATATTCTTTAAAATTGGGATTAATATAAGTTTCCACATTATCYCTACTTCTACTCAACAATATATTAGAATCATAACCTGTGCACTAAGGAAAGAATAAGGAAATGAATACAGATTAAAAAAGTAGGGAATCAGACTGTCATTATTTGCATACATTATGTTCTACACAGAGAACTTCAAATATCTATAGATTATTAGCATTAGTTACAGAGCTTAATAAGCTTGCTGGATATAAGATCAATGAGTCAACTGCATTTCTACATACTAGCAAAAAAAGGAGTTATAAAATGCAGTTTTTAAAAATACTTACAATAACAACAATGAAATAAGGTACTAGGAAGTAAGTCTAACAAAAGATGTGCAAGTCCTTTTGGAGAAAGGTATAAAACTTGAGTGAAAGACATAAGACCTAAATAAGCAGAAAAACATAATTTTTCCATGGATAGGAAGATTGAGTATCGAAGATCTCATTTCTCTCCAAACTGTTCTATAGATTCAATGAAATCCCAATAAAAATCCCACTACGATGTTTTGTAGAATTTTATAATCTAATTCTAAAATACATAAAGAAGAACCAGAAGCCAAGTACACCTGAGACAGATAAATGTGTTCCACCAGAATCAAGATGTATTATAAAGCTGCAGCAATTAGGACTGTGTGTTTAATAATACAAGGTTGAAGACAGACCAATGGAACAAAGAGAGCCCAGAAACTAATCTACACAAATTAAAACATGATCTATGATAAATTTGTCATTGCAGATCAGAATGGTTATCCCAAGAATGAAAATAGACTCCCGCCTCACGCCATACATAAAAATCAAGCCCGCATGGATATGGAACTAAAACAGGAGAACTAAAACTTGGAAACTTTTTAAAACAATACAAAAGACTATCCTAATGATCTTAGGATAAGGAAAGATTTTTAAACAAGCAAGAATACATACACCTTAAGGAATAAAAATTAATAAAATTGACAAATAGTAAGACTTCTGTTCTATACAATCACCATGTGAAAAGTGAGAAGACAAGCTTCAGTCGTATGATATGACCAACAAAGAATTTCCATCTGGAATATGTAAAGAATCCTAATAAATAGGAAACAAACAGGAAATATACAGAGGACATAAACAGGCAAATTTATGAAAAGGAAACATGAACGGCCAATAAAAATGAATATAAACATGAAGACATGCTCTACCTCATAATTAACCATGGAACTGCAAATTAAGATGACAGTAAAATAGCTTTCCAAACACAAAAAGCCCACAAAAGCCAGCACTGGCAAGGACATAGAAGCAAAGTGTTCTCATGTGCCACTGGCAGGATCATACATGGGCTCCCTCCGAGCAGAGAGCAATTTGACATTACTACGAACTAGGTTGCTCAACTCTTGTCCCAACCTCCTTCTCGGGGCCATCATACACAGTAAAGGGCAGCAAATAAAATCTACATTTCCAAGACACCCGTAGAGCTGGGATCCCAGATACGACTGAGGTTGGACGTGTTCAATGTGCTCAGTGAGACCTGAACAGAATTCAATGGGGGAAAGATGGGGCTCAGGGCATTCGTTTGGCTGACAGGAATTATAACAGTGGTTTCTCAGTTTTAAAAAGGTGGTTTCAGAGCAGAGGCAGCTTGGTTTTGGAGCAGTTTTAACAGTGGCTTCCTGATTTAGCTGAAGTGGCTTCCTAATTGAACCTAAGGCAGTGTGGCTTTGGGGCCAAAACTGTATTGGGAGCTTTCAATTCAAAACATAACTTCCTGTTGATGGGATAAGCTGTAGCTTTCTCGGTGGCCCAGTCTTTTGGTGTAGCTTAGGAAATCATTCCTAAAAGCTCAGCCTAGAATCTGTTTCTTCTACCCTCCTAACAATTCTGTAAGTGATCAATAACCTATAGTAAGTCCCTTTCTGTTTTAATGAGTAGAGTGTATTGTGTTCTTTGAAACTGTACCTTGAACTGTACCTAGCAAAGTTGTATTTGTATAAACCATACATCCCTGCAAGTATACTCCTGTGTATATACCCTGGAGAAAATCATAGATATGTAGACCACAAATCTGTAGGAGGATACTTACTGCAGCATTTTTTCTAATAACAAAAAACTGGAAGCAATCTAATGTCCATCAAGACTAAAATGAATAAATAAGTTGAGGTATAGTGAAATAGTGAAATACAAGAGAATACTACACAGATATGCAAATGAATGACCTCTAGCTTTGCTTATCAACATGGATAAATTGCAAAATTAGCATTAAATGAAAATAACTCACACAAAAAAATTTATCCAGTATGATTTCACTATCACAAGTTTAAAACTAAACAATGTATTGTTTGGAGATACATAGGTGTGATAAAACTGTAAAGAAAATCCAGGAAGTGGTCAAGAGAGAATTCAGGATAATCACTGCCTCTGGTGGGAAAAGGCAGGGGTCGTATTGGGAAGGGAAACAGGGTCTTCAGAGGTATTGGAAGTGTGTTGTTCTGAAACATGCATCACACGCGAAGTGTTCTTAACAAACCTGTTTAATTTTAATCTAATCAAGCTTTTGTTCTTTATAACTTCCAGATATAGGAAATACAGAGAACAGAGGAACAAGCTAAACAGTACTATGAGAAAACTGTCAGACAAATCTGCAATGTGGGACAGTCTTAAGAGAAGTGATCCAATCACTTCAGCAGGTCAATATCCTTAGGAGAAGGGGAAAGAATGACAGTTCCAGAGAAAGTGGGGTGTTCTTGGTTGGATCCTGTTTTGAACAAATCAGACATAACAGGACATTTGGGGAACAACTGAGGAAATTTAAATAAAGACTGGAGAATTGTTAGTTTAGTTAGATGTGATACTGGTATTGTGAATATGTGGGAAAATGTCATTTTTAGAGATGTATGCTGAAGTCTCTAGAGGTGAAGCTTCTCGGTGGACATAACTTAACTTTTAAATGGTTTTGAGAAATATTATATATATGCATGTCCATATAAAATGTTTACATATAAAGCAAATATGGCCAAAATACCAGGTATATATTACAAGTGGGCTCACTATACACTTCTTTCTACTTTTCTTTATTATTTGAAAGATATTATAATAAAAAAAATTTTAAAGGAAGGATAAGAGTGCAAAAAATAATGAACGTGCTAAATAATACAATCAATTATTCAATTAAACAAATCTTTGACACATACATACACAAAATATTTTTAATATGAAGATAAAATTTGTCCTGGTCAGGAAGTTCTCAGTATAGATATAGGTACTAAGTACAGAAAAAAAGAAAAAAGGTCAAGTTACCAATAGTTAGAAAATGACATCAGTTTCTGAACAAACTTATTTCACTTTCCTTTCACAAACGCATCTCACTCTGAATCCCTTGATTCAAATCTTTCTAGGTGGTTTGGGATCAGCCCACCAGATTCTGAGCCTCCTGAAGACACTCCTCTTGCCGGTAAGCGTACATCAAAAGAGATGGTAATTTGAAAGTACTACTTTAGTACTACTAAACTACTAAAAAGCTCAGAAGTAAATTCTTCATCTGAACCTTGATTACATGTAAGGTTGAAAAGTTGAAAGAGTTCTTCATCAAGGTAAATTTTTTTCCCCAAAAAGGAGTTGAATCTCCCCTTTGAAAGACCTTAACTCTCAGAATCAACCACAATAATTGGTGTTTCTGGGTCTCACTCATCTTTGTTAGGTAACTGAATTCCTTCAAAACTAATATTTTCTTTATAAAGCAGGAAGAAGATGTACAGGAGGCTTTCAGATTGAAATTCTCTCTGTAGAGTCCCTGGAGGGAAAAGGGGACCTCTCACTTCCCATCAGTGCCCAAGCCAGCAAAAACAATTCTCCCCAGGACACATACCCCTAAAAAAATTGTGAGATAATCCTGAATTCCATAGTCCCTTGCCTCTGCTCACCCCATTCCTTCTCAGTAACTGCAGTTCACAGTATCAACCCCCTCAACCATCCATTCCCTCCTTCTTGAAGCTCTTCCCTCCCACCTGAGCATATGCTAGCTCTCTGGCCACAACTTCCACCTTCTTGACTCACCCTCCTTCCTTCCTCCAGAGACCTAATGCAGGCATTTCACAAAGACTCAATCTCTTCTTCCTTCAAAGGCTCACCCCTTTAATGGTATATATACACAGTGGAATATAACTCAGCCATAGAAAAAATAATGAAATCTTGCCATTTGACACATACATAATGGAGCTAGAGAATAAAATGCTGGGTGAATGAAATAAGTCCATCAGAGAAAGACAAATACTGTAGGATTCACTCACATGTGAAACTGAAGAGACAAAACAAACAAGCAAAGGAAAAAAAGACAGAGGGATAAACCAAGAAACAGACTCTCAACTGTAGAGGACAAACTGATGAGGGGCAGGGGGATGGGTGAAATAGGGGATGGGGATAAAGAGTACACTTATGATAAGAACTGAGTAACGTATAGACTTGTTGAATCATTATAGTTCCTAAAACTAATACAACACCATATGTTAAGTGTACTTGTTTTAAAAAGAAAAAGAAAAAAAAAAGAAAAAGAAAATTGTAGTTACTAGTTTATTAACTAGTAGCTCCCACAACTTCTTCATGGCCACAGCCATGTAGTGATGAAGTGTTCACTGGTCTATAGCAAAGTACAAAAAGACAACAATATTGCATCAATTTAGAAGACTTTCTTGGGGAGGCTGGATGGTTCAGTTGGTTAAGCGTCTGCTCAGGTCATGGTCCCAGGGGCCTGGGATCAAGACCTGTATCAGGCTCCCTGCTCAGCGGGGAGTCTGCATCTCCCTCTCCTCCCTGCTCCTGTCCCCCATCTCACTATCTCTGTCTCCCAAACAAACAAACAAATAAATAAACAAATAATATTGGAGATTATGCTGGGTGAAATAAGTCAAGCAGAGAAAGTCAATTATCATATGGTTTCACCTACTTGTGGAGTATAAGGAATAACATGGAGGACATTGGGAGAAGGAGAGAAGAAGTGAATTAGGGGAAATCAGAGGGGGAAATGAACCATGAGAGACTGTGAACTCTGAGAAACAAACTGAGAGTTTTGGAGGGAAGGGGGTGAGGGGTTAGATGAGCCTGGTGGTGGGTATTAAGGAGGGCACTATGGCATGGAGCACTGGGTGTGGTGCATAAACAATAAATCTTAGAACACCAAAAAATATATATAATTTTTAAAATTTTTAAAAAGACTTTCTTTAAAAATGGTACTTCTTCATTGCTTTTCCTTGTTTTGAGATGCTCTTTCTTTTCTTTTATGAGGTAACAATTATAATAAATGGTAGGTTGTTGTTTTTTTTTTTTTACCACTCAGGAAAAGTAAACATGGCAGGACTATTACAATCTCCCCTCCATTTTTATTGTTTTGTAAGTTAATTTTTATATGGAAAATAATTCATACTGTTAAACAATTAAAAAATAAAGAAAGAAAAACTGAATGGTCTCCCTGGCATGCCACCTACCTGTGTTATTGATTTCTTAGTATTTTTGTAGTTCTGTTATACATGGAGATACATATTTTTTTATCCCTCTCCCAACCTCTTTAAACAAAAGGTAATATTTTACAGCCCTACTTCTTGCTCTTTTCTTATGAACATATAATCCTGGATTTTATTTTTTGATATTGCCACATAGAAGTATTTTGTTCTTTCTTAATAGGCGCAGAGAATTCAAAATAGGAAGGAACTATTGTTTTTTTAATTAGTCTTCTAAAAAAAAAAAATAAAAATTTCATCCCCCTTCACAGCTCTACCTATCTCCCCCATAAAGATGACTCTCAAACTCCCATCAGTCTAACCATAACCTCATTCTTGAGTCGTGGACCCAAATTTTCAACTACCTGCAAGACATCTGCACCTAGTTGGCTCACAGGTGTTTTAAATTCCATCTGCTCAAAATTGAAAGATGATCCCCTGCAAACCTGTTCTTCTGCTCTTCTAACTCTTGTTTCTTCTTGAGAAAAACATATTGTGAATTATGATATCCATATAGAACACTATCATAGTATTACCACTGGGTATCACCACTGACTCAGTTTAACGTCTCCACCCCCCTTCACTGTTCCTAGTGCTCATTTTATTGGTTCTCAACTCAGGGGGCTATTTATAAACCCAAGTTCTGGGACCCCATCCCCAGGTTTGGAAACCACTGCTCTGGAAAGAAGATTTTCTAAATCAAATCAGGCACAGGGAGTGTTGGTAACACATTGAATATTCCCTATAAAACTGCTTTTACTGGGCTCTGTTTGTTGTGATGGTCTTAGCATCTCGAAGGAGGCTACAAGAAGCAGTCTAGTCAAAGCTGCTCTTGCACGCAGTACAGCAGTGTGGTAAAGATGCTCATATTACATCACAGAGGGGGCCTTTTATGAGGCAGAGTCCCTGCCTGATGAGGAAACAACCACAGGAGAGGCAGACTAGAGGCTCAGCAGAGGCAAACACATGTTGGATTCAGTGACCCACTTGTTCCTTGAGGAGAACACCTATTTCTACCAAGGAGCATTCCTGGAAGGCTATGGACTTTAAACAACGTTCTGAACAGACTCATCTCAGGGGACAAAGCAGGTAGGGGAGGAAAGGAGGCAATGGGAGGAGGGGAAAGGAAATAAACCCCCATCCCTCCTTCAACCAAAAGCTCCACTCACATGCTATACATATGGAGCTGCCATGTTTTTGAACAAAAGAGTCCATCTGAACAAAGCGTTCAGTAACTTTAAAAGGGTTGTAAAACGACTATTGTAGGGAAGGAGAGAGTGGCAAAGTAGATTGGGAACAGACTGCAGAAAGCCTTGAATTCTAAACTGAGGCATTGATTTTCACTTCAGGCCAATGGGGAATCCCTGCAAGGTTCTATGGAAGGAACAGAATGGGGAAAGCAATGTGTAAAAGAGACTTAACTGGGCTACAGTGTTCAGGATAGAGACCAGAACTGGGAGATAAAATATAGGCACCAAATGCCAGGAATTTTTAAGAGCCTGAACTGGAATTTAACAAAAAAAAAAAAAAAAAAAAAGGAGACATTTCAAAAGGAGAAAATTCTGGACTCCAATTCATCGTAGATTTGGAGATAAAGGTACACGTCTAAAACTAAGTCCAGATTTCAGATCAATTGATGAAATAAATGACTGTGTCATTAACAGATACAGATCATGTCTCAGACCACTTAACTACTATAACAGAATACCGTAGACTGGACAGCCTACACAAAAGACATTTATTTCACACAGTTCTAGAGGCTAGCAAGTCTAAGGTCAAGGCACCAGTAGATTCAGTGTCTGGAGAGAGCTCACTTCCTGGATCGCAGACAGCGAGCGGTCTCCTCGCTGTGCTGTGCTGTCACTTCGTAGAAGTGGCAAGGAAGCTCCCTGGGGTTTCTCTTACAAAGGCACTGATCCTTTTCACAAGGCTCCACCCTTGACCTAATCACCTCGCAAAGGCCCCGCCTCCTAAGACCATCTCATTAGGGGTTAGGTTTAAACAAATATTCCATGGACAGCAAACCAGGTGGAGATTCATGGAGAAAAGATGAGGCAGCCTATTTTGGGTCTATGGAGTTGAATCAACAACAGGACACAAGGGTCACCACTTACAGGCAGTCAGTCTTCCCTTCCATTGATTCACATCATCACTTCTATGTCGACACCAAGGACTATCAAGTCTGCTTCTCAAATCTTTGGTTTACTTCTATCTCTAGTACATCACATAGCCCAAGCTACTGTTTTCTCTTTCCTGAACTAACCCCAATAGTAGTCTAACCCTGCTCTAATCCTGTCATTGCACAGCAGCCATATGATCTTTTCAACATGAGAATCTTATTTTACCCCCCTGCTTTAAAAAGTTTAAAAAAAAAAGTTTTCAATGCCATCCTGTTGATCTTAGGGCAAAGATAAAACTAGCTAGCTAGATGCCTTATTCCATTCCTTACCTATCTCTCCAACCTCCCCTTACACAGTGCCAGTTATGTTTTGAGTATTTCCATGCTCATAAGCCTGAGCACTCCCCACCCATCCTGCAGTCTACAACCGTTAACCCTACCACGGTTACCTTCCATTCTCCTTCCCAATATGGCATCAATAAGCTCTTTCTTGGGACCCTCTCTGACCACCTTGCCTAGTTTAATTCTCCCTATCATGGGACCATGTACCTAAAGTCAAGACAAAATGGTGATATAAACAAGATACAAAGGGATATTTTCTTCTTTCAAGGTCTGGTCACATTTCTCTTCTTGTGATAATGAGATAGTTAGCATAAGTCTGTGCGGCATGTATTTGCCCCAAGAAGTTGCCTGTCCAGGAAACAAGAGCAGGAACTCTGTGTGGGCCATTCTGATGACCATTGTTACAGCTACTTAATCACGCTAGATGAATGATATCATCGTGTCATGTTTATTCTACCCTGCCTGGCAGTTCCTAGTGTTATAAAAAAGAAGAACCAGCACCTGAGTCTAGGGATTTGTATTAAGAATGAGATCTAGGCTAGGAAGTGGTTGTGGGTCCCAGCCTAGAAGATCCTAAAAGAAAGATGAAAGCCTTTAACTATCCAACCAGCCCCTACTGCAGTGATATAGCTATGGTTGAGAGCTCTGTATCCCACAGTCAACTGGAAACACCTAACCTTTCCTACCAGTATTACCACCAAGTCAGCCAGAAGATGAGGAAGAGAGAGGCCACAGGAAGCCTTCCAAGAATTATTCCTTAAATGATGAGTCAGGGAAGTGAAGATGCATCTATCTCTGTATGAAATACAGGGGCTCACTTAAAATAGGCCTAAATCAGTGTTTGTTTGTTGATGAATACACAAACATTAACTAAAACCAAGCTCGTCACTGTCCCCTCCAAATCAAGTCTCCCATCTGCTCTCCGAACTCTGCCTTCCCACATTTTCCTAGGCTTCTAGGCCCAATGAGTGCCACCGTAGACTCACAGTCCCCATGTAGAACCCTAACCATGACCCCGCTGCCTACATCAATGATTTGAAACTTTAAGTACATGTGAACTGCCTAGGGTACTTTTCAAACATGCAGGGACTATGGTCTTGCCCTTGAGGATTCTGATGAGTAAAATAGAAAGTAAACTAATACCTCTTATGTCCTTATTATACACCAAGCATTACATAAACACTATTTTATCCTTTTCACATTCCCCTGGAGATGTAGTCCTATCGTGGTTGAAGATGGGAAAATGAGCCCCTGAGGCTTGAGTAATTTATCCACGGTCACATACTTGGCAAAACAATTCAATGCCAAGTCTGTTAGACTTTTTACTGTGCTATATGAGCCCTGGCCATCCAAATCCTTAAAAAATCTGACTTCTAAAATGGGTGAATTTTATTGCATACAAATAATACCTTAATTGAAAAGTTAATATTATTCTCACAACACTTGTTATTTTGCTTTTTTGACAGTAGTCATCTTAATGGGTGTAAAGTAGTGAATCATTTGTTTTCAATCTTTCCTGTTCATTACTGGGTTTATTTAAAGCTATAAGTTTGCCTTTAAGTACTGCTTTAGCTGTGTTACACAAATTGTATCATTAGTGTTTTATTTAGTTCCAAATATTTTTTTAAACCAAGTGTCACTTAATCTTATGTAACCTACTTTCTAAATATGTGGGATTTTATTTTAGCTATCTTTTAAAAAACATTAATTCCACAATTGCATTGTCTGAATGGGATTGATTCTCTGGAACTTATGGCATAATACATGTCTCTGTTGTAAATGTGCCATGTATATTTAAAAAGAATGTGTCTTCTGTTTTTTGGATATATATGTATTTTCAGCTCATTCATATCATGCTATTTTTTTTAAGATTTTATTTATTTATTTGACAGACAGAGATCACAAGTAGGCAGAGAGGCAGACAGAGAGAGAAGGGGGAAGCAGGCTCCCCACTGAGCAGAGAACCCAATGCGGGGCTCTCTGCTCAGTGGGGAGCCTGCTTCAGCTCGACCTGAGCTGAAGGCAGAGGCTTTAACTCACTGAGCCACCCAGGCACCCCCATGCTATTTTTGTTTTTATTTGATCCACAGTTCCTAGAGATGCATGTTAAAACATTTCCAACCACAGTAGTTAATTTATGTATATTTTTCTGTTCATTTATTTGATACAATTCCTAAGAGTATACTGTTAGGTGTATGTGTGTTTATAATAATTATATCACATTGTTTATATCTACTATTCTTTAATTAAACATTTTAAAGCTGTAAAATAATGTACAAGTGGAAAACTGATAAACTTTTATGTAATTAAGTTTAAAGTAATACTTATAAAATGAGCACTCATTTAACCATGATTAAAGACAAGAAATAAAACATAGCCAACATTTTCAAGAGGGAACACACAAAAAATCTAGGCTTTTCTGGCATTAATCTACCTTTCTTGTCAAACCTTCCACACACCACATGCTTCTTAGAGATCAGGCTGCTCATGGCCATGCATTAATTCTGCCCTTCATTACACCCAGCTGTCTCCACACCTTTCACTTCACTGTGACTCCCACTAGGGGATCCTGTCCCCAGCCCCACCTGCTCATGCATCAAGCTCCCACTAAACAGGACCCTTGTGGAGAACTTTCTTCACTGTGTCTGCTAGAGGGACGCTCTACCCCTCTCCTCCCTGTATATCTCTACACCTTAAAAAAATTTCCCTTCATCCAGTTTCCATATTCTCCTTGTATTATAGTTATTTTCTTTGTCATCTACTAGGCATTGGCTCCTTGAAGGCAGGACCAGGGTCTTGCCATCTGAATTTCCTATTGCTTCTGATTCAGTATGAGGTGTAGGGTATGGGCCTAATAAGTATTTTGAAGAAATGAATGGAATCTCTCTTTAATTCCCTATGTTTCATTAACAAGGTACCTGGCACTTTTATCTTTAAAATATCTCTTAATTTCTTCTCCATTTCAATTGCTACTGTTTTATTTCAGACCCTTAGCCCCCTCACACCCAAATAGCTACAGAAAGAAAGAGAGAGAAAGAAAGGAAGGAGGGAGGGAGACAGGGAAAGTGAAAGAAGGGACTATGCTCAGACTTTCTCCCTAGACAAAATCAATCAGAATTTCTAGAGAAGGGGCCAAGGTAGCCATAATTTTTCAACGTGCCACCAGGGTTGAGAATCACTGCCTGTTTGGTCCCTCTTAATTTAATCATATTTACCTCTAAACCTTGGTGCCGGAAACAAATCTTTTAAAAACAGAACTCTCAGTGCACACTTTACTCCTAAATCTTCCCACCCAAAGACTTCTAGATGACTTACATGATAGATATTCAATCAAGATAGAGGAGTGAATGAAAGAAAGAAGGAAGAAATCAAATGGCTTTCAAGCCTTGCGTAATGGGCCCATCGGCATTAAACTAGTCATCAACTTCTTCCGGTAGGCACCTCTTCTTCAGTCCACACAGTCCTTTACTGATTCCACAGACACATTCTGTTGCTGTCTTTGTTCTATGTTCCTGTCACCCGGAAGTTTCCTTTCTCCTCTTTCCTCCTTACATTCTAACCACCCTTCAAGGCCCTTCCCACATTTTACCTCCTCCAAGATTTTCCAGACCTCTGCTCTCACCCCTTCCTAAATTCCTGTGGTGGAAATAAGCCTTGCGATTCAGCACATAATCCCTCCCAACGAATTTATCACCACCCCTCGTCTATGTCCTGGTCTCCTTGACAAGATCACAAACTCCCCAAGGCCGGGAACCACAACGGAAGATTCTCTCCCCTCCTCCCTCCACCCCAGCCCTTAGCCTGTGTGGTGAAGAGATGATGTGCTAACTGAATGCTTTCCCCAGAAGGGCTGCTTTAACCCAACCCTCTCCTGTTGCAGATGAGGAAATGACAAAAGTTATTTATTAGAGGTCCCACACCTAGTGAATGGCAGAGCTAAGATAAAAATTACTCAAGCCCACTGAGCCCTGTAGCTCTTGTTGTCTGGTTGCTTAATCATGACTGTTTCCTTGTTCTCTCCTCCTGGGTTCCCCTCTTGCTCCATCTCGTCACACTAGGACCTCATCAGATTTCTCCTCGAGGAGAGCAGAAAGCCCTGTTCTCACTTCTCTGACTTTGCCTTACGAGCTATGTCTTTCTCAGGGGTGGGTCATTCACCTGGCAGATTTGGTGACAGAGCCCAGAGAACAGCCCAGAACCACAGTGCTCAGGGTAATTCAGACACTGGGGCTAATTTCTGAAAATCTTCCTTGATGATCATCTTTTGGGTGTGTATGTGGGTTTGTCTTCCAGGTGGATGTAGGAAGTACATATCTGAGCTGGCCTGGTGCAAGGGCAAGTCACCACTGCAGTAGAAAATTTTAAAACAACAGTTGAGTAGAAAAAGACTCTGCCACTATCAAGCTATAGGATTTCAGGCTAGTGGCGTGTGGCAGCAAGAGAACCAGAATTCTGCACTCAAGCAATAAGATCTCTATTATCCTAACGCATTGGCAGACATTGAAGTAATTGCCATTCCTGGGGAGGGGTAGAGGGGTGGCAGAGATGCCAGAAATTCCTCTGAATTTCTTCCTGGGCAAGGCTCTTGGCAGGGTCTCAGGTGAAGGTAGAAATAAAGAAGGGGAGTGAAGAAGACAGAAGAGGTTGTGTCGACACAAGAGGCTACTATCTCTATTCTCAGCAGCTGATGTCTTTGATTAGAGAGAGAGGACAGTCGTGGGTGGGTAGGGCCACCCTCTCAGGCACAGCTGAAGGTCACTCATGACCAGGACAGCTGCTGAAGATGGGTTCTCTCATGCCCTGTGTCCTGTCACACTGGGATCTTCCAAGCCAGGGCAGAAAGAGGCTTTATTTATATACTCACTCATGTCCGGGACAACTCTGCTTATGTCTGAGAGAGAGAGAAGTTTTAGGGTGGTAGAACGAGAGGATTGTAGAACTTAAAATGACTCCTGTTTATGAGAAATGGGATGAGAGAACAAAGAACAGCATTCACCACTCATTTGCTACAGCTATCCAGGCCCTGAGAAAGAGGAGTAAGGGGTTCTTTCTAGTCTTAGGTCTGTCACTAAGTATGTGACCCTGGGGAACTCCATTAACATGGAAGTTCATCATTCCTGCATTTATCACATGAAGACATCGAGTGAAATGGCCCCTAAAGGTGGGACTGATGATTCTCTAGCTTCAAACTACAGTCAGGAAGTGAGGACAGAAATCACACAGCTGGTTAGGGACAGATCAGGGCTGAAACTGCCTCCTCAAATCTGGTGCTTCTCTGCCCACCAGACCCCTCCATTCCTTACATACAGGATCCCCAGCTGTGCTTTCAATAGGAGCAGTGACAGAAGGATCCATGCACAAACTGGCTGGAGGAAAGCCAGCCCCCAAAAGGTGGGACTGCCTGGCATCAGTTCCAGATGCCAAGGAAGGACCCCCTCTGCCCCCATCACTGAGTTACCCCCCAGAATTGAGGAAGAGTCAGATTCAGCTTGGTTGCCTATATTATTTGAGCTTCTCACAATTGAGTAGATATTTGCATATTGCTTAATTAAAAAAATAATTGAGCACAGATTCTTACAAGTTCTACCATTAGATTCAATTCTTTCAGCTTAAGTCATGTTTGATTGATAAAACACTAATAATTCCAGTGGTGGACAGTGCGTACATAACTCCTCGTGGATACCAGTAAGAGCTCACATGTATTGAGAGCACACCACGTGCAGGAATGTTGTGTATAGCATTTCATTTCACGCTTTGGACAATCTATGAGGGACGTGCAGCAGTTAGCAACATCTTACAGATGTGGGGACTGAAGGCTGCAGGGATGGGTCATTTGTCCGGTCACCCGGGGAAGGTGGGGAGCCAGTGTGCAAATTTACATCAGGTTAACCACAGGGTCCATGTCCCTAACCCCTACCTCACACTGCCTCTCCATGGATACTTACATCTGGCGTCAGTACGTCTCTAATGCCTTTCCTGAAATCAGGTTTTGACAGTGGAAGGGGAATAAGAGTCAGAACATCAGAGTGCCTGGACTCAAGTCCCAACTTGACCGCTAACAGCATTACTTCAAGGAAGTTCACTTCTATAAACTACAATTTCTCATCTGTCAAATAAGAATTATAGAAAAATGAAGGGGAAAAATCAGAAGGAGATATGAGCCATGAGAGACTATGGACTCTGGGAAAAAACTGAGGGTTTCAGAGGGGATGGGATAGGGGGATGGGTGAGCCCATTGATGGGTATTAAGGAGGGCATGTACTGCACGGAGCACTGGGTGTTATACGCAAACAATGAATCATGGAACACTGCATCAAAAACTAATGATGCACTGTATGGTGATTGACATAATAATAAAAATTATAAGAAAAAAGAATTATAGAATCTTGCTCAGAGAGCTGTTATGAAGATTAAATTAGAGAACACATACGCAGTGTTCCATGCCATGCCTGGTTGATAATAAGCCCTCAGTAAATGGGTGATCATTATGGTTCAAGTGGCCAAAGACCAACCGGGGCCCCTTCACAGCTTTGCTGCTGGTGAACCCGGCGGGAGAGGTCATGTTCCATAGCCACCGGCTTCTTCAGCTGAAAACTGAGCATTCCCTGACTTAAAGCAGAAAGGCAGCTTCCAAGAAAAGCACAATTTGGTCTCAAATTAAACTGTGACGTAAAAGATTCGCTGCTATTCATATGGATCCCAGGGAGGACAGTTGGACAAGTTGGGAGATGACATCAGTCCATTAGGGTCATGTCACACATTCCCCACCAAACCTCAGTACCAGCCAGGAGCATCGGGCGGCCCTGACTATCACTGAATTCCTTAAGCCTTCTTACTGGTTCAGGGAAAACTCATTTCTTCCCATTCCCTGTGTTGGCAGCAGTGATTCTGATGTACCATCTGAGTTAGGGTTCTGCTCAGCTGTACATGACCTGAGTTAAAATAGTTTTCAAGATGAGCATCTTAAAAAGCCAAGGGGAATGACTTCAGGTTTTGGTATTTAACCAAAACTGATTCCAAAAGGTACAGGCTTTCCAGCACTATCTCTGACTACATGTTTCCATACACCCTCTGCCACAGGCAAGCCAACCTGCTCCCTGCTCTGAAAACACAACATACCTGTCCATGCCTCTGGACCTTTGCTCCTGCTCGCCCTACCTCAGAATGAATCACTTCCTACTATCTGCTTGAACACCACTTTACTTCCTCGTTCTCAGATCTTTTGTGTGAGAAGTTCGGCTATGTCTTTGTCACCCTACTACACTTGAGGACGGGGGCTGTCTCTTGTCATCGTTATATCCACTAGTCTATTAGAAGAGGTAAAGAAAGGCACTGAACTGGTCCATAAGATGTCATGCCAACAAATATTCATAACCTTCTGACCATCCTGGTGAATACCAGGCCCCTTGGCTTCCTAACTCTTCAGTATATATTACAATACTTCATTACACGTGACAGGTAAGCAAGATATTGACATCTACTGTGGTGAGGAAGAGCAGGTTTGACAATTTTGAAAATTGTGTTTTATCCTATATCATTTTAAATGCAATGCATCACACAGTGCTTAATGGTATTTATTGCTTCCACCTGCCCAAGCAGAGAATGCTGGCTCACTCTCAAATTCAATACGGACCTTGTGGAAAGTAGTTAAATGCTGTGAGACGTCGTTTCCCAATTCCTTTGGTAAATTCCCCTTGCGGGGATTGTAATTGCAGGTGGTGATCAGAGAACGCAGAGACCCAGAAGAATTGTATGGCATTCCAGGCAGGACACAGACCAGCCTGGGGAAAAACGGGAGCAAGAACGGGCAATACAGGGAGTACTACTAGGAAGCAATTTCTGAAGAAAAACGATGGTAAGACCTTCCAGCACCTGAATCGGTTCTGCTGCAGCAGGGCAGAATTCTTAGAAGGACCCCTTTGTATTTAAAAATAGCCATTGCACCAGTACCTGTGCAGAAATGGCTCAATGGAAGCATTCTGGTTATTCCATAGTCATCATTCTAGAGCTGTTCCAACGGCTCCTGCTCTCCTACAGTTCTCCTGCCATTCTCCAAATCTTCTTCCATCTGGCTCCTCTAAATTAATTTTTTTTTGGTAGATTGTGCTTCCAGTTTATTGCAATGGTTACTTTCAAGTCTCTTATTGCTTTCTTTAATAACTTTTAATGACCTAAGAAATAGTTGGCTGGGCTCCATTTTCCACTTCCTCCAAGTCAAATGATAGCACATCCTACAGCCAGTGTTTACAAGTATCAGAGAAGGCAGCACTAATTCTTTCTGCCTTATCTCCACTAAGGCATGCCTGGATTTTTTGACAGGGCAAAATAGAATGAGAAAGTGGTTTTCTGCTGGGCTAAGAAATAACAAGCAAGCCCCGATGTCACGAGAGCTAGCAACCTGCAGAAATCATCTGTCTGTTCTTTCATTGATTTACTGTATATGGTTTTGGGTACCTCCCACCAGGAGAGCACAGACCCTGGGGCTTCAGGGGAGACAGCCTGGAGTAAGACATAAAACACTGCCTCAAGGAGCTTTCATTCTGAAAGCAATAAGACAGGTGTGCAAGTCAATACGATACAGGTCGCCTGAGACAGGTGTCCTAGTAGAGGCCACAAAGAACCAAGGGAGGTCAAATGAGGGAGAGCTTCATCCTCAGAAGAGTGGAGATCCAAGTCAGTTTGGGGAATGTTGCATTTGAAATCAGTGGGGCATTCGGAAGCAGTGGGGTGCAGTGAGGATGGGGAGTCAGAATCCAGGAAGAAAGGAGTGGGTGAGAAGCAGAGTCCAAAGTCCTGTTGGAAAGCACATGTTCTCGGTTCCCTGTCTCCTGCTGGGCTCTGGGGATGCTTTGACTGCTACAGTTTCCAGAGGCCATGTGCAGCTGGGGCTTTTCATTTCCTAGCAGAGAGACTTCCTGCTGCGACTGGGGCACCCATGACCCGCGGTCAAGGACTTCTGCTTAGGCACAGTTATCTTTCAGTTTTTAAAATGCAAAATTTTTTGGTTTTGTTGTTTTCCTGATTTTTAAGGTAATACCTGTGCAATTTAGTAGTATAAGACAAGTTTTTAGAAAAGCCATTTGTATTCCTACTACCCAGAAATAATATAACTTATCGTACCAAGCTTTGCTACATAATTAAAGCAAATTAGGGGCGCCTGGGTGGCTCAGTGGGTTAAAACCTCTGCCTTTAGCTCAGGTCATGTTCTCAGGGTCCTGGGATTGAGCCCTGCGTCGGGCTGTCTGCTCAGCGGGGAGCCTGCTGCCCCTTCTCTCTCTGCCTGGCTCTCTGTCTACTTGTGATCTCTCTCTCTCTATGTCAAATAAATAAATAAAATCTTTTTTTAAAAAAAGGCAAATTAATATCTCTATATTTTTTTTTACTTGAATATTTTTTAAAGATTTTATTTATTTATTTGAGAGAGAGTGAGAACGAGAGAGAAAGAGAATGCACCAGGAGAGGGAGGGGTAGGGGGAGAAGTAGGCCCCCCACTGAGCCCAGAGCCAGATGCAAGACTTCATCCCAGGACCCTGGGATCATGACCTGAGCTGAAGGAAGAACCTTAACCCACTGAGCTACCCAGACACCCTACCTGAATATTTTTTTTAAACAACAATTAGATGATGTTAGACATAACTTTTGGAATCATTTTCTCTTTAACTCTGTATATAATACAACCTGACATTCCTTGATATATAGATCTGTACCATCATTTTGGGTTTGGGCGGAGAATTCCAAGCCCTTATTGATAGATACTCAGGTCACTTTCACTTTTAAACTGCTTTTAAACAATACTGTGATAAACAACCTTGTGCATACAATTTTGTGCACATATTTTGGCATTTTCCCTTAATATTTGTTTTTAAAAAGTGGAATTCCAGGGTCAAAAGATATGTTTCACTGGATTAATACGTATTGCCCTTGGACAAAATTTAACGTCAAACAGTTTACGCTTTGACCTCATCTTGCCTCTCTTTTAAGAACCCCTCACGCATCAGGTGGTACTCCCCCCCCCACCCATACACTGATCTTGACCTCCATTCTTAAAAAACCTGAGCTATTACCTAATTGCTTTAATCAATAAGATATTCACTTTTTATGGCTTTTAATGACCTATTTTCGTGAACATGAAAATGACATCTGGAGCCAAAGACAACAAAGACAGGAGAACTCTGATGGGCTGACCCTTGACTGATAAACCTCAAAGCAAAGCATTATTAGTCAGGACGAGGCATTTTGAGTTAAAATCAGGTAATCTGTCCATCTGCAATGTGAGACTTTCTTGATCTTTCGTCAGCACAATTTCTTCACTGCAGTGGTCACCAAAATTTCCATCTTCAAGATCTTCTGTCATTTTCCCCAACACACCTTCGATTGCCATTACGGAGAAAGAAAACAGTCTCTGCCACCGAAGAAAATTTAGATTTGGACCAAATCCTCCCCTCTGTCCCACAGAGGCACAGAGTCTCTGGCCCCTGTGTTCCCTCCCTTCCGCCGTCCATGTCAATGGCAATAACAACTCAGGATTATGACCCAATAATTACTAAGTCCAGCAAAGTTAAACTCCACCGCATTTTCAGCCACATGCATCACATAGTAATCTTACCAAGGACATCTGTGGGCAAGCCATGGAAGCTATGGAAAATTTACCGTGGGACTCTAGGATCTTATTTTGTATTCTCACATCTCTCTGAATTTAAAAAAAATGCTACTTATAACACTGAGTTAAACTCTTACAAATTTCACAAGGTTATGAAAGAAAAAGAGAATCCATTCCTGAAAATTCAGTCTGAAAATATCTATACATTTTAAAAAGTGCAACCAAAATGAGTGACTACTGATTGTCTTCTTTCCCTTAGTTCAATGTTTGAATCTGTACCTTCCTGTTGTGAAATTTGATTTTCTTTTATCATCTCACACATAGTAGTCATTCAGTAAGTGTTTATTACAATGAACTGAAGTTGACACTTAGGTTGGTATCTTTCACACATGCCTGATAGTGGTTTATGGTTGGAAAACCATGGTGACAACAGCCATCTCAGTGTGTGGATAATACCAAAGGGAGCTCTCCTAAGACACTGGAGGTAAATTATTAAATTCTAATTTAACCGCAGCCAATATTACCAATTTGTTTCAAATAACTTGCCCAACTCCTAGAAAGGAACAGCGATTTGGGGAACAAGTAGAACAGGAAAACGGAGAGTAAATGGCTACAGATTTGCAACTCTGGCTTCCCACAGTGAAGAGTCAAAAGCTCTCCTACCAGAAAATAATATCTTCCATTGGAAAACATTCAGACCATAGTGGATTTCTAACCCTATTAAATTTCATCCTCCCAGGTAGATTATTTACAAAAGCAGTGTGATAGCTGTTAATATTGTCATTGAATAAACACGTTTCTGTTGGAAAAAAAATAATATAACTATATTCCAACATGTAAATAAAGATTTCTTCTTAAAATGTTAGCTTTGTTTAAGGTTGTTGCTTTTCTTTTCTTAGGAATTCTCTTCCTTAATTCTGTTAGGAATTAAAATATACCAACAAATGGAATTAGTTACACCAAGCAATAAAATATGCTTTTCATAATATGCAAATATTTTCCCATGTTCTCCCGATAACAGTGCACTGGAAAAATAGGAATACAGAAAACTATCATTTAAAATGCCCCAAAGTGTTTTTTAAAGCAGAAACCATATTCAAGCAGCCCTGTTTTTCACTGCAATGTACTTTGCCACTCTATTCACTCAAAACTTCTTAGTGAGCATTTATACATCACTCCTGATGTCTCACTAGTTCCTTGGGTGACTTCCTCCGGAAAGTAAACAGAATCGAACAGACAAAACAAAATATTGCATCCTCTGTCCACATTACACCCAATGTGCCTTAAGAGAAGCATTTCAGACACACATTTTCTCATTTGTGGGAAATACTCTATTTAGTAAAGTAACTTCAGCTTAAATATGATCCTAGAAATCTTTTTCAAAGATAAAGTAATCTTTTTCAGAACGAACAGGAAATTTTAAAAGAGTATATGCTCCAGCGACCAACTCATCTGGTTTGCCCGGAAGTGTACCAATTCTAAAATGAAAAGTCTTACATCCTGGGAGCTCCCCTCAGACCCAAACAAACAGGGACAGTTGGTCACTGTAGTATAAATAGTCTTCGAATGCAAATATCAGAAGAGTTGGACCCACTCTTTTTTCACTGATTTTAAAAGCCTTTGTTGAGTGCCTTGCTGTGTATTAAGCACGGTGCTGAACAGGAGTCGGTCAGCTGTCAGGCAAGAGACAGATGGCGCAGCCAAACAGGGTCATCGGTGGAGAGTTTCATGAGGACGTTATGTACAGAGGTATGGGCAGAGTTAGGGAACCCAGCAAGATGTCGGGCAGGATCCTGGGCTAGCAACAGTGGCGAGAGGTCAGACCTGAAGAGGTAGGGGAGGGAATAATTATCAGAACTCAAGACAACTGTTGAGTGAGGGCAGTCTTCCTGAATTCACCACAACCCAGGAGGGAGGGAACCTAGACCTCTCTCTCCTCCCACCCTCCAGATTTGCATCAATGCCTCCCTTTGTCTAAATCCAACTAGAAGGCAGAGGAAGGAAGACATGAATGGAGTTCTCATCCGTCAACATCCCAGGCCATGGAACAGAGCAGAGAGGGGGATCTGCAGAGGCACAAAGAGATGTAAACTTGGTCTCTGCATTTAGCAATTTAAAAATATGGGAGAGGGGCGCCTCGGTGGCTCAGTCAGTTAGGCATCTGCCTTCGGCTCAGGTCATGATCTCAGGTCTTGGGATGGAGCCCCCATGTCTGGCCTTCTGCTCAGCAGGGAGTCTGTTTCTCTCTCTCTCCTCTCTCTCTTTCTTTCTCTCAAGTAGATAAAATCTTTTTTTAAAAATTAGACTTTAAAATATGGGAGAAATCTTAATGCATTGGTTTTTGTTGAATTTCATTTTAAGTAGGCTTCACACCTAATGTGGAGCTTAAACTCCCGACCCTGAGATTAAGGATGACATGCTCTACTGATTGAGCCAGCCAGGCACCCCTTAAAGCATTATTTTATTTATTTTTTTTTTTTTAAAGATTCATTTATTTGAGAGATGAGAAAGAGAATGAGTGCGAGAGGGGGAGGGGCAGGAGGAGAGGGAGACAAGCGGACTCTGCTAAGTGAAGAGCTCAACATAGGGCTCCATCTCAGTACCCTGAGGTCATGACCTGAGCCGAAGGCAGAAGCTTAATTGACTGAGCCACCCAGATGCCCCTTAAAGCATTATTTTAGATGCACACGTGCCATTTTCCTGAGATAACTTGCTAGTACCAAAAAACTGAGTGTTGAGCTATAACTAGTCCTTGTTGAAGTAAATAGAAATCAAATTTAGTTCTTTATGCCTCTAGGCCTGGTTTGTCTTTAGTTAACTTAAAATGAATGAAGCCCAAGAGTTAAAGAGCTATTTGTCTAAATCTTAAAGTATTTAGCTCTGCTACTTTCATGATTGGTCCTGAGTTTAAGCTGTGCATCTCTTCGTTCCCTTAATAATTCCAACAAAATAATGTGAGGATATCTATTGGGTGGCACGGAGTTATTTTTTGGATCTACTCTACAGCATTCCGCCAACCTTTTTACTCCGAAGCAACCTGTTCTTATAGAAGTAAGAGTCTTCATGCTTTTTGAAAGCATTCTTGTCAAAGCTGGAAAAAAATGAACACGACACCCAGTAATGCAAGTAACTGTATTACACACACTGTCTGCGGCAGAGGTTTGCTATGTAGCAACTTAGGTTTACAGGAGAAATGTTACGGGAAATCATTACCAATGTGATCCCCAAAATGCTTCCCTAGTATTGTCCCCTCTGCCACCATTAGTCCAATTTCTAGAGGTTAAAATATCAGTGAATGGGGATGCCTGCGTGACTCACTCAGTTAAGCATCTGCTTTTGGCTCAGGTCATAGTCCTGGGATTGAGCCCCACTTTGGGCTTCCTGCTCAATGGGGAGTCTGCTTCTCACTCTCCCTCTGCCCTTCTCCCCAACTCGTGCATGCTCTCTCTCAAATAAATAAATAAATAAATAAAGTCTTTAAAAAAAAAGCCAATGAATATGTTAATAAAGTTAGCTCCCATCGTGATAACACTGCTGAAATTCCTTACACAATTACAGCATTATGGCAGCCAATGTCTCTCGAAAAGACCTCAAATTTTCTTGTACAAGATGCTTATTATCCAAAGTGATTGTGAATGGGTTACTCTGAGACTCCATTCCTTCCTTCACAAAATGAGGGAATTAAAGGATAACTCAATGATTGTCATAAGGGTTAAGGAATAATATAATTTCCAAAAATAACTGACAGGAAGTAAGCCCAAAACTCATGTCCACAGTCACACTCTCTGCCTTGCCCTATATATTTGATATATATATTTAGATACATAGGTTTAGTAATTTTATATTTTAGTAACTTAAGAAAGGTATGTCATAGAATCTCTGACCGTTATCTGCTCATCTCTGCTCTTTGACACTGAGTAGCCATCGGCAAATATGTGGGATGAGTTGAGACAAGTATGACATTCCATTGAACAAAGGGTTTTTAGAGAAGTATGAGTTTTCTTTGTTTTAACCCACTTGAGGTCATCCAAATCAGTAAGTACTGAAGTTTATCCCAGCAACATGTATTCATGTGAGGGGGGAAAGGTAGAAATCTTATATATTTTGAGAAGAAAATTTAAGGGGTCCTCTCAAACACAAAAAGAACTTCTTGCCCATCTGTAAGGTAGACTGGCAATACACATCCCTTTAGAGACTCAAGTTCACCTGCTGTGGAGAACATGAATCAATAGAGAACAATGAGGAAAATGGTCAAATCATCCAAGTCATCCCCCTGACAAATATCTTTTTTTTTTTTTTTCAAAGCCTGGTGTTTTTTTTTTTTTTTCTCCTCTCTCTTCATCCATCCAATCCCCCAGACCCACAAAAGGAAATTAAAATTTTCATGTACCTCTATTTGACATTGTGTTCAACGTAAGCCTTGAAAAGTCATGGATTCTCTTTTTTGAATTTCCGCTGACAAACTGCTTCCAGCTGCCCTCTCTGGTGGGACACCACTACAATAAAATGCAGTGTTTTCTGAGGATTTCAACTGCCACCTGGGGGCTCAGGGCACTCAATGAAGGCTATTTAAGCAAAGCTAGTGGTGAAATGGTGACAAATGGTATGTTGACGTTTTTTCTGGTGTTTGTGGTTTAGGACTAGTTGGTTTCAGTCTTGCTGGCTCTTGCTTCTGTGTGACCAACCTTTTCCACATTTAAAGTCTGTTACTGCCTCCCCTTCAGGGTCCTGGCAGCAAGCTTTGTGCTGTTGACAGAAGCCATTTGTGGAGTAGAAGGTTCCTATTTTAGACACTGGCAAGGACTGATTTTACAGTTAGTCCACGGCTCTGAATTTATGTTTATTTTTTTAAGGGTTTTCTTTTTCAACTAACTAAAAGATGTTTCTTCATTAGGTTGTTATCACTCCACCTCACATGAAATGGCCCTTGACTGCTCCTTCTTTTATCTCCAGTCACACCCGGCAAAATGAGGTTTGTGCCCACATGATTAGCCAGAGACTGGTCCACATCTGAGTCACATTTGCTCTCTAAACATCCCAGTGGCTTCACTGGTAAGATGGACTCTGTCTCAAGCTCAGCCCCTCATCTGTCACCTTTCCCATCTCTGGAATCCCCTCGCTAGTCTGGGTGGCAGCTCTCAAAGACGGACATCTGTGCACACGCCTCTCTCACCTCAGCTTCCTCCCGCTCCCTTCCCTCTCCTTACACCACCTTCCTCCTGATCCTGTAGATTCAAGACACTTTGAACTATTTCCGCTTCAAGGTCCTGAGCTAACTATTGGCTAAACTAAAAAAATGTCTGCACCCAAAGGTCCGAGAAAGGACAGTGTCCACTCTACTCCTGATGAGGAGTCCCAGACTCCTGATTATAAAGGGAAGGGAAGTACATTTCACTGAGGACTTGTCGAGAATTCCAGCAGTCCCTCGGACAGAAGATTTTGGCCGCTGGGAGAGCTTTCTGCTTCCAACTGTAAAGAGATCCAAGAGCTATTCACCTTCAAAGAGATGTCATGGGTTCAGAACCCCTTCTGTGCATTTCACATCTTGTTCATCCAAAACAACCAGGTCAGGTGGCCATTTGAAGTGGAAAAAAGATTTTTCTCCAATCCAAAGCAGGCTTGGGCACAATCTAGAGGTGACTTAAACAATTCGCATAGTTCCGTGCTATCCCATTAATTTAGTACAGACCCATATGTCTGCAGGCCTGGACCTGGTCTCAGTTCAGTTTCCCAAGCCCAGTCCCAGCTGTGAACCTTCCCAGAGCCCTTCTTTCCTCCTAAGTCCCAATCTCCCTGTAAGTATCACTTACATTGAACATCAGCTTATTTAATAGCTGTTCAGTCCAGTATGGTAGTCGGCCATGTAAAGTCATAAATTACAGAGTGATCAGAATGATTGAAATGGAACAAAATTCCCTCTTCTCCAAACACATGAACCCCATCTCTGTAGCATCCTTCTTTCCACCCCCTGGAATGTCCCCAAACCAGACTCTCTCTTCTGCTGGCACACAGCCTAGATCAAAGATCTGAAAGAGGCCATGCTGCCTTTTCTTGCTCAGTCCTCCTTCAAGCTTTGTGTAATCTACTTTCTCTGAAACCTCACTTTGCATGGGTGCACTCATGCATGCTCACACACACACACACACACACACACCCCTACACGCTCACATGCAAGCACACACACCACAACCAGCAAGTCATGCTGAGAATATAAAACCTGTGTCCGTATTTCTAGACTGTTCTCTGACCTCTTGTATTTCCATAGTCCAGACAGACAGGGTTACTTAGTCTGCTCACTATTTTGGAGAAGGGAATATTTGTCACACCAAGACGTAAATACAATGAGTCCTGGTTATATCGACATGCAGAAGGCTCAGTCATTCAGGAATTAAAGATCCATCACTGAAAAAGGTGAATAGGACCCAATCACCTTTTGACCATCAGGATAAAAAGGTAGAGCTAGTGGTACAGATAACCTGAAACTTCCAAAAATCCAAAAGCTTTTCTGGCCTGAAAGCATCAGCCAATTTTCTGCCAGCAAACATATTTTCCTGATGATGTTTGCATTGAGATGTTATTAGAATAAGTGTCTACAACCACGGGTAGTCTGCAAAGTGATCAAGGCAAATTCTGGGCGGCACAGTGAAACCAGCATGAGATAAAAAGCATCTGCTGAAGGTAAACTCTAGAACTGAGAATAGAGACTTAATTCTGTGTTTTTCCAAAACTGTGTCCAGACAATAGAACTTACACGCTCCCAAGTGAAGGAAGGAAATTCCTTGGGAGACAAAACTGAGTGGCTTCAGCACTGGCACCAAATGTCTGCTTGCCCAGCAAGTCAATTTTAAGTCTTGTTCATGTGCTACGTTGGATTGGACTACAGGGGCCAGAAGTAAAGTCAATGAAACATCCATTGTGCTCCCTGTAGGCATTCTCCTCCACTAGGCAGTCAAAGAAGCCAATATGCATTCACTGTGCATCTGTCCTCAGATGGAGGAAAGGGGCTACCAAAAAAGTTATTTATATAAAATATATATATAGCATATATATTAAAAAAGAATATAAAAAATATATAATATACAAAATATATACATTAAAATATAAAAACATATACTATGCACAGCATAGTGTATCTATATTTCTATTGAAATATGTATTATATTTACATGTTTATACAAATATACACCACGTAGACTCCCTGACCTTAAGGAGCTTAACATCCAGACAGATGTGCGAATCCAATGCCTCTATCAAAGGCAAATCGCTGAGAGAGAGCAGAGGAAAGCCAGATGACTCAGGACTCGGGAAAGGAAGGCTCCACAGAGGCGGTAAGCATGTGAATCTGACACTGAAGAATGAAAGAAAAAAAAATTCAATGAAGACAGAAAGTAAGGAAAGTCAGTCTGGTCACAGGGTACCGTGAGAGCAAAGGACTGCGGAACGAAGGCACGTTGTCCGGGGTGTTAGAGATGCAGGCTCTGCGATCAGGCCCCATGCGCATGAGATGTCCGTGATGTCCGTGATGTCCCTGGAGTCCAGTGGAGATGGGAATCTGACGCCAGGCCCTGCAGGACGTTTATTGCCGCGCTGAGAAGTGTGGTGGTTATCCTGAATTCCAAGTGCGCGGCTCCCGAACGAACCCAGTGAGGCAAGCCCAGGGAGCACCCCGGTGCCACACCCCAACCTGACCGCCCTCCTCCGTGCGCGCTCGGCGTGCCCCCCGCCCCATTCATAGCTCTGATTTAGCAAACGTACTGGAAGACTATTTCCGCAGAATGTTACATGTGTTTATTTGCAGTGGGTGGTGAGATCACCAGAGAGGGGTATTTTCTTCATCACCGTGTGTTTTCCAAGCTTGGGCATTGACCAAGCTTGACTTGGATCATTCCATCTGGAGGTTTCGCACTGCGGGCGCTCTTCCGGCTACGCAGTCCCTCCTGTGAATGCCGCGTTGGCGGGTGTCTCCTATGTTCGGAACATTGCACTTTCTGGTAATACATTCTGGGACGTGCTCGTCTCTTTCAAAGCCACTGAACACTTTTGGCTGTTATCAATCTTGTAGTGAAGGAGGGCTCCTAGGTTATCCCATGAAGTGCTGCTAAATCATGAATCTCCCATCCCCACTTGATTTTTAGGAGCAGTCAAGAGGTAGGTCCTTCCTGCGGTGGTAAGGGGTACTAATGTATTAGATTACTTAAATAGCCAGCTTGCCTCTTAAAAGGGGGCTGTGCTGATCTAATTCAAGTGACGAGGAACTAGGGTCTGTGCCAGACCTCAGTCTAAGGCATATGCTTTGTGAGCAGAAGGGGACTTTTTGACCCTGGTTCCCAATACCTCCCATCCTTCCATCATTTATCCACAAAATATTCCTTGGAGTATTACCTTCTGCAAAAATTAATAGATAAAAAAATCAGGTATTGGTAATGTGTGGAGGGAAAGGAGGGATGCTGGTAATATTTATTCTGGGTGTCAAATGCAAGGGGAGACTTTTACTTTACATCCTCTTGTATGTATAGAGTACTCCATGATAAAAATTTTATTTTGATGATTAAATTTTAATGATTACTTTATAATCATTTAAAAGGGATATGTGGGGTTGGTTTAAAGTCAGAAGAAAATGTTCAATATTCCTTTAGTTTTAAGTTTAAAAGAAAAGAGGTAATGGAGAATAATGAAAGAGAAGGCATTAAGTAAGCAAAATGAGAGGAAGATGAAAAGATTTAAGATGGAGAAGGTAAATGAAAGAACGTGTGAGAAAAAAGATAGAAGGTGGGAAGACAAGCAGAAATGGTGGGGTTGGGCGGAGGATTTGTTTGGCTGTTGGGCACAGAGGGAGGAAGGAGATGGGCAGATGAACATGACCCAGTATCCACAACACTGAAAGGAGATGGGGGTTGGGAGCAGTGGGAAGATGCCCTCAGATCCTCCAAAAGCTCTCAGCAGATTCATTCCACCCTTTGGCTAACGGCAGCCACCTGAGGTAGTCAACCTCCCCCTGTTGTCCAGACCATGGTCCCAGGGCAGAAGGCACTGAGACAAGGTCCTGCCCATGTGTTACACCAGGCATTCTCTCCCAGCTCTGGTGCAGATTCTGGGTACACATTAGGTGTCTCCCCCATGACTCAGCCTGCTGTTCTTCCTTCCCTCCCCCAGGGCCTGACCAGCAGCCTGCCAAACCATAATCTACAAGAGCCCTGTAAGTCTCAGGCATGGCGACATCTTTCCAGCGAAACCGGCCAGGTGGGTGTGCAAACTCTCCAGGACTTTCTTGGTCACAATGGGACTCCTAACTTCAGGGCAAAAGTCATGCTGCCCCCCCTCCCCCACCCTCTCCCCTCCAACCCCCAGCATGGCAAAATTCCTCTTGAGTTAAGGAGTTACATGCTTTAAAAAAGTGAGACCATAAAGATGTATGTGACTCAAGTAAGTTAAGGTAAAAATGTTAAGTTGTGTTAAAAAAAAAAATAGATGGATAAAGAGGTGCATGAGATCGGTGTAATGCACAGTCTCAACCATGCGGTGAACACCATGAAATGGGTTTTTTTTTTTTCTTCAGTCTCTGCCTTCAAATATTTCTTTCTTGTCTCCTCTTGACTCCTTGGGCTGAACACACAGTTCTTTAGTCACTCAGCTTCAAGAGCAGCCTCATTCTGGTCATTGAGATTCTATTGTGTATATTCAAGTCCAGGCTAAGTCAAAGATTAATTTCACATCCAAAGACTATTCCCTCCATCCATCCCGGACTGGACTTATGGCCCCAGGCTCCTTCTGGAAGAGAGGAGTGTGGTTCTCCTTTTGCATGGTTCTGCCCTTCTCTCCTCTCCCTGCTGCTTCTAACCCCTCTGGAGTTGGGGTGTGGAGGGCAAGAAGAATAGGGCAAAAACACTTTCACTTGACTCTTGCAGTCTCCTACTATCTTGGTAGTTGTGCTCATGTGCCTAGAGGGCCCACCCGTGTGAATTCTTCTGGAGACCTCGGAGTCTCACCATGGCACTGTTGTCTGACCCTGGAGATGTACCCAGGGTAATCTCTTTTCATGGTCTCACTCCCAGGCTTCCATCCAGCTATGCCCATCACAGCCTGAGGGTAGGGGATGGGGTACCAGCAAGATGGCAAAACTCAATTTCTACTAGTGACAACTTTGAAGCTTCTCATTTGGCTGTGAGGGACCAGTAAGAGAAGCACCCCAAAGCACACACTCTTTCTAGATCTTTCTAGATATGGATTCTTCTGATAGTCTTGTGTCAAAAGACTTACAGACCCCTTCTTAAAATAATGTTTTTAAATTTATAAAATAAAATATGCAGTATTACAAAGGAAATTTTTTCAATGCAACTGGCAAAAACATTTTTAAAAATTTGTGCTGTAGTATGTATGTTGCTTTGTTAACACATTGTGTAACAAGTTCTAGCAGTGACTTGTAAGTGGCGATGCATATAAATGATATTTTGACGTATCTCCAACAACTACGTAAAATGAAAACATCTGTGGTTTCTACCAGTGGCAAAGTTACATTTGTTGCCAACACTACTGTGGTCTCTTGCCTACATTCATATTGGAAGGAAATGCTATATTTCAGCTGGAAGATAGTAAAAATAAGGACTGGCCATTTTTCCCATGCATGTTCATAAAGCCCCTGAATTCTATCCACAAATCCCCAAGGATTCCAGATCAAGAATTCTTGCCCTAGATGAGGACTCCTGCTCTGGAAAGACCTCCTCCACAGCCTTCCTGCCTCTGCTTATATAGGTCAGAAAGGGTAAAGGGAGGTGGCTTCATGGGTGGCTTCATGGCCGGTTTGATGGCCTTTTGGTGAGTCTTGTAGCTCCCTTAAGATTGGAAAAAGTGAAATCCAAGAGTTGTCAGCTCTGGGAGACGTAACTCCAAATCGACGTGAACAAGTCCACCGCATGACCTCTTCCTACAAATGTAGTTTATGTTCTACATTCATGCAGGTGTTTTGGAATTGGTACCCAAGGAGCTGTTAAGAGGGAAAACCTCCAGGGAATGGAGGTGGAAGTTGGGATAAAAGGAAGGGAATTACTTTTCATATTAAGCTGTTTGGTAGCATCTGAAAAAAAGTTAAAGATGTTTTGTTTCTATGATGCAAAATGAATTTAAAGCAAATTTTAAGTTTTTCTTTTTTTAAGATTTTATTTATTTATTTGATAGAGAGAGAGATCACAAGTAGGCAGAGAGGCAGGCAGAGAGAGAGGGGGAAGCAGGCTCCCCGCTGAGCAGAGAGCCCGATGGGGGGCTCAATCCCAGGACCCTGAGATCATGATCTGAGCTGAAGTCAGAGACTTAACCCACTGAGCCACCCAGGCACCCCTAAAAGTTTTTCTAAAGGAAACTATTTGTGACTTTAACTGACCTAAGGCTGGTAAGGATTTTCCAAGCATAAAAGTGATAGGAAAAGGATGGGGAAGATTGACAGATTTGACTACACACAGAGATAAGGCAAAGCATAATGATATCACAAGGTAAAAGGAAAAACCACCAACTTGAAGAAATATTTGCAACAAAAATTACAGAAAAGGAGCTAATAGTCTTATGTTATGAAACATTCTTAGAAATCAATGGGAAAAACAATCACCTGCTAAAAACTGCTGTTCTGGACTTTTCAGTACATTTTCTTCCTTCTGCCCTGATTCCACCATATCCACCTACAGAGAATCCTAAATAGATAGATGAAATCCCAAGACTGTGGGGTGGCTGAAGCCACTTCCACTTCTCTTATATTCCCAGTTCATTCCAAGTTTTGGTTACTGACCACTGGTGCTTCAAACTAGATAAGGCTTGGAGGACCTCGGACCAAACTGGACCTGAACTTCTACACGGGAAGGAAAATAAGTGAATCTCATAATCTCCCATCTAGAATACACCTAGAGATAGGTGACATCCTTCCAAAAGGATACAAGAAAATTTCTTGAGAAATAAAATACTATGTTTATTAACATCTGGCCTTCTGGAATGACACCATGCCACATGTTCAACAAAATACCTTTGGAAACCAAATAAATGGATTCAAGTCCTGGCTTTTCTGCCTTCTACTATCTATAAAGCTTGGGCAAGTCGCTTATCTAATTCTTGGTTTTTCCATCTGTGAAATGGGAATAATGCCTACCTCATAGGGTTGTTGTAAGGTTGCGAGATAATATGTGAGATCCTTAGCTCTTAGCATGTACACAAAAAGACTCCAGAAGGTTCAAAGAGACAAGTGTTTAAATAAAACATGAAAACTTTTTAAAATATAGGCTAATGTCTTTATGTAAGAAAGGATTCTTTAAGTAAGGCCCAAGAAAAGACAAATGATTAAAGAAAATATATATGAGTTAGACTGTACTGAGGTTTAAAACTTCAACTCAAAAAGAGATATCTTTTACAAATTGAAGACAGGAGTGCCTGGGTGGCTCAGTGGGTTAAAGCCTCTGACTTCCGCTCAGGTCATGATCTCAGGTTGGGATCGAGCCCCCCATCGGGCTCTCTGCTCAGCGGGGAGCCTGTTCCCCCTCTCTCTGCCTGTCTCTCTGCCTACTTGTGATCTCTGTCTGTCAAATAAGTAAATAAAATCTTAAAAAAAATAAAAATAAATAAAAATAAAAAGTGAAGACAAACAAAAACCTGGAAGAAGATATCTGTAATATAAAAAATAAGCTCAGCATTAGTATGGAACGTACTAAAATTTTTCTAAACAAACTTTTTAATGAAAATCCAATAGAAAAAAATGATCAAAGGGCATGAACAGTAACCCACAGAAGGAACCACCATAGACAATAAATAGAGGAAAAGATGGGCAATTGCACCAAAAACATAATAATGCACATAAATCCAGAGTGCGACATTTCACTCCCATAAGACTAGAAAAACCTTTAGATTCTGATAAAACCAGGCACTGGAGAGGATTGTGAGGAATTGGGGATTTTCATGCACTGCTAGTGGGAATGTAAATTGATTCAATCACTTTGGAGAACAACGTGGCGTTCGTTATTTAGTAAAGTTAAAAATAATCACAGCCTCCAATCCAACAATTCTTCTGAAGAAACCCCTGTACATGTTGTCCGTGTGCACAGAAAGATATATAAAGATGTTTACTCTAGTCTTGTTTTATAATAGAGATTTCATGGAACCAACTCAAATATCCAGCTGTAGAAGGATGCATGAATAAATGGCGGTATATGCAATCAATGGAACCTATATGCAAGTTAAAATAAATTAACCAGATTTATGTATAGCACAAGGAATCACAAAAAATATAACTTTGAGTACAAAAAAGTCACATTTACTGTGATACAATTTATGTAAATATTCTTAAATACCCAAAGCAACATTGAATATTGTCTAGAGATACATATCTCCATAGTAAAAGTATAAAAATACAAAGTTGGGGCACCTGGGTGGCTCGGTTAATTAAGCGTCTAACTCTTGATTTCAGCTCAGGTCATGCATGATTTCAGGGTTGTGAAATCCGCTCTGTGTTGGGGCCCACGCTCAGCAGAGTCTGCTTGAGATCTTTCTCTCCCTCTCTGCCCTTCCCCCTGCTTGTGTGTGCTCTTGTTCTCTCTCACTCTCTCTCTAACATAAATAAAATCTTTAAAAAATATATGGACTAGATATATACCAAATTTCTGATGGAAAGGAAATTGGGCAGGAAATAAAGAAAAATTATTATTCTACATTCCTGTACTTTTTTAAAATTGAGGAATAATTGATATATAACATTACAACAGTTTCAGACATACAACATAATAATTTGATATTTGTGTATATTGTAAAGTGATCACCACAATAACTCTCGTTAGTATCCATCACCACATGTGGTTAAAAAATTTTTCTTGTGATGAGGACTTTTGAAATCCACTTTCTTAGCAACATTCAAATATGCAAGACAGTATCATTAACTATAGTCACTGTGCTGTATACCTCATCCCCATGACTTATTTATTTTATAACTGAAAGTTTGTACCTTTTGGCCCCCTTGACTCATTTTTCCCATGACCATCCCCCACCTCCAGCAACCACCAACCTCTTTCCTGTATCTCTGTACTCCAGGTTTTGTTTTGTTGTACTTTCTTATATTTTTAAAGACACTCACCGCCCCCCTACAAAGAAGTAGTAAATGGAAAATATTAAGAGGGCATGACCTTTATTAAAAGGTCATTATTAAATTATATTTTTGAAATTATTATATTATTAGTTTTGAAATTTTCTATCAAGTACAGGTAACTAAAATGTACTTCGGTCCTCTGTCCCATCTATAGGAAGCTGATAGCTTTCCCCCACCCAGTACACCAGCTAATGGCAGGCTCCGTGTTTTGTAAAACAACATGAAGTTAGTGTTATGCCTCATGTTAATCCAATGGCTCTCAACCGAGGGCAATTTTCACCCCCAAGGGATGCTGGCAATGTCTGGAGACATTTTGGATGTCACAACTGAAATGAAGGGGGATTGGCATTGCAACTAAAATGTAGAGGATTGAGACCAGGGGTGCTGTCGAACAACCACAATGCATAGAAGAGCCCCCCATGGCAAAGAATTATCTGGTACAAAATGTCAATAGTTGAGAAACCCTATGTAAGCCTGTAGAAAGTAAAATAAATATCCATCAAACTGAATATATAAAATTTGACTACTTTTCTGATGAGTTTGTTTTTGTTTTATTTTTTCTAAATCATCAGACCTGTGAAACCACGCCTCCTTTCTGATACTGGATACTAGGGCCAGATCAGAGAGCATGGGTACCCTCGCTGTTCCTCCCCAGACCACAACCCTTAGTTTTTTCCTCTGTTTCCACAGTAGGAAAGATGCCATCTGCCAGAGGGAGTGTACTTTCTATAATCATTTTAATTGGGAAAAGCATTATGGACATTTTTTCCCAGCTCTAAAAATTTATCAGTCTTGCATCCTAATGTGGTCCAACACTGGCTGCTTCCAAGCTAAAACAACATAGGCATTTCTTTTCAACTTCCCAGGAATAGTTTAGATGGTCAGTGGACCAGACCTCAAATCCACAACATTAAACCAACTACTGTCTATTAAAGTTCAGCTGGCCAAATCACACAGAGAGAGTTTATCAGTCATGATTAGATTCAGCTTCATAGCTCAAAACCCCAAAATACAGTGACTTAAATAAGATAGAACTTTATTTATTTTGCATTTAAAAGCTCTAGAAGCACGGCAGTTCAGAGCTAACTTGCTGGTTCCATGACATCATTATGCTCCTACGAGCTCTCTGTGGCCCTCCTTCTCATAGTCCAAGATGGCTGCTGAAGATCCAACTAGAACATCCACATCAGAATCAGCACAATGGAGAAGGGGGAGGGGCATGGCCCTTCCCTTGTAAGGAGACATCCAGAGGGTTCCTTGCAGCTCAACTATCTATTTCATTGGTCAGAACTTAAACACTTGGCTGTACCTAAATCTTAGGGGAGGCAGGGATACAAAGATTTCTAGCTGGGCAAGAATGTGTCAAATTATAAATCAGGATTCTTTTGTTAAAGAAGAGAAGAGTGGATTGTGGAAGGCAGCTAGCGATTTGGCTTCCCAAATAATCATGCATTCTCCTTTTGCCCTACATAGACACATGCATCTCTGTCTGCAAAAGAGATGACCCCAAAGTCTCATCTAGTTACTGTATTTCACTCAAAATCCAGAATCTCTGAGTAATGTCATTCCCATCACAACCAGATGTGGCTCCTTGTGGTCTGGTAATTCACAAACCAGAAAATAAGTGATCTGCATTTACATGCAATATTATTGCCGAAATAGCAGCAGAATAACCACGATAAAACTCCCATCAGAAAAAGTAGGAAAAGGAAATACCATGGCTATTTCCTTATCTATAGCAATTATACCATGGGTATTTCCTATCTATAGCAATTATTGAATCCTGCTGGAGAGGAATGGCAAGCACTCCCTTCCTGGCAGTGGGGTACATGTCTTGATTGGCCCCTTAGGTAGCGCTGCCTTGGAGGAACTCCCTTGTCCATTGTCCACCATGACCTCTGGCTTTGCCCTCTGGGAGATTCTTCCCTGTCCATTTTCCTCTGTGGCTGCACTTGAACCATGGACATTGGAAGATATGATCTTCTTTGGAGCTGCATGGTTTCCACAGCCATTTATCTCTTGTGCAGGTGCAGGGACCCAGGGATTCTTTTAGGAATTGAATAATTAGAAGTTTTTGCAAGCCAAGAAAGAGATTTCTGTCCAAATGTTGTAAGCTTCCAACCTATTTGCTTCCAGTCAGTTCCAAGTGTGAGTTACCACAGCCTAAAACTGTGTCTGGAAACTCTATGCCTGAAAACTCTGATCTTTTATTTATAGGTCTTTATGCTCTGCCAATCCCTTCCTTCTCAAATTGAAGTAGACTCTTCTTGAGACCTTTTGAAGTAAAGAATGAAAAAGTTGGGTGGGATGGCAATACCCTTCATCTGTCTTCATGGCCAGACTTGGCACTGAATACATAGGGAAGATGCTTTAAAAGGGCTTGGGGCCACATTCTTATCTCTTGCCAAGGCTGGATGAGCTTGCAGTTGCTTCTTACTACTGCTTCAGTCTGGGCAAAAAAGTAATTGGATTTTTCACCCCGGCAAGATTCCCAGTCATAGGACACATAATCAATTTAGATCACAGGCAGAGACTGTCCCCTAACAAAGCTGTATTCCCTTCCATTTCTTCTGGCAGGCAGGATAGCTCCAGCCCACGTTCCTATCTTGTAGTAGTTAGCTAAAAGCCACAAGAACCAAACAATACAAACTGAAGTTTTGTATTTCCTACCTTCCTCCCTAGCTACACCTTCAGTCTGCATGCTTTCTTTACATGATTCAGCAGGTGATAGTTGGATCAAATGATCTGCTACAGCATAACAAGAGTCATTAACTTTCCAGCCAACAATATCTGTTTCATCACTGCTCAACACATGAATTTCTCCACTAAGCCAATGATGCTGTTGGATTTTATTGCTTGTATCACCCAATTCCCTGGTGCCACATCCCATATTGACAAGGATGAGGTTTAGCTCTATCAAATATTAAGATGCAAAATAAGTGGTTAAATATAGAACAAGATACTACACCTAAAGATGTAACTAGCCATATATAGAATATCATAAGAAATACATATTTGCTTATTAGTTATAACAGTTCCTAGAAATAACATAAACCTGAGAGTTAGATAACTTAAATAAAACTTAGATAAAACTTCTTTTCCTATTTATAACTTGTCTTTTCTCAAGTTGGAAAAGGATTTGAGATGACGTTTTTCAGAAGGAGAATTCTAAAGATTTCATGATTATGTAGACTAATTCCTGACTCAGAACAGCAGAGGTTGGCCATGGAAGGGTGGGAGATGTCATCATTGATGCCCAGGACAAAGGTCAGATGGGAATTGGAAGGCAGACGTTGGGGAAGGGAAGGAGAGAGGTAACTGGGGCCTCAGTTCAGAGTCTGACTATAAATTGCTTAATTGTGAGAGAAAAAGAGAGAGATGTTGAAATAAATCAGGCAGAGTCCCGCTGCCACTTGTTATTATAATAGCCAACAGTTTTGGACACTATGCAGTAAATGACAATGTATTAAGTTCTTTATATGTTTTACATAATCTTCAAAAACTAATGAGACTCCTATGATGACTACTTTACAGATGAGGAAACTGAGACTTAGGTTAAATAATTTACTGAAGGTCATAGTACATGCCAGAGTCAAGACTTGAACTCAGGTCTCTCAGAGACCAAAGGTAATTTTTGACCACTATGGTATATTGTTCATGATGAATTTTGACTCTTAACCATGTTAACTTTTCAGTACTAGACAGTCCTCCATCACCTATGTAATCCATCTGATTTCATCAGAAGGAAAGTCACTCCAGCTCTAGATTATTATTTTAAACCCATGTATTATGGGCTTAATGAGCAGAAGGGGAGAGGGAAAAGGTTAAGAAGAGGAATAAATAGGCCAACTATGATTTGAACACGTTTCATCCCGCTCTCAGAAACCTCCTTTCTTCCTTTGCTCCTTTCTCATCAAATATTGAGTGTCCCCTCTATGCCTGTTAATGCACTTGTGACTGGAAATGTCACCAGGCTCAAAGCCCTACTCTACTCCCAGAACAGGATGTTAAGTGCTGGGAGGGATGAGGTCAGGTGCTGTATAAGCACATACGAGTCATGCATGCCCAGTCTTGGAGGGCAATGGGAGAAGAGCCTTCCTTTAGGAGAAGCTGCCCAAGCAGAGACCTAGAAGGATCAACAGATGTTAGCCAAGTGCTGGGAGACAGGAAGGCCACCTCAGCCAAGGAGATAACACATGTAAAACCCAGAAGCAAGAGAAAATATACATTCAGGGCACTGGTGTGTATAACTTAAATTTGGAGGCCATGGGAGAAAAGTCAGCCTGTGGCTGAGTTCAAATCCTGAAGGTCTTGGTGTGCTGCCCTAACCAGTTTAGATTGTACCCTGAGGACAATGGAATGTTGAACACAAGAGGGATATGTCCAGTTTGTGCTTTAGAGAGTTCACTCTGGTTTCAGGATAGAGGGCAGTTTGAAACATGATGTTAAGTGGAGAAATCACTGAGTAATCTATGAAACTGATGTACTGTTGAAATGGGGACGGCCGGGTCTCAGTTGTAACAACAGGACCGGGCAGCAGCAGACAGACCAAAGTGCTGCTACAGAGGGGAGGACTTTGGACTGGATGATTGCTTACAGATGGCAGCTGAGCCACAAGGAGTCCAGCTCCACACCTGGTTCTGCTTGGAAAATGAAGTGGGTGAGTGGGACCAGGCCCAGGAAGAAAAGGAACAAGTCTGGGGACAGGTTAATATCAAATAGAAGTCATAGAAACCCAGAGTTCACCAGAGAGATCTGGCCTGGGAAAAAAAGGTGTGTGGTTGTGTGCATGCCAGTAATTAGAGCAGGGAAAGGATGAGCTTATTTAGAGAGAAAGGTTGACCTTCTTCCCTACACAGATGTCACAGGCCTTCCTCACCTTGTGCTGCACTCACACTGGCCAGATCTTTCCACTGCAGTGCCCCCCCACCCACCCAGTCTACTCTTTGGGGTCTTACCCATTCTAGAATAGTTGCCCTGATCTGTACCCAAAATTAGATTCTTTGTCTCAGGGTCTCTCTCCTGGATACTCTAGTAAGTGATTTAATGGTAAAAACTCATAGATGTTAATGAATTATTACCTGAAACATTTCTGAATTTTAATTAGAGAATCAATAGGATTTGAGTCCACAGAAATCTCAGAAGTTAGTTTCTTCTTTCTTTCTTTCTCTTTCTTTCTTTCTTTTTCTTTTTCTTTTTCTTTCTGAATTGGTGGTTATTAATGAGGTATACTGCCCCTTAGGACCCCACCATTGCCACTGTAACTCCCATTTCCTCAACCATAGATTTGCCAAAAATTGAGTATTTGGGGGTTTTTTGCTTTGAAAGCATAGTGTAGATTGCTTTTCCAAATCTTGATCTTTTTTGTCAAAATGAACCTATATAAGCACTTAGTGCATTTATTTGCAAAATGGCAACTCAGATTTTAACTGTTTTACTGCTTGACATCACCAAAACACAACCAGAACATGCAGCGATTTCCTGTCAATGCAGGGCCCCTAAGTTAGAGACACAGCAGGAGGTAGCAGAGGAGAAACCACAGTGTTTTGGAAGTCAAATGCCACACCCCAGAGAAGCTTTGGCACAGCAACCATTAGGGTTTTCTACACCATGTTCTCATCTTATTTGTCATACTGCTTTTTAATTCTTTTGTTTACAAGTCATTCTCCTTATGTGTTATGTTTCAAAAAGAGAAAAATCATATCTTGTCCTTCTTTTCACTCCCTGTCCCTGTGTTTTGACACAATGCTGTTTATAGCCGGTGCTTAATGAGTATCTGTTGAGGGGCACCTGGGTGGCTCAGTCAGTTGGTTGTCTGACTCTTGACTTCCACTTAGGTTCTGATCTCAGGGGCATGAGATCGAGCCCTGCATTAGGCTCCAGGCTCAATGGGGAGTCTGCTTGAGATTCTCTCTCTCCCTCTCCATCTGCCCTCTGCCCTATGCTCTCTCTCTTTCTCTAAAATCAATATATCTTAAAAAAAAAAACTATCTGTTGAACAAATGAATGAATGAATCTGCAGAAAAATAAGCCATTCAAAGCATGTCAGGTAACTTCTTGATACACCACATCACATGGGCAGATTTTCCAGAAGACAGAAGATTTCTACCTCTGCATCTTCCACTGGGAAAAAAGTATGAAGGAAGTGTACTAATAACACAGGTTATGTGGCAAATATCAAATACCTTCTGGTGAGAAAAAGAGATTGAGTGAACAAAAATGGAAGTTGGTCACAAGAGTTGAAATAGAGATGGTAACTAGTCATAGTGATGCCCATTTCACAATATATACAAACATCAAATCATGCAATTCACATAATTCTATGCCAATACCTGAAATGAATATAATATTATAAGTCAGTTAGACCTCAATTCATTTTTTAAGAAGAATTTAGAAGCAAAACTGAGGTATGATAGCATTGAGCCATGTGAGGGAAGAAAGTCAAGAGGATGAATGAGAATAGGAGGGGGAGCCAGGAAAGGAAAAAGTATGTGGTTGGCTGGGGAAGAATGATGGTGAAGACGTGAACTTGGTAAACTGTGAACTGATGACAGAGTTGAGAAAGACAAAAAGGAAAATGTGCCTGAAGTCCCTAATGAACCATCCCTAAAGGCTTCTACAATCTTACTCCCTCTGCTCTTCAGAGCTTTCTAAAATTCTTCTCTTCCTAGAAGTCTTTAACAGGAAAAGAGAAAACATATCTGACTTCTCTAATAGAATTTTAAGACTAGAAGAGATCTTAGCAATCATTGAGCACCTTCAGTTTGCAGATGAGAAAATTGAGGCCCTGGAGATGGAAGTTACTTCCCCCAAGGTTGGGCCATTTTGGAGCACCATCTATATATTGCCAAATCAATGTGCATTGCAATAGATGCTCATTTCCTGTTCCTATTTCTCCCAACAGAGGACATCTCTGCCATCTGAATAAACTGAAAGAAAGATAGTTTATTTTTTAAAATGAATCAATGAACACTTCGTGAAGAAATAAACAGGAGGTCTAGAAAGGAGAGGCTGTGCTTTGATTGCTACTGTACCTCCAGGACCTTGCCCAGCATCTGGCAGAGTCATTTTCTATAAGGTTCGAATGGATGGCTAGATGCATGGACAGATGGACAGACAGATGAGTGAACAGACAGAGGGATGGATGAATACGTTCTACCAGGACTGCCACTGCTACCCAGTATTTATTGACTAGACTTACATATTCTGATCTCACAAGCCATCTGAATCCAACTTGCAACTGTATATGGACAATGACCCCAGGTTGTTTTAAAAAACAGTCAGTAAATACTGATAAAGTGAATGAATGGGATGCTCTCAGATAAGTTATAACCTCATCAAAGACCTCAGATGTAGGCACAAATAGAAGTAATCAGCAATACATAACAACAGCATGCTAAATGTCAGGTAACTCTACAGTATGGGCCGTAAGTAGGGTGATTCTATGATTTATTTTCTAAACCGGGACCCTTCTGAGAGTAAAGCGTGACTACCACTTTGTTCTCTTAACATGAATAAGTATGATACACTAGATGGCTGTGGAAAATGCATGTAAGTGATAGAGGCTAGAGAAAGAATGAAACAGAGATTTTGTATGTGCCGTACGTCTGTAGAGATGAGTTTGCTATCTCACCAAAAAAAAAAAATCAAAACTGTCTAGCATTTTTAATTACCGAAGCAAAATGAGAAAAATGCCCTTTTTAATGGTCTAATAAGGATAGTCCAGAAATCTCTTTTTAGTGACAGTAATCACTTGCTGACAAGGGTAGGTCTCTACCCTTCCTGTGTAAAGTGTAGTGTGTGGGCCAACAGCACCGGCATCCCGTGGGAATGTGCTAAAAATGCAGACTCTCTGGCCCTACCCCAGACCTGAAGTCTGACTCTGCCCATTCATGAGGTCCTTGGATGATCTATAGGCACATGAAAATTTGAGAAGCGTTGGTCTCTAGCACATTAATCCGTCCAAAAGAATAACACTTAAAACATTTCAATACACTTTCCCTTCTTTGCTCCTGTACCCCTTTACAAAATGTATTCAAAGTGTACTTCCTTTAGCTTCTCAACCAATTTCAGCGTCTGGAACTTTAATGATGATAATGAGGAGAAGGACTGTTGTTTAGAAAAAGAACAGGAAAAAGTGTGGATGAAACACCCTCTATCCCCGCAAAGGCGCTCTCCGCTTAGGGCTGAGGAGGGAGAACTCAACATTTGCGAGATAAGCGGCTCCCTTTTGGGACAGACCGGCTTTAACGCCAACTCAACCAATTTTGGTTTTAAAACTTCTCTCAGGAAGAGGGGGAGAATGATAGAAGAGGAAAATGTTCTTGGAAATGCAAACTAATCCAGGAAATCCTCACTTTCTTTCATCATAAAGGCTTCACAGAAGCTTTTTCTGAAGGAAGAGTCCCAAGCGAGGGAGGTGGCTTGCTCCTGTTCCTGCGACTGCTCTGTTGGCTCTGGGCTCAGCGTGACGTTGGTAATACTGGGCAAAGCCACAGCTGTGTGCCAGCCTGTGCCGTGTTCCCTATCCGTGCAGCCATTAAATAGCTTCTCCGATCTCCAGCATGTGTTGCGGTACATGTGCCCCGATGACTCCCCTGTAGAATGAAGCACAAATAACGGGCAGGGCAATTAGCTCAGGGACGCCGGGCCTTCCTAGCAGCCTCTTGGCCGTGTTCATATTTGCAGTGCATCCTGGGCGGGGTGCTTCTGAGAATTCCACTAATGCCCCATTACCCTCCCCAAGGCTGGGAACCGTGGGGTGAGAGCTCTGTTTCCTTCCTGCCCAAGAGGAATGCTGTGAAGGGTGATGAGGGGGTTGGGAGTACCTCCAAATAAAGGTCTTTTATGGCTCTTTAAAGCTCTAAGTCACTCCGTCATAGCCTCTCTTGCCTGCTGGCAAGACAACTTTAAAAATGTACATTTCTGAACTTGCAGGTAAGCAGGCTTTTATCCTAACTTCGGTGAAGAAGAATTAGAACAGGGAAGATGTCAGTGTAGGGTGTGGGCTGAAATCAGGATGAAACTGACTAAGCACCTTCATGGTGCTCTGCTAACATAAGCCATCACCTGCCCAAGGGAACTTTATATCTCAGAATCTTAAACAGTTGGGGCTGCCATCCTGAAAGTTCAGGTGGACAGGATATGTTGTAGTGAAAATCATGGAATCTTAGCCCTCAGAGAAGATCCTTAGAACTCCCCTCTTTGCTCTTCCCTCTTCCTTTTGAGGGGAATTATCTATAAAACGAGAACTGTACCTGCCTGCCACATCATCTCACAGTAAGGACCAAATCAGGCAGGATAGGAGATTACATTTGGAATTCCACAAATCCAAATAATACATATTTTTAGTGATCTTTGTCATTATTTTAATATTTTTTTAAAGATTTGTTTGAGAGAGAAAGAGAGAGAGAGAGCACACTCAAGTGTGTGGGGGGGGCAGGGGCAGAGGGAGATACTTAAGCAGACTCCTTGCTGAGCTAGAGCCCCACGAGGGGCTTGATCTCATGACCTAGATCATGACCTGAGCCGGAACCAAGAGTCAGATGCTTAACCAACTGTGCCACCCAGGGATCCCTTCGTTATTATTTTAACCTGAGAAAACAGGCTCCACAGTGACTAGACCGTGAGTTCCCCTGAGAGGTGCTCAACTGGACTAGATCATTTTCACAGAAGAACCTTGTCCATGCCCTCCATCTGCCAGTGGCCCAGGCACATGCCTGCCCTAGATCATACAGAATACTTGTTCTCTGGGCTGTCACTGGAGAATACAACTTCAGTGAACTGCCTACTGTCCAGTCCGTTAGCAAATACCGATTTTTGAAAAAATAGTGCTTGTGGGAATACCTCAAAGGGTATGCAAATTATTCATTCTGCTGGTAGCCCTAAAATTTATCTTGGGACCAGACCTGATTGTCAGAGTACTGTGTGTTCGGATCACAGGTATTTGCCTCCTTGTAGAATGGACTTGAATGAACTGTGCATACATAGAGGGGTGCTATCAGATCCGACCCAAGACATCATCTATCTCTGTATTTAACACAAAGTTTTTATTGATAACCCAGTCTGCCATGTTGCCAGATTCCTCCTTACAAAGACCCAGAGGAGAAATTCCCTGGGTTCCAGCTTCGGAAGCACCAAGGCTTTCACTAAATATCCTTTTATCTTATGAGCAGCAACACTAATTTCATAGTTGGGAGTGCTTTCTTCTTTGCTCTGGCCACTAGGAAACTTAGAGGGTTTAGCAAGTGGAATACATTGCTCTGTGATCAATTTTACCCTGGCTTTGATTTCCTCACCTCCTTTTCCCTTTGCCAATTTCTTTAATCTCTTTGTATTACCTGTGTTTTGTAAACAACTCCTTTTCTTAAGTTTTATGTTTTCATTTTAGAGAGAGAGAGAGTGCAGGGGACAGGTAGGGGGAAAGGATGAGGAAGAGAATCTCAAGCAGGCTCCCCACTAAGTGTGAAACCCACCTTGGGGCTCGATCTCATGATCCTGAGATCATGAGCTGAACCAAAACCAAGAATTGGATGCTTGACTGACAGAGCAGCCCAGGCACCCCTAAACCAACTCACTTTTATAATTCTATTGTGGTAACTTTGTAAATTTCATTTGGATTGAACTGAGTCTGGCATTATTTGCCAAAGAAGCCTCAGCTAAAATCTTTAGGCAGGGTACTTGTAGCAGCTGGGTAGTGGGGATGAGGCTTAGCTATGATTTTTCAGAGACATATGTAAGTCATGAATGTAAATTGATCACATTCCTAAGACCATGAAGTTGACAGATGTTTATATCAGAAGATGTATTTAGCTCCGTAAGATCTCTTGAACTTATAATCAGAGAGTCAAGGTTAAATCAGGCAGGTGGCCTCTGACATTTAGCTCTTGGCCTCATCAACATGCAAAATAGTAAAATCTCTGTTGCCCTGTATCATTTGGATTTTGTGACGATTTGGACCAAGACTGGTTGAAGTTTACTCTTTGTTCTCTGGATACATTAAACAAATGAAGAGTATAATTTGTAAGAAGGAATATTTGAATATTAAAGAGTCATTTCCCAACTACTTTTATTCTTATGTGCATATTAAAATGCCCTTAGATTACCTTCATAACCCAGCATTGGTCTGGCTAGTACTTTGATATGCTTATTAGAAACCTAAATTAATTTACTAAATTAATAATTGATTACTCTAATTAGAAAGTCTAACATTGATGGTGATAAATATGTACTCTTCAAAAATATCCAGAACATTTCTAGTACGTATGGTCTTGACAATCATGCCAGTTCTTGTAATTGCTCTAAAATTTAAGTAATACATGGTAGGTGTCTTTTCTGCAACATTTGGAGATACTCACTACTTTTTTGTTGAAACCCGCCACCTCCCCTCGAATTCTGTAATAGTGCATCCTATTTCTTCTCTGTTCTCTCTGATTAAGTCTTTGTCTTATCAGGTGTCTTCTCTTCCTCCTCACACCTGTGGACTGGAAGCATTTTCTAAGTTCAGCACTCAGTCTGACCGCTTCTCTCTTCACCCTTGCTAGGGTAACTAATCCTTCTTAAAGCATCGACTATCACTCCTCTGTTTGAATATTCACACGAGTTCCAAATTCGTAGCTCAGATTATTTACTGGATACGTTCACTGACACTTCAAATTCACTGAGTCAGCCATTAATAATTACTGTCAACTTTGTTAATGCTATCACAACACTTAACAATAACAAAAAAACATCCTTTGTAGTGATTGTATATATTACATGGTACAATAGTTGCCTTAAAAACAAATTTCAGGGGTGCCTGGGTGGCTCAGTGGTTAAGCCTCTGCCTTCAGCTCAGGTCATGATCTCAGGGTCCTGGGATCAAGCCCCGCATCAGGCTCTCTGCACAGCAGGGAACCTGCTTGCCCCTACCCCAACTGCCTGCTTCTCTGACCACTTGTAATCTCTCTCTCTCTCTCTGTCAAATAAATAAATAAAATCCTTAAAAAAAAATTTTCATTCCATCCTCTGAACCGTCCTATGGGTGGGTTTTATGACCTTCACTTTATCTATTAGGATAATGGATAACTCAGGGGAATTAGAGAGGTACAGAAACTTGCCCTGATCTTTCACCAAGTTTTTCTCAACATGACAAAAATAAAATCTGAACTCCAGTCTGTCACATTAAGCTGCCTCCCAAATTTATATCTAAAATTAAATTCTCTCTTTTTTTTTGGTCCTAAAATAAACTTTCGTGATGTCCCTATTTTTGCCTATGGTACTGTAATTCTCCTACTAAATATAGAAGCTTAAAGCTTTGGTTACTTATTTGGTCTTCCTTCTTTATCACTCTTCATATCAGATCCATCACCAAGGCCTGCCCTGTTGCTTCTTTCTAACTTTTCTTTCTTCCATTCTCCCTTTCTCTACTTCACAGACTTATTCATTAGTGTCTCCAATAAAGTACTCTTATGCATGCATTCCTTCCCTGAACCTTCCAGAGGGCAACCTTTGCCTTGTTACGTGGTCCAAAGAAGACTTCAAATGACCACATTGTCTTAATTGTGTAGGAATTCCACAATTCAACCAATTTTTACACTTTTATCAGCCTTCACTTTACTTTCAATCTTCTGCTCTCTTCATTCTCCCTGAAATAAGCATTTTATTTTCCTTCCAAACTTTTGCTCACACGGTCTTTCCTCTTTTGAAATAAATATTATTCTCCTACCCCTTCTCCTTGAACTGCCCAACTCAAGCTTTAGACTTGGTTCTGTGGTTTTTACCTTCCTCAAAAATTTGCCTACTCTATTTGTTATTACTTATTCAGCACAATCATGTTGTCTTATGATGTAAAAAAGTTCTCGTGTGTGTGCATGTGTATGTATGTGTGCGTGTCTTGCCTCCTTGGTCAGATTTTAAATTCCTAGAGGGCCAAGATGGATTTCAAACACCTTCTATATCTTTTGGAGGTTTGAATGAGTTATCATGTAAAACATCTACAAACAATATAATATTCAATGAAAGCAAATTACTTTGATAGAGGAAATGAAAAGAACATGGGTTTTAGAATTTATAACACCTCAATTCTAGTCCAGTCAACTGTGCAAATTCAGTTTCTTCGAATTCTTTAATAACATGAAGTTACTTCTGTCTACCTCAGAGCTTATTGTGATACTCAGTGGAGTACAGAGCATGTATGCCAGTACCTGCCATCAATGTGTACTGAAAAATGAAATTATTATGGTTATTTGATAACTGAAGAGAGTCACTGTCTTTTTAAGCATAAATGATTAGTTTGGACCACCACTGTATTTATAATTGATTGACATGAATAAATATATAGAATATAAGTTCAGACTATTTAAAATAAATTTATTGCTTTGTTTGCTTCACCTGTTAATAGGAACTTACATAGAAATATGTCCACCTTGATGAAGGACTAGTCAATTTCCCCTGCCACCCTTTCCATTCTTGATTTTTTTATTTTGAGGGTATAGAATTAGATGCATAAAATTATGCATCTAATGACCTTCTTGGCCAATCAGACTTAGAATCATCTTATTTTAGAGTGGAAATGGTCCTCATCTAAAACATGGTTCCCCCACACAGGTCTGCAGGAATATGAGAAAAACATTTTTTTAAAGATTTTATTTATTCATTTGAAAGGGAGAGAGAGAAAGAGAGCATGAGCAGTGGGAGGGGCAGAAGGAGAGGAAGAAGCAGACCCTGCTGAGAAGGAAGCCTAACTCGGGGCTCAATCCCAGGACCCCGAGATCATGACCCTGAGCCAAAGGGAGATGCTTAACTGACTGAGCCACCCAGGGTGCCCAAAGAAAAACATTTTTATAATGATTTTTTTTGGTAAAACAAAATAATACGATTTAAAGGATTACCCTACATTTTGTGATTATGACACTCCTACTTCATGTATGTGTTAAAATTCCTTTGTTTTATGAAACAATGTTGATGATACATAGTGGAGGGTAGCAGTTGTGAGTTTTGTGGTGACTGATACGACTTTCCTTGATGAAACAGAAAGTTGGCAAACAGATGATAATTTCCATAGTAGTTTTAAAAAGGTTACAGGTCCATGTTACCCCCAAATGCTTAGAAACCCTAATCTAACCCAACTCTTTGTTTCAGAGTTAAAAATTATTTGACCTTCAGAAGTTATGCTACTTGGTCAAGGTCACATAACTATTCCAGACCCACTGTGAGAATTCAACTCACTGAACTCTCAGAATGTACCTCATCCTTTAAGTGAAAATTGATCTCTCCTACTGATGGAAACAGGAAACTATTTGTCATTTGACTTTTGAAGAAAATTCATTGTATATATTTTATTTATTTAAAATAAATTTATTAAAATCCTCCCAAGGGATGACTTTATCCCTAAGTGGAAAAAAACTTGATGATAAGCTATAAACCTTTAAAGTATATTTAAAATGGTTTCCTAAGTTTTTAAGATTTTGTATTTTCCATTTATTTTCAAATAAAATTTATTTCCACTCAAAATAAATTTTCTTACATTAAAAACTATGGAAAATACAAGAAGAAGGGGGGAAAAGCCTATTATTCCAGGGAGAATCAGGTTGATATTTGAGCACAATTCCTGCTACATATTTTTCCATTTTTTTAAAGATTTATTTATTTGTTTGAGAGAGAGAGAAAAAACAGGCAATTGGGGGAAGGGGAAGAAGAAGGGGAAGGAAAGAAGCAGACTCCCCTCTAGGCGGAGAGCATGACGTGGGGCTTGATCTCACAACCCTGAGATCATGACCTGAGCCCAAATCAAGAGTCAGACACTCAACCAACTGAACTACTCACGAGTCCTCTGCTATATATTTTTCTCTGTACATCTTTGCATAGTTGAAATTATATTCCAGGTTGCCTGGGTGGCTCTGATCTGCCTTTGGCTCAGGTCATGATCTCCAGGTCCTGGGATCAAGCCCCACATTGGGCTCCCAGCTCAGCAGGGAGTCTGCTTCTCCCTCTGCTTCTGCCTTTCCCCCTGCTTGTGCTCTGTCTCTCTCCTTTCAAAATGAATAAATAAAATCTTTAAAAAAAGAAAAGAAATTATACTCCATATGCAATATTTATATTTCTGGTTTCTTCATTTTAATTATTTTAAAATTTTAAAAATGAGTAATACATTCATACAGTTTCAAACTCAGAAGGTACAAATGGATACAGAGTGAAGATTATCCTCTGACCTAACCCACAGTCCCCTACTTCTCTTCCTTAACAAAAATGAATATTTCCAGTTTTTAAAATTTTTGGTATGTGTATCCTTCTAGAGATGTCTTATACTTATCCTCAGGTTCTTTCATTCCATATAAAGACATAAGCATTTCCTCATCTTTTTAAAAAATATTATTAAAAACTATATAGTATTTTATTTTATAGATATGCCATAATTTATTTAGTCATGCTTACATATTACACATTAAAATTATTTTCATTTCTTTATTTATAGTAAGTTTGCAGATCTTATAGCTTAAACTAAATGAATCCATTGCTCTTTTTACTTTAGACATTATAAGGCTTTAACAATAATTTTCTTTGAACAGTTTAGTTTTACTTTACCTCTATTCGCAAAAGCATATCTATTGTTTCTTCAACTGAAGCTAGTCATTCAACCTGGGGTTGAAACAATCTTTTGTTTACATGAGCTGATTTCAGCTGGGTACAGTCATATTCTCTCAAGTAAGAATACCCACCCCCCCAGGTGCACCATAAAAACTTACTGTAAGGATATATCAATAGAAGAAACTTTTTAGTTTAAGATAAACAATGACTGAGATCTAATGTAAAAAACATGGGCAATATAGTTGATAACATTGTATTGTATAATTGAAATTTGTTAAGAGTATAGAACTCAAATATTCCCACAAAAATTTTCAAAAGATAAATTTTTGAAGTAATAGATTTGTTAATTAAGTAAAGTGGGGGAGTCCTTTCACGATATATGTGAATGCATACGAAATATGTATATCAAATCACAACTGTGTATGCCTTAAATATCTTACCATTTTGTATGTCAGTAAAACAAATTAAAAAGAAAAGAATGCACCAGTAGAGCTGATGGTATTTTGACCTCACTATCATCACCACACCCTCTATCCTGGGAACTCAATGGGTTCACAGTATTGTTGGCTAAAACTGTTGTTTGGAGTTCCTCTTCCTTTGGAGAGAGAGCAGATACATTCAAACATCAACAAGGCCAAAGACATGAAAAACAGCATGGCAATTAAAAAAAAAAAGATTATCCAAGTGGTAAACATACCAAGAATAAATGTTTATGCTGCTTTCAGAGGACTGTGGAGTGTTGATGGGCTTGGTGCTAAATACTGATGGCATTGGCTCCACATGGATTGGTCAGGAAAACTGTTTGCTTCATTTGGAAGAATATTCAAGGCAATGTATAAAGAAAGGAGAAGTCTCAAAATAGAGGACAGGCCATCCATTTCTAGAATAGAGGAAGGTATATGTGAAATTGAGCTATTCAGGGTGAGAAATCTGAATCTAAGCTATGACATAATTAGCACAAAGGGACCAGAAAGGAACCTGGTAAGAAGGGAAAATATCTGGTTAAAAGATTTATAGTAAAGAAGGAAAAACATGGCTTTAATATAGATGGAAATATCAAAGACAAGCCTAACTTTCAGAAAAGCAAATAAATCAATGAGATTTTGCTTTATGCTTTTTGCTATAATACTCTCCCAACCAACCCAAATTCCAGCCCCATCCTACCTCTCATAAATAAAGTCCATTGGCCTTGTGCCATTCCTTGATGTGGAAATTTAACATGTTCTCAATTTGGCGTAAAGTGTTATGCAGGATCTAACTCATCCTTCTCACTATATCTCTAAATACGTGTTATAATAGTAACCTAGGTCTCTCTTTTATAGAGATGTTCAAAGTGACATTAGGGTGAAAAAAGCATAATGCGGAGAAAGCACTCCAGAAGACCACAGCTCAGGTTGAATTATCTCAATCCATGATATTGCTTTTGGGTGACCTTTGTGTTTGAGCACTTAGGGAGGTGGCAGAAGCAAACATAAATCCTCTTTGGAGAAAGATAGCATTATCCTGGACTTCAAGCATTTCTTTTTGCAAATACCATATCTGCCCCATAATAAAAAAAAATAGACACATAAGGAGTAAAATAGCATGAACTAAAATCAATAGAAAGATCAGACAATAAAGACAGAGTCACAGAAGCTACAAATATGAGTTTGAGACATTAACTTCAAAGTAACCATATTATTAAGGTCAAGGAGATTCTTTACAAATCAAACAAGACTGAGGATTTTAACCCAAATGTAGAAACTATTAAACCAAATGGGTTAAATTAGTCTGGATTAAAGAATACAACAACAAAAAGATTAAGAGCAGTTCAGACACAAGTGAAGAGAGAATTAGTAAACTGAAAGATAAGTCAGAAGAAAGTATCTAGAATGATGTAGAAAAACAAAAGAATAGAAAAATCAGAAAAAATAGCAAGATATATAGGACTACAGTGAAAAATTCTAACATATGTTCACTGAATTTCAAGAAGGAAAAAGACTGAGGCAGCAGCAATGTTAAAAGATAATGGTTGAGAAATTTTCCCAAACTGTTGGAAGATGTCAATCCACAGATTAAACGAATCCTGTGAATCCTAAGAAAAATAAATACACAAATCCTTAGATTTGTTTGGTTTGTGGCAAACCAAAGAGAAAATTTTTAAGATAGAGAAGACAGATTACCTTCAAAAGAAGAAAAATACAGCAGATTCCTCAGTGGAAACAATGGAAATCAGAAGACAAAAAATATGTAAAATACTGAGAGAAAATAAGAAATAAGAAATACTCTCTCAAACAACCAGTCCAAAGCCAAATAATGGTTTCTGCAGCATTTGCCCCAGAATAGTCAGAATTTGGACTGCTGGTCCCTGCATTTTGTCCCCCACTTCCAACTCAGAACAACCATGAAAGCCAAATATGTTTCCAAACCAATCACAGAAGATGCCCTGCTTCTAGTTAGCCCATTTCCAGCTTCCCCATGCCAACAACCTCTAATCAGAGCACACCTGACTACTTCCCTTTTTCTCAGGGCACATTTTCAGGTTCGTCTGACTGCCTTTCAGTTTCTTTCCCATACAGGTGATTGTGGCTGATTTCCTTGCTATAGCAGCTCTGAACTGTTCTCATTTGAGTGGTCTTTTGATTTATTCCCATGCTTCTAAAAGTAAAGCCCCAAAACAGTCTGAGAGTTTCTGTTAATTGGGCTCCAATTAATCAAGTTCTTGCTATACTTTAACACATCCTTTAGTAAGTTAAAAAGAACCATTTAAGATCATTGATATACTAATTACTAATCCTTCCAATAAGTCATATCTCTCAAGGAGCCTTTTTTTAAATATTTTATTTATTTATTTGACAGAGAGAGACAGTCAGAAAGGGAACACAAGCAGGGGGAGTGGGAGAGGGAGAAGCAGTCTTCCCGCTGAGCAGGGAGCCCAACACGGGACTTGATTCCAGGACACCAGGATCACAACTGGAGCTGCAGGCAGATGCTTAACAACTGAGCCACCCAGGCACCCTCTTAAGGCCCTCTTATATGACAATAGTTAGAAAAGTTTCTGCTCTGTATTTCTTAATACTGAACACACATGTGTAAGTCACTAGACTTATAAATGCCTAATATATATGACCTATGTACATTATATATCTATTAATGGTCACGTGTTTGTAATTTTTCCTTTTCAAACTAAACTGTAACATGATCAAAACCAATCATCTCAATGATTTAGACTTCCGTTATAAGATGAGTAAGTTTTGCATATTTAATATACAGCATGATGATTTAGTTAACAACACTGTATTATATGTCTTAAGGTAGCTAAAAGTAGATTTTAAATATTCTTATCATGAGAACATTGTATTTATGTGAGGTGGTTAATTAACTTTACAGTAGTAATCATTCTGCAACATAAACGTATCAGGTCATCACGTTACACACCTTAAACTTACACAATGTTGATTATATCTTAATCAAACTGGAAAAAAAAATCTTGATGATTTTATATAAAAAAGAAATTTCCAACCTGGAATTCTATACCAAGTGACATAGCCTTCCATAAAAAGGTAAAATAGACATTTTCAGACAAACAAAAATGAGAGAATTCATCACCAACGATCTGCAAGGAGGAAAACATTAGTTCTTTAAGCAGAAGGAAAATGATTCCGTATAGAAGATTGGAACTACGGTTAAAAAAAAGAAGAAGAGCAGCAATAAAAACGGTTAAATATGTGTGTGAATTTAAATAAATATTGGCTATATAAACCAATAATTATAGTGACTTTAGGCATTTGAAATAGAGAATTAAAATGCAAAACTACAATTAAGATAAGACATGGGTCAGTAGGATATTGAATAAAGGGTATAAAGTATTCTTAGATTATTGCGTTATTCAGAAAAAAGATAAAGGTATTAATATTACACTTAGTTAAGAGAAAGATGAATAGTATAATTTCTAGGGTTATGATTATATATATTGTAAAAGAACACATGACTTCCAAGATAATGAAAAAAATGACAGAATATTTTTTTCAAAGTTCTCAATCAATCTGAAACAAATTGATGACTATGAAAAAAAAAGAAATATAGAATGAGCAAAATAAATAGAAAATACTGAGTAATGTGATAGTATAATAACATTACTACACATATCAGTAATTACCTTAAATGTAAGTTGACTATACTTCAAATAAAAGACAAAGATTGTGATACTGGACTTTAAAAAATTGCTGTTTATATGAGACATATGAAAAATGTAATGATTCAGAAACTTTAAAAACACAAAGATGTAAAAAGATTTATCATTCGAACACAAATCAAAAGAAATTTGTTTACAAATATCTTAATATCAGACAAAGTAGACAAAGTCTACTAGTGTTAATAATACTAGCATTAATTGGTATGCTAGTATATTATCGATATATTAGTATTATAGTCATAAAATTGATATATTAGTATTAATATATTAATACATTATTGCATATAATGCACAATTAATACATATTAGTTTTAATGTATTAATACTAGTATATCAATTTCATGACTATAATACTAATATATTGATAGTATACTAGTATGTTATTTATTAATACACTGGTATTAATAATACTAAAGTATTATTTGTATCTTTATAATGACAAGATGATTCATTTAATACATTAAAATAGTATATAAATTTTATGAATATAATACTAATATATCGATAATATACAGTATATTGTCTATTAATACACTGGTATTAATAATACTAAGGTATTATTTTAATCTTTATAATGACAAGATGCTTCATTTAGCATTCAAATGAGGAAATTTAAACTTGTATGTACCTAATAAATAGCTTCAAAATGTATAAAGCAAAAATTAATGGAACTAAAGAGACATAGACAAATTCAAAATTATATTGGAAGTTTTGAACACATCTGTTCCAGTAACTGGCAGAGGATTTGAACAACATAAATAGCAGAACAGCATAAATAGTAAACTGAAATATATATAGGTATATCTCCATATACAAAAGTATATTATAACATATATCTATATATAAAGATATTATTATTACTGTATTACTATTATATATACTATACTATTACTATATTGTTGTTATATATAATATATTTATAATATTATATAAATAATATAACATATAATTTATAGATCATTATATAACATATAATAAATTACATAAGTTATACATATAAATAACACTGCATTTAAAAACTGCAAAATACAGTCTTTTGAAGTACCATGTAGAAAATTAGGATATTTGGGACATAAAGTAAGTCTCAACAAATTTCAAAGGACTGAAGTTCTACAGATCATGTTCTTTGACTACATTGCAATTAAGTCAGAAATCAAATGACAAAAAATAATGAGAAAAATCCCAAAATTTTGAGACTAAGAAACACACTTCTAACAATCCACAGGTGGTAGAAGAAATCACGATGGAAATGGAAATGTATTTTGAAGAAATGATAATGAAAATGTAAAATATAAAGACTTGTGGGACTTAGATAATTTATAATTAATTATAATTATAATTAATAGTAATTTATAGATTTATACACATACATTTGAAAAGAAAGACAAAGTCAATAAAGTCATTTAAAGAAATAAGAAAAATAACAATATATAAAACCCAAAGTAAAAAAGAAATAATAATGGAAGGTAGGAGCATAATCATATAGAATAGACACTTCCAAAACAGAGAATCAAAATGTCCAAAATTGGTGTTTTCAAGACTGATAGACTAATACAGCTCTGGCAAGACTGATAAAGTAAAAGGAGAGAAGTCACACATAATTTGAAAAATGGAAATAAGACATTACTACAGACCCTACCCATATTAGAATTTCTGAGCAATTTTATGCTATTTGGTTTGGAAATTTAGATGAAGTGGATAAATTGACATAGAATGAAACCTGAATATTTGTTCATTAAAAACTTGAATCTACAGAAGAGGATTAAAGAGTAGGTTTATTATTTAATGATGTACTGTACGGTGACCAACATAACATTTAAAAAAAGAGCAGATTTATTGTGATAAGCACTGAGTGATGTACAGAATTGTTGAATTATTATATTGTACACCTGAAACTAATATAACAATGTATGTTAATTATGCTTCAATTAAAAAAAAGAAAAAAATGGAATCTATAACTTAAAGCCTTCCAACAAGAATGCCCCAGGACCAGATGGTTTTATAAGCAAATGCATACAGATAGTAAAGGAAGAAATAATGGCATTCACACATAAACTAAAAATTGAAAGAGGAAATATACACCAATTCCTCCTATGAGACATGTACAACTTGATATCAAAACCCAACAGGAACATAGGAAAGGAAAATTTTAGGCCAACCTTTCTCATAAATGTAGATTCAAAATCCTAACCATATTATTAGCATAATAAATTGAACAAATTATAAAAAGGATAATGCATCAAAAACAAATGTAGCTTATTCCAGAAAAGGAAAACTGATTTAAAATTAAAAATAATATGTCAAATCTTTACAAAATTAAGGAATAACATCTTATGATCAATTCAACAGATGACAAAATTCAATATCCATTCATGATTTAATTAAACTTTTTGAAAATTAGTATTAGAAAGGAACTTCTTTAATTTGATTGAATATGAATACAAAATCACCTTAGCAGTCATCATTTCTAATGATGAAAACTTCCCCTTTGTAATAAAAATTAGGAAAAGATGCCCACTATTACCATTTCTATTTAATGTTGCATTGGTGATAAAGGTGGTATCCACAACCTCATGGGCATGTTGAATATGTGTTTGGCATCAGCAAAGCATTCATGAGAAATTTATCTTGAAATAATTTTATATCATTAAAAATAATATCAAAATCGGGGTGCCTGGGTGGCTCAGTGGGTTAAAGCCTCTGCCTTCAGCTCAGGTCATGATCCCAGAGTCCTGGGATCGAGCCCCACATCGGGCTCTCTGCTCAGCAGGGAGCCTGCTTCCTCCTCCTCTCTCTCTCTCTCTCTCTCTGCCTGCCGCTCTGCCTACTTGTGATCTCTGTCAAATAAATAAATAAAATCTTTAAAAAAAAAATAATATCAAAATCAATGCAATTGTGTAAAAGCTCCCTATCTACTCTAGCCCAACCACTTGTTCTTCATAGTGCTGTGCTTTTTAAAAATACTGATTAGATTATTGCTTAAGACACCAAGGACATTGTCATGACCAACAAAAGTCACCTGCCTCTTAATCATATTTTATGTCCTTCCTCCTCTTCTCTGCATTCCAGTCCTACCAGCTTTCTTCAGATTCTCAAAGACGGGATCCTTATATATCTGGGCTCTTCCACAGGCTCTTATCCCAGGCTGCGACCATCTCTACCATCCTCTTACCTGGTTCTTTGTTCAGAATTTACCTCACTAGTTTAGGTATAACCTAACCAAAACCCAAAGATGCCACAGTAGCAATCAGCACATTAGTACCACATCTTGCTTTCTAAGATGATTCTTTAGTAAAAGGAACCAGAACTCCTTAGAGAAATGGCTGATTCTAGAACTGAGGCAGAAAATATACACAATGAGCGTGGAGCATCTAATAATGTCAGAAAGTAAGGAATTGGTCACGTACACATATTTATACACTCCAGCCATGATTAGGGTATGTCAAAGGGGCAAAGGAGCCAACTGAAAGCACTCCTACTGGCTAGACCAATTAAAGTAACACAAGAAATAGAGAAGTATGATTTGTAATCCTAAGTATAAAATAAATTTCCATGAGTCCATATTAATAGAAGTGATCAAATAAATTAACAAATTGACAAATCTCCTCGACAGAATTCCAAGTAATTTTTGTAGATACTCTACCCTCAAAGATGTGGAAAAGTATAGCTCCTCATTACTTAATGTGGTCTTTCCATTATAACTCCCTCCCAAACAGTATAGAGTAGAAAGGGGGTGGGGAGAAAGCAACTCTATAGTGGAGAAACCTGCCAACTACTACTTTAGCCAGGGAAAGAAGGTCAATGTCAACAGTGATAAGTCATGTTGATAGTACATACCTTTGATCTGATGTGATGAGGAAGGCATTTTACCTCCATAGTCTTCCTCTCAAAACATCTAACCCCAGTCAAGGAAAAAATCAGACAAACCCAGTTGATGGTCAGTCTACAAAATATTCAATCAGTACTTGTCAAACTGTCAAGGTCATCAAAAACAAGGAAAATCTGAGAAACCTAAGGAGATATAATTACTAAATGTAATAGTTTGTCCTGAATGAGATCCTCTTACAGAAAACAGACATCGGGTAAAAAATACGGAAATCTGAATAAAGTAAGGACTTTAGCTGATAGTAACATATTGGTATTGTCCTCATGAATTGTGATAAAGGTATCATACTAATGTAAGATATTAATAGTAGTGGAAACAATGTGGAATGTATGGGAAATTTCTATACTACCTTTGCAATTTTTCTATAAATCTAAATCACTTATTTTAAAATAAAATAAAATTTTAAAAATAACAATGAAATAAACCCAAACTACTGAATGGAATATAGTATACTCTGTACCTTCCATAAATTATTCAAAAGTCTACCAAGTATCGGCTTGAATATAGAAATATTATTCTTAAGCTGGGGAGTAGATACACAGGCTTTTGCTGTATTTTCTTACGTCATTTGGAAAGTTTATAAACACTTCATTTTTTTTAAATGCTAAATTGTAAAGCAATTAAATGGAAGTTGAGAATTTGATTCTCCTATGATGGCTACTTGGATGCTTTTTTTTAAGGTATCAAATTATTTGACAATAATTTTTCAATGATCCTACTTGCTGGTATCCAAATATGTCTAGAGTACCCAAGGGGTGATGGACACTGTCTTTGGGGAAGCAGTAGACCAAACTCATTGCCAGGTCATATGTGTTCACAGTTCCTGAAATTTTTCTTGATTTATAATTGAGACTTTTTACCTGACAATGTAATGTCTGTCCATCCCAGTAGATTATTAGCTGCCTAAGAGAAGGAATGATTGTATTTTACCTTGGTTAGCAAGGGCCCTGGCACACAATAAGTGGTTGATAAATATTTATTGGGTGAATGAATGACATCAACTTAATGGTTTAAAGCTCAGGCCCGAGAGCCACCTGGGCCTGAGTATAAATTTCAGTTTGCTCACTTACTAGGAATTAGGTCAATATTAGTGCCTATTCCCAGAAGTGTATCATGAACGGATGTGCTTGCTTAGGGTTCTTTGCAAATGAGCTATAATTTTCATTAGGTGCTTGTTAAATTAAAAAGTTTAACATTTGTAAAGTGTTTATATAAAGTTTTTGATCTGGATGAAAATGTAAGAAACATTTTACATTATGAACTAGTATGTAATAATATGCATGTATATGTGTGTATGTGTATGCATGTGTTGTTATATATACATTATATGTATATGTATATATATAAATATGTGTGTGTATATAATGGAAACAATAGTCACCCTAGTAGGGTAATGAATCCATTCTGATTCTTTTTCCAAGTCCATCCTATTCTATCCATTCCATTTTGTCTCATTTTAAAAAATGCTATTGAAGATCTCCTGAAACGATCTAAAGATCCACTAATGGTTTGAAATCTGTAGCTTGATAAAAACAGTAACAACAAAGAAACAAACAAAACTGTTCTAAACCACGGCTTCTCAAACTTTAGCATGCATCAAAGTCACCTACACGGATTTCCAGGTGCCAGTAGGTGGGTAGAGAATTTGTACTTGTAACAAATGGAGAGTGAGTCTGTTGCCACTGGTCTGGGGACCACTATTTGAAAACCTTTGCACTACACAATACTAGTGATTGAAAAAAACCAAGCACCAATACGTGGTTCCATATGCTTGCATGGTCCCAGCTTTACTTTCTAGTTCATTTTGAATCTCTTATCTCGGTTTTAGATTCAACCTCCACCTGTTCTGGTCCTGGTCTAATTCTGGGTTTTACTGATTTTGATGGGCCTGGTTGTTTCTATTTTTCTTGAGCCAGAATGTCCACACTCATCTCCTCCGTCTCTCTCTTATTGATAATGTCTCTCTCTAGAAAAGGCCAGAAGGTAATGAGTTTACTGGGATGGTCTCACTTGAGTGACAAACATAATTATCCATCAAAATCATTCAAGGGACATTTGTACTTGATGCTTTTTTGAAGAACCCAAAACGAATTAGTCACTGCTGTGGTAAAAAGTCAACCAGAATGTCATGCTAGTACCTCAAGACTGTTTCGTCTCTATGACTTTTGGTTATTTTCTTTTTTCCAGAAGGTGGGGCAATGTATAACGTAATAAATGAAAACTTTCTCAATCTTGATTGCTTCAATCAAAAGAAGGTGCAACAAATACATACTACAAGATTATTTTGGTAGAATCATCATTAGCTAAATAGAAAAAGCAATGGGGTGCCTGGGAGGCTCTGTTGGGTAAGCATCTGCATTTGGCCCCGGTCATGATCCCATTATCCTGGGATCAAGCCCCTCTTTAGGCTCCCTGGCTTAGCAGAAGCCTGCTTCTCCTCCCTCTGCCCCTCCACCTCGCTTGTGCTCTTTCTCTCTCCCCTCCAAATAAATAAATAAAATCTTAAGGAAAAAAAAAAAAGGAGGCACAGCAATTAAGCCCCAAATCTAGTTGAGAAAGAAAATAACACTTAATTGTGAATTGAAGAGGTTTGGGCAATGATGGAACCTCAGCCTAAAAGGAAATTGATGGAATCAAATGTGAAGAAGTCTCGAGATTGATATCGCTAGGGCAGACATTAAAGAAATGGTGGCATTGGGCCAGGAAACAGCAGTATAGCAGCTGGATTACATACCAGAGAGAGTAATACCTGGGACCAAGACGGATGCGGGAGGAAGCGGCTGCCATTTGAAATGGGGACGTTGGACTCTTTGGCCAGGGGAGGAAGCAGGAGCTGAAACCAGGAATCAGAGATTATTGATTGTCCAGAAAAGAAAAAGGGCGCTGCTATCCAAGCTAAGTTTCAGGGGAAGGAAGAACTGGTTGGCTCCAAGTTCAGTAAAGATCCTAGCATCTGAATTCATCTTATGACTGGTTCTCTATGTTTCTCTCTTTTGCTTCTCAGGCTTGAAATTTCTTACTTTCTTTTGAGTAGATGATTGAGATTGGAATTTCTCCATGTTTTGTGGAATGAATGTTCTATAATAAGAAGGGTATTTAATTTCTCTTTGTCTTCAGTGTGCACAAACAAACAAACATAGGTCACTTCTTCATAAAAACTGCAGTTAAATTTGGGGTTTGGGAAGAGGTAGCCAAGATAGATTATGCTTTTGGGGTGCAAAACTAATGAAGGGAATCATTATCAGCAGCTTTTCACGTCCACCAACCAAACCTTTGGCTGAGAGTAGTAACTGCTAGATTTGGGCTTCTTTTGTCTTTCCAGCCCCTTCCCCCACCCCATCTTGGGAGCCTTGGAATTCAAATGTAGATGAAATGCAGATCCTTGGGAGAATGGAAGAAGTGACTGGTTGGCTGGTCGAATGGGAAAGGAGGATACCCTCCAATTTGAGATTAGTCATTGTTGAGCTGAGATGGAAAATGGCTTCGACTCTAGATCTGAAGAGTTTTCGGTTGAATGGCTCTGATAGTCTATTACGAATTGTTCAGATAAATTTGGAAAAGGAGTAAACTGGCTTGTGTTGGTCTCCACCACTGGCTCGAGTCAGGTAAGAGCTGAAGCTTATTGCTGGTAGATGTGTATTTTTAAACACATTGTGTACGTCATCTCACTTGTTGACCACATCTATCATCCTTAAGATTTATATATTGTACTAGTACATACTATTGTGCTGCATGTATTTTTGGTACAATGCAGATATTTTCTTTGATGTGTTTTGGGGATGTGATTTCACTTTTATTCTCAATTCACTGAGAACGTACTTTCACAGCACCCACACACGTGGTCATGGTAACTACTGTAAGACTTCACTATTTCATAAAGGGTGGTATAAATGCAAAGCCATGATATGATCTTGGATGTATTTACTTCTGTTATGAGCACTGATAAATGTTGATTATTTGAAAAAAATGATAGAAGAAAGCAAAATTTGCCTAAAAGTAAGACAATTTGAACTAATTGAGGCAAAATATATACATAAGGAAATAGTATTCAGTAAAGTGGTGGGTGTTTTGTGTGGAGGGCAGATGAGAAGGAGCAAAGTGGACAGTTGAAAACTTGCTCAAGTTCTCAGTTGCTGGTTTGGATATCTTACTACTGGTTCTCTCTGCCAATGTTACTAATTACGATGGAAAGCAACTATAATCGTTGGAGGAGAGAGGTGGCTGGAGCTGAGTTTAGGAGAATGGCTTACTCTCGCTTAGTTATGGAGACGATCTCTACCCAGTGGTTATTCTTTTAATATTGATAGTAATCGTAACAGCGTAAATAATCGGTCACCAGGATTAAAGGACCCTGTAAAGTGGCTTTTTGGAGTTACCTTTTTAAAATCTGTAATTCCCCTCCCCCTCTATTTCTCCACTTTGATGGGTCCCCTTAGCACTAGGATTGTATGTATATGCTAAGTGTACTAGCTCCGTATCTGTGTATGGTTGTTGTGGATGTCTTTCTATCGTTACTTCTTCCCTTCTCCTGGGTAACAGTCATAGTATTGGAGACTTTAGAGACAATGTATTTAACATCACAGACCGGTAAGCACATACCGGGGCAACTTGTGAATGCTTAACAAACTTTGTTCTGGTGGTGGCAGTAATTAGGGTGGTGGCTCTGAGAAATGTGGATGTTTATATTTGTATCATACCATTGTATATGGGCTTATATGTGAGATGCATCTGTTCCTTTTGTATCGAGGATCCCTTTTTTATTTATATTTTCTTACACTTGTGTCATTTTTAACCATCTCCTCCAAGTATCTGGACACTTGGCGGTAGGTAGGTGAGCTAATTGCTTTGAGACATCACAGATTACATATAAAGTCCTCGTCCTTGCCTTCAGGGAGCTTACAACTTTCATTAATGAATTTGTGTGGCCAGAGAGACAATACTTGAATGCAGCAAATAATGGAAATGTTAAGCGAGAGGAAGAGGAGCAAATATTTGGAAGAGAGAGAATTTGGGCCGTCAGGGAAAGGGTCAGAGTTTGAGAGCTCCTTACTAAGTAGAGGAGGTGGGCCATTAATTTGTGATTCTGTTATCAAAGCATTTGATAATGGAAATTGGATGTGTGGGTGTCAGACTTTACTGTGAAAATTGGAATTCCAACTCATTGAATAAAAACTTATTTTGTATGTAGAGAATGGTGCTAGGGTTGGAGAGTAAAATTTGCAGATGAGATCTGGGAGAAGGTCATAGTCTAGAAATGGGGGTGGGAGAGAAGAGAGGACAAAACAGTTAAAACACAAGTGCGGGGGGAGGCACGCCTGAGGGCTTCAGGAGCCCCTGGAGAGGGAGTAACTGATTTTTTTGCCCTGCAAGTCAGAAAGCTATGTTTTGAGGTGACGTCGGAGCCGGAGTTTAAGGTTGAAAGGGAGCGTTCGGGGCCCACGGAATTGCTGGTAGAGGCTCTGGCGAGAAGAGAATGGTGACTCGACTTCAAGTAACTTAAGGGCAAGCGCTGTGCTTGTTCCCGGGAGTGGGGAGGGCAGGAAACTCAGCGGAGTCTGTGAAAAGCCCGGTGGTTGTTAAACTGTATGTTTGGGGCCCAATCGAATTGGGTTTTAATTTAGAAAAGTGGTGGGAGGAGCGCGGTGAGTGGAAGGTCGGTTAGGAACCAAGTGCTAGATAGAGCACCAGGAACGCAGTGTCGGCAGAGGATCCTTTGGTAAAAATGTAGGCTCTGGAGGTGGCCTCCAGGTGTAGGGAGGAAAGAATGTGAAACGGTGTCTCTGTAGTGTCCCGTGGAGAAGTTCGGGAGGACGGTTTGGTGTTGCCGGCTCTTTGGGGGAGTCAGGCCAGGAAGCCCCTTCCTCATTCCGCACGGACGGGGAAACGACCAGTCGCCTGCCAGGTGTGCCCCGGGACTAGCCCTGCGGACCGTCCCCACTTGCCCATCTCCCCTACTAAGTGGAGGAAGGGCCAGCCCTTCTCTGTTCTGACCCGAGGGCCTGTCTTTTAAGTTGTCTATATCGTTCTCCCCTCCTCCCCCGCCCCAAAGAGAACCATCATTGACAGCTTCGTTCCATTAGAACCCAGACCTCCCCGGAGCCCAGATTATGGCCCCTCCTCCCAGATCCTCGAACGCTCCAAGAGGAACAGGGAGGCCTGGCGTGGGGGAAGCTGCGGGCAGAGTGGAGGCAGCCGCGCCCTCGCGCCGCCCTCGACTGCGCCGGGCTCCCGCCCCCGGCTCCCACCCCCGGCCTGCCGCCCAGCGAGCCTGCCCGGAGCGCTCCGGGCCACCCGGCGGGGCGGGTCGTTCGGGCTCCGGGTTTTGGCGGCTGCCGCGGGGGAGGCGGGCACGTGTTAGGGTGGGGGGGGGTTCCACCTGGCCACGCTGCCCGCCCTCTGCGGGCTGGCCTGGCCCGGGACGGGCGTCCACGGCGGGCGCACGGAGGCGGGAGTTCATCGATCCCCCGGAAGGAGGCCGCGCATTTGGCTGCTCGGCCGCTGCCGTCGGGGCAGTGGGCTTCGGACGCGGGCAGCTCGCTCCCACGGCCCCCTGCCCAACTTCGGGCCCGCCAGTCCCTGCCCCAGTGGGCACTGCCGCCGTCCGCCTCGACCTTCGAGGCGCCCCCCAGTCCCGCCCGTCCCGGATCCCGGCACCCACGTCCACGCGGGCAGACTGGCAGCGCGGCCGCCGGGTCCGACCCCCGGGAGGGGACTTACTTAAGTCGGAGCCCCGCCCACCGCTCCCGTGGCCCCGCCCACGCCTCGCCTCTGCCCCGCCCACCGCTCCCTGGCTCCTCCCCTTCCTGCCGGCTAGCTCTCGGCGGCCGCCCGCCCGCCTCGGCCCGGAGCGGAGCCCACTGCTCCCCTCGGCCGCCCCGCCCCGCCTGCCTCCCCGCCCCTCCCGCGCGGGCGGTCCGAAAACCCGGAGCGCGGGAGTGCGGCTCCGCCGGGCCCGGGCGGCCGCACTGGGCATGCTCAGTAGCCGGGGCAGGTTTTTTGGTCGCAAGTAGGAAGCTTTTTGCACTACACAGGAGAGGGGGAGCCACGGAGCCAGCCGCGTTGCCGTGCACCGCCGCCGCGCCCGCCCCAGCCCGGCCCGGCCCCGCGGCGGGGCGCGATGAGCCCGAGCCCGAGCCGGCCCGCCGGGGAGTGAGCGCGGGGCGCGGAGGGCGCGTTGCGCAGCTGCTCCTGCGCACAACCCCGCCGCCGCCGCCGCCGGCCCGCACTGGCAGTGAGTGTGAGAGGCTCGTCCGTGCTGAGCTCCTGGCGCCGGGAGCGGGAGCGGGAGCAGGAAGCGCAGGCCACGCAGGGACCCAACTGAAACAAAGTGTCGGCCGCCCGGCGGCGGCGGCGCCTCGCCCCGACCCTGCCCCTCCCGCCCGCCCGCAACTCCGCCGCCCACCATGGCTTCCGAGGAGCTGTACGAGGTACCTCCCCTCCCCCTCCCGGACCCTCAGGCCGCCCCCGCCCGCCGCCCCGCGCCGCCCCTCCCCGGCCCCGGCCCGGCGGCGTCCAGCCCGACGGCCCGGCTCCGCCGCGGGCGCCCGCCTAGCCCCCTCCCCCTCCGCGGCCGCAGTTTGCTGGACGGGAAATGTGTGCGAGGGGAGCCGGAGCCACGCTGCTCCGAGGGGCCCGGCGGGCGGTGTGGGGGGGGGTACTCCCCGGAGTTGTCGGGCGCTTGGGGGGGCTCCGGTCGTGGGGAAGTAGCGCTGACAACAGTGACTTGCTCAGACTGAGCCCAAAGTGTTCTTGGCGAGGGCAATGGGTGTGAAGCCCCTGTTACTGCTTGGCGGGGTCTGTAGGCGGTGCGGGGGTGTTTTTCCTGTCCATTTAATAAAGCATTTTGGAGAAGGTTTTGCCTCCGGTTTGGGGAGTGGGGGGCCGAGAGAAAGAATGCAACTGTCTCGACTCTGTCCCTAGTCAAAGCGATGCAAAATAACGCACCGAAAATGCTAAACGTTGACCACATGCTTTAATTAGGTTAGCATTGTGGCCAGAGCCAGGAAATTTAAATTTAACGCTGATACACCGTCATTCATTTGCGCCGCAGCGTTGCAAGTAAGAAAGGGCACAATCAGAGCTATAAGTTACGAACGATGGGTTTCCCAGCTTCAACTTCGAGTTTTGGAGTTCTCTGTTTGGGTCTTCAGACATATTTTTGTATGCCTCGGTGTAACTTCTTGACGTATTTCAAAGTAGACTTCTTTGGGAGTACAGAAGCTTGGAAGGCTTTCGGTTCTTTTGGATAAATGATCTTCTGTTTATATATGTGTATATATATGTATATTTATAAATACAATCTTCGGAAGAGACTTAAACTTCGGGATACTCTCTGGATTCACCTTTATGATGCATTTAGGGAGCTGGGTGTTTAGGGGCTTAAGTAAGCGTCTGTAACCAGTAGAGCCCCATGGCCCTTGTCAACCCCTAGTAAGTACCCGGTGAACCTTCTGAGGTTTCATTATTGCAATTGGCATAGAATGGCGCTCTCTTTTCGACAGTGATAGCCTTCTAGCAACTTTTTGTTGCTTTTTAAAAGCAAGTGTTTGCAGAGATTCTCGGGAGGAGGCTGCCTTTTGTAAAAATAATGGTAAAATTGTTGCCTCCCCTTGCATTGTATGTGGTCAGTGTACCTTGGCTGGCACTGAAAACGTTCCGTTCTTTTCAGCCATTTTACCCATTAGCTGCACCCTAGTTTATTTAAGACACTATCTTGGGTCATTTGGATAGGTAAATGGAAAAAAGATTTTGTCCTCAAGAAGTTTCCCTTCTAGGAGAGAAGGTGATGTGCCTGGGGAAGGTCCATAAGCAGAGGCTAAGCTAAATGCAGGTCTTTCAGGCTGATAAACAGTTGGGAAAATACAGATGAGGGATTTTAGTTTCTGCATTAGATTATTCTTTGCTAGTTTAGGTTTGACTATTCACTCTTAATTTTTGTGATTATAAATACATGATCACTTAAGTCATTCCATTAGTGTTTGGGTGAGGGTAGCACCTTATACATAAGTTGTATCTTATGTGTCTAAAAGTGTTCCTGAAAACAGTAGGTTTACTGCCAGTGCTTTATGAATTAAATTTAGTTCTTTCTTTTTTCTTCTCGTAGGTTTGGTTTAGGTTTAAGTTTGGTTTAGGTTTGGGTTTTCTAGTCACTACTTTCCTGGCAGAATTTCACGTATAAGTCACATTTTGTTCAAAATTAGTGGTCATTCAGCATGTTCATTGAATGTCTGCTCTAGGGTGATTCCCTAGGGAGGCAAAAAGTATGAGGATGGTTCATGTCCTCGACACTTATTGGGGGAAGAACTAAGTACATCACAGAGAAATGCTATTCTGTCACAATTGACCTTCTAATTTTGGGTTTTGTGTTGGTTTTGAAATAAATTATAGAAGTATAGTTGAAATGATAGTAAATAATGCAGTAGTATCCTTCAGGATAAGTTCTCTAACTTCTTTATCTTTACATGTAGGCAACACTGACCCTGTGACTTGATATTTGAAAGTTCTGCATAGTGGTTGAGAGCCTGCATTTGGAGTCAGAAAACCTAGTTGTTGAATTCCAACCCTGTGACCTTGGGCAAATTAGCTTGAAAGCTCAGTTTCCTCATCTGCAAAATTGGGATCAATGCTTACCTCACAGAATTGTGAAGTTTAGATGAAAAAAAAAATGTAACTCATACGCCACAATTCCCATAGTGAACACTCAGTAAGTGGTGGTTATTGTCGTATTTTAACTGATCTAACATGTCTCCCTGAGGCCTCGTTGTGTTTCTAAGAATAGAGAAAATTATACTGTTTTAATTGAGACAGTATTACTTGTGAGGCTGAAATGATACTCATAAATAAACACTATAGCCTAACAGGCTATTTGACAAGATTAGGGAGGACATTAAGGTACCATAGTAATAAGGTTATGGACATTAGTTGCTTTGTTTTGTTTGGTTCTGCGTAAATCAAAACAGAAGTTTCATGTTTGGCCTCAAACTCTATAATTCTGTAGGGATGTATTGACAAAGGAGGAAGTTCAAAGTCTTGCTTCTTGATGTAACCTGGTATGGTAAGAGCACCGGTTTGCTGTAGCTGTGTGAACCTGGGTGAATTATCTGATTGCTAAGCCTCTATTTTGTCACCTAAAAGAAATGAGATTTCCAAATCTCACAAAACAAACTGAGGGTTGCTGGGGGTGGGGGGAGGGAGAGGGTGGTTGGGTTATGGACATTGGGGAGGGTATGTGCTATGGTGAGTGCTATGAAGTGTGTAAACCTGGCGATTCACAGACCTGTACCCCTAGGGCTAATAATAATTATATGTTAATAAAAAAATAAAAAAAATTTTTTTAAAGAAATGAGATCTCTAGCACTTAGCATGGTGCCTATTATATGGTAATAGGTCCTCAGTAAATTTTTTTTTAAGATTTTATTTATTTACTTGACAGAGAGGCAGGCAGAGAGAGAGGAAGGGAAGCAGGCTCCCGGCCGAGCAGAGAGCCCGATGCAGGGCTTGATCCCCAGGATGCTGGGATCATGACCTGAGCTGAAGGCAGAGGCTTTAACCCACTGAGCCACCCAGGCACCCCAAATGTTTAAAGTGGTTATTGTAACTATGTGAATAAAAAATAAGGGAACAAGATAGGGTGGAGCATCTGCCTTATAAAATTGGAAGAGCATCTGTTGAAGACAGAATGGATTTACTCCCTGTATCTCTAGCAGCTAGGATTAGGAAAGACAGATTTTTTACTTCTGCTGACTACTTCATAACTTTCAAAAAAAGATAAGTGTCCTGTAGATCGGGGGTCCAGACTGTACAGGAAGGACCAGGCAGTTGATATTTTAGACCCTGTAGACCGTGCAGTCTTTGTTGCGACTACTCAGCTCTGCTGTTGTAAGGCAAAAGTAACCATAGATAGTGCCTAAACGAATGAGTGCCATTTTCCAATAAGACTGTTATGGACAGTAAAATATGAATTTTATGTAATTTTTACATGTCATAAAATCCTGTTGTTCCCCGTCCCCTCCAATCACTTAAAAAATGTAAAAATCATTCTCAGCCCATGAGTTCCACAAAATCCATGGGCTGGATTTTGTTTGCTCACCTCTGCTTTAGATGACCAGCTACTCAGGAACTGAGGTTGAGGCATATGGAAGTGGAGTGTGAAATAATTAAAGTCCTTCTAGCTCCAATCCCAGCTCTGGACTGGGTTCCACTCTTTCCTCCTGTATAATGAAGGAAATAGCTGTGTGTCTTCAGAAATTCTCTCTCCTGAACTTCCTCATCAGTAAGATGTGAAGCTTATATGACCTTAGCATGTAAAAGGAGTTTCCACTTGATAAAGTACTATACCCAAGTGTTAAATGATTATATTATTCTGGGAAACATCTTTATATTCTTCCATTCTAGTTTTTTTTTAAGATGTTATTTATTTATTTGAGAGAGATTGCGCGTATGCGCACAAGCAGGGAGGAGAAGCAGAGGGAGAGGCAACTGTCCACTGAGCAGAGAGCCCGATGAGGGACTCTATCCCAGGACCCTGAAATCATGACCTGAGCTGAAGGCAGATGCTTAACTGACTGAGCCACCCATCATCACATCATTTTCCATTATTAATTAAAGAAAGAAAAAAACCTACCCAGCTCTCAAAACCCTGAAACCAAACCTGTTTTCGTTTGGTATTTGGGATTTCAAAGCATCAAGTAAATTGATTATATCACCAAAGAAAACGATGGATCAGGAGGACGTTATCTACTGGTCAAGTTACCACCATAAGACTTCATCCATGTGGGACTGAATAAGGAATGCACACTGTAGTAGAATGGAGATACATTCTCCTTATATGTATATCTTAATTCTTTTTTTTCCTCAGTGGATATGGGGTTTTTCCCTTGAGAACTATTATAATAGCTAATTTAAATTTTAGTAAGATCTCAGTGATCTAGTCGTGGCCTTCTGAGAAATTATCTAACACATGCATATTCCGGTCTACCAAAAATGGAAGTAAGTTTTAAAGAATGAAATTGTATCTGGCTTATAAAAAAAAAGTCTTAAAATTGGTTAGTTTGGAAGGATAATCAGGATTTGGGGGAAAGGTAAGTCTTTGGAATTTTTCTTATTGCTTTGGGATATCATTGCTCTGTCTCCTTTGCACCACAAAAATCTTGTGTACATTGACCAAAAGCACAGTTATAAATTAAATCTGCTTGTGTAGTTCCAGTGAAATTCACAGAGATCAAGAGACTTTCAATGGATGTTGGTCAAGATAAACCTGCATCTGTTGTATGTGCATGGCTCTGAAAAGATTGACCAACATAAGAAAAAGAAAAGAGAGTTGTTTGACTTCTGGATTTGATTGGGGGGCAGTAAAGTCAAATTTATATTTTGAAAATTAATATCTTGAATGTGAATTGCTGAGAATATTATTTATTTGCCTAAACAATAGCATGGAGACATCCCATGTGCTTTACTTCTGAATTTGCTTTTAATTCCTGCATACTAGAATAAGTCTTTCTTTCTATAATATCTAAAAAATCATTAAATTTTTCTCCATGCTAATGATTTTTAATCATCAAATATATTTTCATGATGTATAGGAAATACTTTATTTGCAGTATTCTTGATTCACAGTTTTGAATATCTGTGATGCACAAAGCCAGTATGAGTCCAATTTTTGTGAATAAGTACTTTTTATATTGCATGTGTTTCTGGGTGCAACGGCATCATCTGGGGTCCTTTTAAAATACAGATTCTTGGGCCCAAACTGTGAGAGTGTAGTTTTCAGTGTTTGAATGGAGACCAGAATCTATGTTTCCAAAAAGCTTCTTTATGGAATGCAAGTGGATGTAGGAGCCTTTGGATTGCAATGGTCTTTGTTTTCTGACACTGAGGCTGCACTCCGTGTTGAGGTGGGGAGGGGTTAGGATCTGCCTTTGCCAAAGAACTCCAGGTGGACGAGACTAGTCCTTTTTTCAGGCTCTTTGTTGCTGGCTGTTAACTGAGTCATTCCAGGAAGGGAGTATTAAAAACACTAGGTAGCTAGCTAAGGATGCTTTCATGTCTATTTTGTGTCTTCATTGTATGACATACTTGTCCATCAGGTTGTAAGATTGATGCTTACACTCTTTAAAACTAGGAATTTTTTTTCTGATCATTATTTCCCAAAGTTCACATATTGCAATTGTTGCACAATTGTTTAATTACACCTTAATAAAGCATGAATTATAGGAATGACTCTCCATTAGTGACCCTTTACCTCCAGAATCCCCCCTCCCCCAGAAATTATGCCCTGTGCTGTTCCTTTTACACTTAGTTCCTCCTTTGCATATGTGGTTTCAACTCTTGGATAGAAGAACTTCTGAGTTTACTGTTTCCCACACAAACTTAATTCTCTTTAGCCTTTTAAGCTGTGCAAGGCCCTCGGGGATCTGTGTTCTGTGGGGAGTCTGGGAAAAGTCTTTCCCATTTGTATGAAAATTTGTACAAGTCTGTGTAAGAGTTTTTCTGAGGGAGAGGATCAGTAGCTTTCATCTGTTCCTCAAAGGGATCTGTGACCCAAAACAAGTATTAAAATTGTTCTTGAGATCTTTGAGCTAAGACTTGACTTTCACTGCCCTTTGTTGATTACTCTGACGTTATTTTTGCCAAACTCAGCTTGACTTCAGCCAGAGTCCACGGTAGAATCATGTTAAAACTTCACTGATTGGATTTGGAAGTTGTACACTATTTCTTTAAGTGGCTATTCTCAAAATTATACATGCATGAAGTCTAAAGTCAGTCCAAAGGGGAATGGGAGGTAACAGGCTTCAAGTTATGGAATGAATGAGTCACAGGGCTGAAAGATACAGCATAGAGAATATAGTCAGTGGTATTGTAATGGGATTATATGGTGACAGATGGCAGCTGCACTTGGGGTGAGCATAGTATAATGTATACACTTGCCCAGTCACTATGTTGTGTGCCTGAAACTAATGTCACATTGTATGTCAACTGTATTTCAGTTAAAAAGAAAGTTAAGCAATATTTTAGCTTCATTTCTGACAGTATAAGGACTTCAGAATCCTTTAATTCTGATCCAGCTCCCCCAAACTTACTTATATGCTGTTATTTTCCAGTGTTGTTTATTGTCTGTGGGAAAAAAAACCTTATACAGTAGGACATTATTATTGTATACAGGCAATATTTGTTTAGATTTACCCATATCTTTACCAGTTTCTTTGATCATCAGAACTTCCTTCTGGGATTCCTTTCTTGGGTGTACCTTTTAGAGATTTCTTTAGTGAAGGGTTATTGGTGGAAATTTCTTTTTTATTTCCCCATTGTACGGACATGTCTCTGCCCTCTATTTAGGAAAACAGAATTGATTTCAAGTGAAACCAGTTAATTGGTTAATTTCTTTAAGCATTTGAAGATACTTAATCCATTGTGTTCTGGCTTTCCCATTATGGTAGAAGAGGTTGTTGTCAGCTTAGGTGTAGTTACTCTACAGGAGATCTGTCTTCTGTCTCTGGTTGCTTTTGGGATCCTCTCTTTGACTTTGGTGTTCTCTAGTTTTATTATGGTATATCTCTGTTGAGACTTTCTATTAATAAGGTTTATAAATGTGCTTCTTTTGCCAGTTTTGCCTTGTTAGTTCTCAAAGTTTGTCCATTTTGTCATAAAATACTGCTATTCTTGTATACACTTCAAGAATTTCACCAAGTAGTTATTTATAAGGTCTTCTCATTTTATCCTCCCTATCAAAGGGTAAGAACTCTCTCATTTCTATCTTCTTGTTTTAGTTTTGTTTGTATTCTGGGTTTTTCCTTGGATCTGACTTCTAGATCACTGATGAACTGTGCCTAATTTGCTATGTAACCCATCCATTGAGTTTTTAATTTCAACAGTTATATTTTTTCTACATTTTCTGGGGTTCCCTCCACCCCAGAACTGTAGCTTGTTTTCTTTCTTTACTTTTATGATTGAATCATTCTTTATGGTTGTGTTGGAGAGAGTTATGGGACTGATTATGAAAATGGTATAATAGTTATAAAACTAAGGCTTCTAAGGCAGAATGTTCAGCATCTTTGTTCTGTCAGCCTTGATGTTTAAGCATATTTTCTCAAGCTTTTCTTTACCTGAGTTTGGCCTGTTCATGTAATCTGGGCTACTAAAGCCATAGTTGTTGGCTTACTTTGTCCACACCTGCATAGTCCATCCATTTCTACATTGTGCTGCCATTTTCCCAATAGATGGATCTCCCAGCTTGCTAGCTTCAGTGTCAGTCCTTATTTGGGACCTCATTAGAATTCACAACTAGTAGGAATCATCCCCTCCAAACTCTGTGAATAATTTACTGTTTTCTTTTGCACTATTGATTACTAATTTGCACTTGAAGTATTACTTTGTCCAGGTATTAAATAATACCATGTGTATTTTTTTTTTTTCTGGAATGGTTGGGTATTTTTTGGTTTGTTGCAGTGCTTAATCTGAGGACCTGAATGTGGTGAGCAGGCAAAAATGGCCAACTTTTAGTTGAAATACAAATATTACAGTGACTGGAGTTATGTTGTTGGAAATTATACCATATGTGTGTGAATTGTGCATTTAGGTATCTTGTTTGAAAAAGAAACCCTACATGGTGTTTTGGAGGAAAATTATTTCTAAAATAATTTGGAAGAAAATTGTACTATAAAGAGCGTTTGAAATGTTCGTCATAGTATTTGTGTTTAGCTGTTGGTGAAAAGTGTTGGGGGGATGTCTAAAAGCACTTTCCAGTCGGAGAAGTTAACCACAATATATTTAGGAAATGCCTTTGCTTTTTGTCTTCTTTTCATTTATAATGGGTTCTGCAATATGAAGTTTTTAAGAGGTTGGTATTTTCCTAGTGTTCGTTGATAGAGCCCGGTGATGTTGATTGGAGATAATGAATATCTGTGGTTAAAATGTACCCATTTTTCATCAGTAGTATGTTTAGGATTTTAGGGCATCACAGAGTTGCATACAGAAGCATTTCCTATTTTAACATGTAACTAATTTGGGTGTCTCAGCTCTTTAGAATATGTGAGAACCTGGACCAAATAAAGTCTTCTTGACTTGTAGAACAGGGTCACACCCCGTAATGTAACTGTTCAATGTATGAGCAGCTCTGGGTTTCTCTTCGAGACTGTTTTCCTTTATTTTGGGCATAATATGCCTGCACTTCACTGACTCCCTTATAATGTTAGGAACAGCTACATGGTAAGGGAAAGAGAGCTGTCAAAGGCATGTGGGTTGACATTAATAAAATTGCTCTTGAGATGAGCTAGTGACGGCACCTCTGGGTCATGGAAGGTAGGGGCTCCTTAGCCCCAAAGAGCATGTGAAAGGCATGCTTATGAAAAGAAAGCCATATCTTGAAAAGAGCTGTCAAAAATGATTTTTTTTTAAAGGTTTTGGCACATAAGTGACAAAACTCATTTTATGGTGTATTTTCCAAAGATTCCACCCAAGTATCCTAACAATGGAAGCAAGAGATCACGTAGCCTCCTGAAGAGCGGGAGGTGGAAGTTGGGGGATGAATGGCCTGCTGCAGTCCTGGCCTGGTTTTGAATTCTCATGTTACTTAAATCTTTGTGAAGTTAACAGCATATACCATAGAAGATGTTTTGGTTTGATATTAAATGTCTTTAAATGTATTTACTGGTACATACTTCTCCATAAAGCCGTGGGTCAGGTTGGTGTTTTGGGAAGGTGAGTTAGTGTCTTCAGACAGCTCTCGCTCTCCCACTGGGTGTGGGCATCAATGAGGAGCAGGGGCTTGCTGTCTGCCTTCTGTGATGACGCCAGGTCAAAGAATTGTTAGCTGATTTGGTGACCTGTAGATGAGAATGCTTGAGTGATCAAAAAATATATATATATTTTTTATCTCATTTCAGTAATTCTTACCACTGAAGTTTAAAGATACTTATTTTTCACCTCAAGTCGTCTTATTTCTGGGTGTCCTGAAGAGGCACTCAGTGCTTTTACCTCGAGTCTGCTGATTCTCTGCTTAAAATGATGATTGTGCTGTTCCTTGGGATCAGTCATAAGAGCATTCGTGGGGTCCCTGTTGGAATAGGGGCCTCTCTGGCTGAAGAACTCCTCCCTGCTCATGGGCTAGGCTGGGACCCCCTTAGTAAACTTCCTGTCTTTCATCTCCTCTTTCTTCCTGAATGTTCTTGTCCCCATGTCCAGCTCTGGTCCTTCAACATGATTTTCATCCCTCTGCCATCTCCCCTTTGGGTTGAGCCTTCATTAGTTTTGACTTTTGACTCCAGCCTCTGTACTTGCTTATTGCCTTGGTAAAGCTCTGGCCTGGCAAGTAGTACTCTGTCTGCTCACTTTTTCTTATTTAGCTTTTCATGTGTGCAGTCCAGAGGGAAATCCTTTGCCCATCTCACCTGGGACACCTGAGGTGGAGGTTAGCCACCTCTCCAACTCTTGGCAAGCAAACAGGCCCCCAGCCTTAGTCCTCTAACTTCCCTCTTGTATGCAGATAAGCTTTCAAGCTTAGTAAAGCAAGAGGTCCGTGATTCTTACCATTTCTAGGAAGGGAGAGAGAGGTGTATGTGGCAGAAGGTGTAAACTAGAATATGACTTGTAGTACTCTTCCCTCAGGGTGTACATGTGACGAAAAATTTCTCCAAAATTATTTTATATGCCACCATTCAACACCACTAGCTTCAGCTCATAAATGAGCTTTTTGAGAATGTCTTGATTAAATTGATAGATACTTATCTAAAAATGTATTTCTAGGGGAGACGATCCTAAGTGGCTGTAGGTTGGAACTGCTTAAAAATGAAACTGCAGCAATTATGTACAATGACTTTAAAAGATTGTGGAATGAGGGGCTCCTGGCTGGCTCAGTCGGAGTTGTGTGCAACCCTTGATCTCTCGGGGTTGTGAGTTCAAGCCCCATGTTGGGTGTAGAGATTACTTAAGTAAATATTTAAAATAAATGAAAGATTGTGGAATGAGATCTTGTCAAGATGTGTGGGCCCATCTTGGCAGGAGAGAGTTAATGTGTTAAAATCAGACACATTCAGTTTTCCCAGGAACCTGATCAAAACCAACAGAAGAGAGGTTGTGGTCATGAGTGGGCAGGTTTACAGCAATGCTGCACCCCCACCTTTGTCAAAAGATGGCCTGGGAGAGGAAAAGACCAAAACCACGAAGTAGAGGGTCAGGTGGAGAAAGGACTGTTCTAAAATGCAAGTCTCTTATATGCATTAATCCCCCTGGAAGGAAGGTTGAAACCTCAGAGTCCTTGTCTTGGCTGATTTCTGTTGCAGTAGAGGGACATGTCTTAGAAGTTGGTAAGTTTTTAAAAAGGCCTTACATAGAGTGGAACAGGTCTCCCCTTGAGGAAGTGTGTTTCCTTAGAGCTTGAGAAGGAAACATTGATTGGAGCAAGTAAGGACATTCATGTGACCATGGCTTTGAGAACTTCGGTTTTCTCTTGGAGGCAATAGGCAGAAGATTGGAATGCCCCGTTGTGTTCCTGAGCCCCTCACTCTCCTGAGTGATTGGGGTGGGAACTAAAAGTAGGGTGGAAATTTCCATCCTTCATGTGCTTTTTCACCACTTCCACCACTCAGAAATGTGACCACGATTTTTCCAGAGTCCTTTTACCAAACGGGAGCTCCCTTCCTGTACCTACCTGTTAGGGCCACAGCTGACTATCTCCTCTGCTCCTTGGGAGGAGGGATACACTTGTGTCCTTCACTTTATCAGGCAGAACTGCTTCCCATAATTCCCCAGGTGATGTGAGGTCAGCCAGAGCCCTTACCCTGTCACAGGGTTCTTTGGTTTTCAGTTGCGCTTCTCCCCTTAGCAGTATCCCTGGTTAGGGCAGTGATCCTGGGAGCAGAGCTGGCTGTGCTCACCATCCATCCACCCTTGCACCACCCACTTTATTGCTGGGTTAGCTCCAGTCTGGTTCCGTCCCCGCTCCAGGCATCTCTCTGAATCCCTGTGAAGGTGGTTCAAACTACAGAACCTACTACCTACAGAGAAGGAGTGTCTTAAGACCCAGGTGCAGTGATGTCTCAGCTTTGGGGGGGGGGGGGGGGGTATATCAGAAGCTCCTGTCACTCAGCATGGTTGTAGGATCAATTAATGATCCAAGATTTGTTTCCAAATTAGTGTTTCTTTCTTTCGTTTTCGTTAGCTCTCTTGCATTTTTGGCCTTTACTAACTCTGGGGCAAGGGCAATGAGACTGAGAGTTCCTGTCTTTACCACCTGCCCACTCTTTCAGTCCTCCTTCTCATCCAAACCCCTGTTGGAGAGCTCTACCCTGCTGCACTCCATATAATATGGCATCGAACTATTCAGAAAAGTTTAGCTTCCTGTTCTTCATGAAAAAGCCAAGTGAACATAGAATCCTTCAGTCTTTTTTTTTTTTTTAAGATTTTATTTATTGAGAGAGAGCATGAGAGGGGAGAGACTGACTCAGAGAGAGAAGCACACTCCCCACTGAGTGGGGAGCCTGACGCTGGACTCAGTCCCAGGAGTCCGGGATCATGACCTGAGCCAAAGGCAGTCACTTAACCAACTGAGCCACTCAGGTGCCCCTCCTTCTGTCTCTCTAAAACAATGAACTTTCAGACAAAACTCAGCTACTCTTTACTTGCCCCTCCCCCCACCTTTCCCTGTGGTTTGTTTGAAAATGGATTTCTCACTCCTGCTATACATCATTATCAATTTAGGACATGCCATCCGGCCAGGTTTTTGCTTATCTATCATATATAAAACATCAACAAAGACACAGAAGAGCAACAGATATAAAAAGATGTCTTTACCCTCCTCATCTGTTTTGGAACTATGTTAGCAAAAACTAGTAAACATTCTTAAACAACTTGTGTTTGTTAAAAGTGGCATTCGAAAGAGTTCTTCAAGAGAGTTTATAAATGATACTCATGAAACCTTTTAAATAGGAAGATTGCTTACATTAAAAAAATCTTTTACTTAATAAATTTTAATGAGCATTTAATAACATGACTCAGTGTTGTATTTAAGTATGCATAGATGACCTTTTGCATTAGCATGCTATATGAAAATTTCTCCGAGTTCAGGAGGCATTGCCTCATGGTTTAGCATTTAAGTTGTTAGAGTTGTTATTGTCCTATAAGACATACACCTGCACCTTAACCAAGAGTAACCCACTCATTTTCCTTGCTGTGAGGACTAAAGTTAAGGGTTTCTTAAACTCTTTGTAGTATAAGTTGACAGATGATGGTAGTTCCATTATAAAAGGTAGACAGGATCCTAATCAATATTTTAATCTGCCTTTTCTTCCATGGTTACCATATTTGATTTCAGTAAGCAGAACATAAAGCGGATGTGACTAAAACAATGGCGTTTTCTGATGTAGTTTGTGGAAGCAGAACAGGAAAACTCAACTAATTACCTGTGATTTCAAAGGCAGCCAGTAGGTTTCCTGGGCCCAGCAGCTTGAAGATCTTCTGTATGGGCCTAAAATATGAGTGGCTAATTATAGGATAGAAAGTGAATAAGCTTTGCATGAGATTAAACAAATTTGTGAGGAGAATGAACTTAATGCTCCATCCTGGATAGCAATTTTTGAGTGTCATCAAAGATTTCAAGTTCAACAGGTATTTATAATGAAGCAGAAAACGTTGATGAAAACAGGAAAGATCAGAGATTCCATTTGCCCAATATTTTTGTCCACAAAAAAATAAGCGGGTGTTCGCTTTGGAAGAGAGTTTGAAAGTTTCTTCAAAGATGATGAATGTAAACAGTGATGACTTGACATTTCCTATGATACTTATTATAAAAGAAAGAGAACGGCGTAAAGGGTTTGGAGAGTACATTAAAGAAGACAGGTCCAACATAAACTTTAAAAGACTCGTGCCCAGTGGCAAGCATTACCATTCCCAAGAAACAAGAAAGGAACCAGTGTCAAATCAGAATGTGATTTTTGTCACCAGTAGCACTGTTTATTGTATAACTGATTCTCATGAGGATCACGAGATGCCAAGGGAACAAACCTGAGGCCTGAGTGATGGGTTTATTAGGATGCTTCATACTGTCTGTGAACAGCCTCTTCTGATTTACAGCATGCCGTCGGTGTAACTCAACTAGACTTACAGTCCTGAATTATGTTAGTTCATTCCAAGACTCATTTCTCCCTTAGGGAGTAAAGAATTGGTGCCACGGAGGATATTCGAAAGACTGTGTCTGAGGGCAGTCCTAAACAGAAGACTCTGGGAATGTTTTCTGTTAACTGCCTCTTTGAAATAAGAGTTTGGCCTCTTAAAGTCAGTCCTTGAACCAGCTGACATCGGCTTGGCAGGACAGGTCCTTTGAATGTCATTGTGTCAGAACTTAACGTGGTCTCTTCACCTTAACTCGCGGTTCGTGTGTGAAGGCCCTATGTATGTTTACCGAGAAAAGAAGAGGGAAGTCTAAGAAGGAAAGAAAAGGTAATCTTTGCTCTCCCACCCTAGATCAGCTACCACGAACCATAGAGGACCACCGTTCTGGACCTCTCGATGCATCAGTACAGTTAGAAGAATGGGTGTGTACAGAGAACAGTTATTTCATAAAAGAATTATATACATGCTGTTCAAAAGAAGACAAACTTGAAGGAACTGTAGAATTTTATATAAACACCTTTTTTCCCCATCTGCCCATTTTACTGATTTGTTGGAGTTCTTTGTAATGGGTGCTACCTTTGTTATGTATGTTGCGGACATCTTCTCATCTGTGATGTGTCTTTATTCTTTAAAAAATTTTAAGCCTAGGGGCACCTGAGTGGCTCAGTTGTTACGTGTCTAGACGTCTTTGGCTCAGGTCATGATCCCGGGGTCCTGGGATCAAGCCCACATTGTGCTCCCTGCTCTGCAGGAAGCCTGCTTCTCCTCCCACTCACCCCGCTTGTGTCCCCTCTCTTGCTGTCTCTCTCTGTTAAATAAATAAAGTCTTAAAAATTTTTTAACTGTGTAATGTAGTTTCATATTAACTAACTTTTACATTTTAACGTAGACAAACTTATTTCCCCCATTTTGTTTCTTACTGAAGACATCCTTCCTACCCCGGGATCATTGTCTTCTATCTTTAACAGTTTGCTACTTACAGGATGAACATCCGCCTGCTTTTATATATGGTACGAAGTTAGGACCTGATTTCTTTTCTAATCTGTTGTCACTATTTATTAAACAGCCATCCTTCCCCACTAGTTTGCCACCTCCGCCATAATGTAAAGTTTTCATCTACGTGTGGGTCAGTTTCTTCTGTTCAGTTGGTATTTGGCTTTTCTTGGTCACATCACACTGCTGTCATTAGTATGGTTTATAATATGCCTTGGAAACTTGCCCTCCCAGACATCTCTATCTTGTCCTGGTTTTCTGAAAAATGTGTTAGCTCGTCTTATTGGCATGCTCTGCCACTTAAACTTTGCAATCCTCACGTTGAATTATGCAAGAAACCACGTTGGGGACCTAAGAGATAAAGTCCCTGCCCCAAGGACCTTAAATTCTAGTGGTGGCCGCAGACTGGTTAGGGTACTGCTGGTGCCTTGGGGGGTGTGTTATTTGTATGTAAATTGTTAGAGAAAAGCCTCATTGATAAGGTGACACTTGGGACTTGAAAGCGAAGGAATTCCCCCCTGAGGTCAGCACGTGCGTCGTTGAGTTTGAGCTGCAGTCAGGAGGCCCTTGGATGTGGAGACGGAGGGAGAGACTGGTAGATGAGGTCCTGGCGGCGCTGGGAGCTGTGCAGGCTCTTTGCAGATTTGCTAAGTGCTTCGAGTTCTGTTTTTACTAAGGTGAGATGCTACTGGAGGAGTGATGTAATCAGATGAGCGCTTTCAAAAGGTTATGCTGGATGCCATAGGGAGAATAAACTGCAGGGGGACCAGGAAGGAAACAGGGGGGTTGATTAAGACACTGGCAGAATAGTTGAGACAAGAGGTGATGGTAGTTTGAAGCTTGGATGCTGGGAAATTGGGGGAGAAGGGGGTCAGTGAGCCGGGATTGCATTGGGGATGTATTTTGAAGGTAGAGCTGAGCAGAATTTACTCCTGGGATGGACATTGAATGTGAGGGAATGAGAAGAAAAATTGAAAAAACCTGGGTTTTTAGGCTTGAGTAATTAGAAGAATGGGATTTGCTATTTTTTTTTTTTTCAGGCAGGTGTCACTCCAGCTTTGGTTTTGTTGGGAGTGAGGGCTGGTGCTGGATAAATGGGAGTTGGAGTTTAGACATGTTAAGTTTGAGATGCCTTACAGACGGGCGGGTGGAGGAGGGGTTGAGGGGCAAGGGGTCTACAAGCTTGGAAGTGAGGGCAAATGCTTTGGCGGGCGATGCTTTGAGGAGATACCAGTATGTAATCGTGGTTTGAGTCTTCAGGGAGTGGATCTTAGGTACAGAGCCATGTGAAGATTCAGTCTCCAGGGCATTCACGTGTCGAGCTTGGGGGAGATAAAGGTACCGTAGAGGAAGATCGAGAGGTGAGGTGGCCAGGAAAGTAGGAGAAACGGGAGCGAGACGCCCTGGAAGCCAGGTGCAGAGCATTTCCAGCAGGAGGGAATGACCCCGGGTGTCCTGTGCTGCGGCTCGAACTGAGATTTGGCAGCACGTGTTTTGGCGGCGTCCTGGGGAGGACAGGAGCTTCTGAGAGGAAAGGGAAGGAGGAGTTGATTGTAGGCAACTCTCACAACCAGTTTCGAGGAAGGGGAACCTGGAGGGTGAAGTAGGCCCAGAGGTTGTTTGCTTTTAAGATAGGAGAACATGAGTGTGTTGTCTGTTGTTGGGAAAGAGCTAATAGGAGGGGGGAATGAACAAATCGGAAGCAGGAGGGAGGGCACTAACTTTCTGGAGTTGGGAAGAGGGGATCAGATCAGAGAGCAGAGAGCAGATCAGGGACGCAGCCTCTGTCATTCCTTCCCTCTCGCCGCCTCCTTATGGTTCTTCAGTAATGCTCTGAACTTATAAGAAGTTTTGCATGGACTTTATTGGATTTATTCCTAGAAACCATACTTTTTCATTGCTGTATTAATGGAATCTCTTTAACGTTATTTTTTTTAATTAGTACTTGTGTACAGAAAGGTTATTTATGTCTGTGTTTTAGATCTGGCAACGTTGTTGAACTATTCCGTCATTTGAAAATTTGTAGATTCTCTTACTTGTATGTAATCATATTTTGCACGAATAGGGGTATATTTTTTCTTTTCACGCTCATACCTGTTCTTTCTTATTCTTTTATTACGTTAGCCTAGGCCATCCGGTACAGTGTTGAATAAAAAGTTACAACAACAAGCATTCTTAATTTATTATTAATTCTAAAAGTCCTGTAAAATTTTATTAAGTAAAAGCTGTAAGTCTTTGCTAGATACCCTTTTTAAAAAATTTGGTTGAAGTTCTTTTATTTGTAATTTGTGAGGAGTTCTTAATCATAAGTGGTTAATGTACTGTATTGAACATGCTTTCTGCATTTATCACAGATTATCATTTTTTCTCCTTTTACTATTTTGATATGGTATATTAATATATTTTGTGATGTTGAGCCATCTTTGCCTTTCTGGGATAAACCCTGCTTAGTCGCAGTGTATATATATACATATTATTTACATAGTTAAATTCTTTTCAAAATCAGTGTTGGAATACTCACTTGAAGGAGAGGTAACCAACTTCATATTTTTTTTTTTTCCTATTCTGAAACAGTTGCAGAATCTTTGGAATTTTTTTCCTATAAAATCATCTGGGCCTCTCTTGACTTTTAAGATAGAAAAGGAACCATTTTGATTATCCATTAAAAATCAGCTCTCATGGATTAGTAGTGCTTTCTATTTGTTAGGTCAATTGTGGTCTGAACTTTTTTATATTAGAATAGTTTTAGGACCTTTAAAAAATCTTACTGTATCTGCAATTATATACCTTCAGAACCATTTTTTCATATCCCTGTCATCTACTTTATTTCTTGATCTTTATTTCCTTTTGCCTCTAGGTTATCAGATTCTCTTCCTAGGTTATTGAGTTGAACACTTAGCTCATTTGTTCTTTAATGAAGGCTATAAAATGACCTATAGTACAGCTTTGGCCACATCATACAAGTTTAATTTATTGTTTTTTTAATGTGAAGTCTCTTTAAAACATATTTTTTACTAGTATATTTATTCATATGTTTTTTAAATATTTTATTTATTTTAGAGAGAGCACTAGACAGGGCCTGGGGAGAGGGTGGCAAAGGGAGGAGAAACAGATTCCCTGATGAGCCGGGAGCCTGTCACGAGCCTCAGTCGCAGCATTCCTGGATCATAACCTGAACCAGAAGCAGACGCTTAAAATACTGAGCCATGCAGGCACCCCTGTTCATATGTTTTAAAAGCCAAGAGGATTTTGTGTCTATTTGAGTACTTAAATGTATTAAATATTTTAAAGGTAAAAACCTTTTTCTTTATTGGTTTCTAATTGAAGTGCATCATAGTCAGAGAATGGTCTTAATGAACCCTTGGAAATCATGGATGTTTCCTTTTGTGATCTTGTAAAAAAAACAACTTTATTTGGGGGTTAGAGTTCAATAATTGGTTCAGGGTTCAAATATATACATTTATATCAAAATTCAGTGTTCATTAAATATTGACTATACTATTCAATATGTAGTACTCCTCTATTAATAAATATTTCCTTTAAAATTTGTTTTTATATGTTATATATTCTTGCTTTAATTATATTACTGTAATAATGTTGGATAGTATTTACTAGTTATATCTTTTCCCTTTTAATTTAAAAAAGTCTCTGGTTTTGTTTAGAAGTCTTTTGTAAGCAACACGTAGCAAGTTTAAAAACTTCAATGTGGTGTCTTTTATGAGTTTAATATATTATAATTTATGAAATATTTGGACTTGTTAATGTTTGCTGTTTATCCTTTGTGTATTTTTTTCTTTTCAGCTGCTAGTTTGAGAGGATATTCTGTGTGGATTTGCTGTTTATTCCTTTGCTGGTTTGGAAGATACAGATTCTTTGTCTCTGACCTTGTGGTTGCCATTAATTCCTTTAAATTCTGCTTAACTATTTTCCCAAGTAATCAGATGATTCAGTAATTTCTCATCTTCTGAAATGTGACAAGGATGTCAGCATTCTTTAACTTTTGAATATATCTACTCTTCATGTTATGTTCATCCATAATTTTAAGGTTTTTTTTTTCAGGGTACCAAAAATGAGTTCTATATTTAATAGTTAATTTAGTCTATCTTCTTTGAGAATATAACAAGGACACAACACACTAGTAACTACTGAAATCTCCAATTTCACCCCCCCAGATTAAGATTGTCTTGTATTTATTCTATCCTTTAAACTAGACAATTTTTTTGGTAAATCCCAGGTTATTTAAATTTTCTAACATTACATTTGAATACTTGTTTTATTTATCCCTTCCATTCTTTGTGGGCTCCCCTCCCCCCAAATTTTATGTTATTCTTTCTTTTTTTTTTAAGATATAATTCACATACCATAGAATTTCTCCTTTGAGTGTACAATTCAGTAGTTTTTTGTATATTCACAGAGCTGTAAGACCATTATCACTGTCTGATTTCAGAACATTTTCATTAGCTGTCAGTCCCCATCCCCACCCTGCACTCCTGGCAACCATTAGTCTACTTCCTCTATGAATTTGTCTATTGTCTCTATGTCTTTATGAATTTGGACATTTCACATAAATGGCATCATACAGTGTGTACTCTTTTCTGTCTGACATCTTTCACTAATAACTTAGTATGTGTTCATGGTAATTCCATGTTTTAGAATATATCAGTATATCATTTCATTTTATGGTTGAATAATACTCTGTTTTGTGGGTATAGCACATTTTGATTATCCACTTACCAATTAATACACATTGTTTCTACTTGTTTTCTGTTATGAATAATATTGCAGTGAACATTCATGTAGGAGTTATTACAAGGACATAATACTTTCAGTTATCTTGAGTGCATATCCAGGAGTAGATAAAATCACATCTTTTAATAATTATTTTAATGAAGATTTGGGATAGTAAATTCCTGGTATTTGTATGTCTGAAGATAATTTATTATCACTCTTGATGGTTTTTTAGCTGGGTATAAGTTTTATTGGTTGACAATTAAGTTTTACTAGTTTTGTAACTGATGAAAAATCTTTCCTTCTTTCCTTTATAGGTCATCTGAGTTTCTAGTAGTTTAAGATTTCTTACCTTTGATAGTTTTGTAGTTTTACTACAGTGGGTTTAAGAGTAGATGTGATACACTTTAGACCTGAGTATGTTTAGTTTTAATATTAATGCTTTGAGGAATTGTTGTCAATGTCCATAAGGTATATAGGTCTGTAATTTTCTCTCCTTGTTTCATGTCAGAGTTATGCTGGCCTCATAAAAGGAGTTAGGAAGCATTCCCTTATTTTCTGAAATTGGTTATTATTTTTGAAGTTGGATTTGATTCTTATATGAATGTTAATTAGAATTTATTAGTGAAACCATGTAGTACTGAAATTTTCTTTGTGGTAGATTAGACTATAAGTTCACTCTTTTTAATAACATATAAAGGTATTCAAACTTTTATTTCTTTATATTGAGTTTTGGTGTTGCACCTTTAAAGGAATTGACTTTATCTAAAGTGTTGGATTTATTAACATTTTCTGCTCTTTATTATTCATCTTCCACTTTTAATTTTTTTCTTTTTAGTTTTGTAAGATGGAAGTTTAGGCCATCAGCTTAAGGCTTTCTTTGCTGTCTAAGATGAACATTTAATAGTGTACATTTCTTTAAAGTCCTTTGGTGTGTCTTACAGAATTTAATATGCTTTCATTTTAGTTTAGTTCAAAATATTTTTTAATTTCCCTTGTGATTTTTTCCCCTCTGATCCTTGGGTTGTTTAGAATTTGCATATTAAATTTTTAGATATTTGGCGGTTTACTAGATGTTTTATTTTTTATTTTTGACGTTCTGTTGTAGTCAGAAAACATTTTCTGTAAGATTTCAGTCTTTTGGAATCTTAGACAACTGTAGGGGCCCAGATTATGAGCCATCTTGGTTGAATTCAAGTTCTGTGTGCCCTTGAAAAGGTTATGCGATTCTGCGGTTGCCAGCAGAGTGTTTTATAAGTATCAGCTAATTAAGGTTGATGTTACTATTTAAATCTCCTCTATCTGTACTGGTTTTTGTCCAGTTGTATCAATTATTGACGGAATCCCCAACTATGAAAATGCATTGGCCTGTTTCTTTCTTTACTTCTGGTTTTGTTTCATATATTTCGAAGCTCTGTCATTAGCTGCATGCATATTTATAATGTTGGCATATCAGCCTTTTCTGTAATCTTTTAAGTCATGCAATGTCTCTTTTTTGTCTGTAGTAATACTCCTTGAAGTCTTTGTTTGTTTTTATTATTTATTTTAAAGATTTATTTGGAGGTGGGGAGGGTACTGAGGGAGGAGAAGAGGGTGAGGGAGAGATGTAGACTCTGCTAAGCATGGAGTCTGATGTGAGGCTTGATCCCACAACCAAGGGATCATCACCTGAACCAAAATCAAGAGTCAGACAACCAGGGGCGCCTGGGTGGCTCAGTGGGTTAAGCCTCTGCCTTCAGCTCAGGTCATGATCTCAGGGTCCTGGGCGTGAGCCCCGCATGGGGCTCTCTGCTCAGCGGGGAGCCTGCTTCCTCCTCTCTCTCTGCCTGCCTCTCTGCCTACTTGTGATCTCTCTCTATGGTCCAAAAAATAAAAAAAAATCTCAAAAGAGTTGAACAGCCAAAGGACTGAGCCACCCAGGTACACCTATATTTCTTATATTAATTATACTCATTCCAGTCTTGGTATGTATTTATTCAGCTTCTTAGTTTGTTTCTGTCTTTATATTTAAAGGGCTTTTTTTGGAAACTAGAATATAGTTGAGGTTTGTGCTTTCTTAAATCCAGTGGGACATCTCTTTCTTTTCATTAGAGTGTTTAATACATTTATATTTAAAGAGTTATTGGTATGATTGTATTTAGGTCTTTCATTTGTGCTTCTTTAGGAACAGAGTTTTGTCATTTTTCCTCCTTTTTTGGTTTTTGTATTAGTGTTTAAATTCTATTTTAATTCTTCTGTTGGTTTTCTTTGCTCTTTTGACGGGGTGGTCTGTGTTGCTCAAGAGGGACTACAGTATGCCTCTAGCCCCAATCTACTTAGTGTTAATATTGAATCATCTTGAGTAAAACACAGGATTTTCCCAATAGTACATTTCCATTTTCTTCTCTTATTCTTAGTATTATTGTCCTAATCCTGTGTTATATCCAGTAATACGTTTCCATTTCCTCCTCTCATCTTCAGTATTGTCATATGTGTTATATCAATATACCTTGTTAACCCGACAATAGTGTTGTAATTTTTGTTTTAAAATGTTGTCTTTTATAGAACCCAAGAAGTTACATATTATATATGCCCATATAATTACCATTTTTGGCTTCCTTCCTTTTTTCTTGTAGATTCAAGTTGCCATCTAGTGTAATTTCCATTTGGAATAGAGAACTTTCTTTAGCATTTCTTATAGTACAGATCTGCTGGTGATAAATTGTTTTTTATTTGAAAATGTCCTTATTTCACCTTCATTTTTAAAAGGTTTTTTTTTTTTCCTGGATATTAGATTCTTTGTTGATAGGGTTTCCCCCGTTTAACGATTTGAGTATGTTGTCCCAGTGTTTTCAGATTTCCATAGTTTCCAGTGAGAAGTCAGCTCATATTCTTAATGATTTTTGTCTTTTTTTTTTTTTTTTATAACGTCCGTTTTCTTAGGTTGCTTTCCAGATTATCTTTGGATTTTAGCAGTATGACTAAGATGTGTGTTAGTAGTTTTATTTGTTTTTATTTTGTTTGAGGTATATTGAGCTTTGGGGGTTTTTCAGAGGTTACATCCTCAGATATTTTTCTTTCTTTTCTCTCCTGCGGTTCTGATTATTATGCTGCTCTCTATTGTTATGCATGGTTTTGAATTCTATTCATTTTTCATCCATCTCTTTCTTTCGTTCAGATTCTTCATATTCACGTTCATTACATATGGCAGAAGAACACATCAATCTGTTTAACCAATTTAGTGAGTTCATTTTAGTAAATGTTTTGTTTCTCTGTTCATATTGCCTTATCTGTTTACTCATTGATACCATACTGTCCTTCAATTCCTTAATCATATTTTTTAAATTCTTTGAAATATTTATGGTAGCTGCTTCAAAACCTGTTAAATACAACACCCAGGCTATCTTGGAATTGGTTTTTATTGACTGTCTTTTTATTTGCTCACAGGTCACATTTTCCTTTTGTTTTCCCTGTCTAGTTGAAAATTAGATATGGTGGTTCTGAACTCTTGTGTTTGAGGATTATTGGGTTTATTGCACAGACAGTTAACTTGTTTGGAGTCATACTGTAAACTTAGTTTTTCCTGTATTATGCAGCTGCTTGGATCTCTGTTCTTATGTCTTTCTGCAGATGTTTCTTTAGTCTGATGCCCTGTGGGTCTCCCCTGTGCCTGTAAGATTTATAAGTCAGCAAGCATGTGGGTAGAGATGGACTTAGTCACTGAGTTTTTCTTTCTTTGGGGGATTTTCCTGTTTCTAACTGCTCTATCAGCTTGGGGCTCCATTCTGATATTTCAAGCTTTCTACTACCCTAGCTGAGCACAATTGGGAAAAAGCATCAGATTCACAGATTTGGCGCCATGTTACTCTTTGAAGAGAAGATTTCTTGCTGGTCCCTGACTGCCTTTTCAGCATGCTGTTTGTGGTTTCCTCCGAGCATATGTAGTTCAGCTGTCAGCCAGGGATTTTAGCATTTTATGCTCTGAATTTGAGTGTCATTTCTACAGTTCTTGTGCTGTCAGAAAGCTCTACATTTCTAGTTGCTTCCCCAACTCTAAACTCTGATACCCAGCACCTTTAGCTGGTAAGGCTTTGGGGTTTTTTTCTGCCACCATTTTTTGCAGCCATAGCCCTGGGTTTGCAGTTCTCTCAAGTCAAGAAACCACATACTCAACTCTTCTTGCCTCTTAGGGTTATAGCATTTGAGATTTACCCTTTCCCTAGCTTTTGTAAACACTGTCTCTAGATAGTTGTTTTTTTATTCAGTTTTCATGAATGTTATCTGTGGGTGTTCATATGACCTCTTCACTCTACCTGCCACTATAGAAAATAGACTCTTCATTTTATCTGATTTATGAGTATGTCTTTCTGCTGTGCTTTCGTGGCTGGTAGGTCATTGTAGTTGTCATTCTTTTTTTCTTTTTCTTTTTTCTTGTGATTTGTTTGTATGAAGTTCAACTCCTATCCTTTTTCTGTTGTTCATTTTTATTTGAAATTAGTCATTCTGTACTTTAGGAAGGGGGATGGGTCAGGAGAGGTTTTTCTAGAGTCACAGCTCCAGAGCTCCCTCTTCTGTCGTATTTGAAAATATGGCTTGGGACTTCCTGACGTCCGGCTCTGTCTGGCTCTCCTCCACTATCATCCGGACTTTCTCTTTACATTTTCCCCAGCATTCCTGTCCCTCTCAATTTGTATTCTATTCCCAGCAGTTTTCCTTAGTAGACAGGTAGAGGTCTTCGGCCTAGACAGCTCTAGTCCCCTCAGACACGACTGTAGATTCCTTGTGCTCACCTGCAAAGTGAGCATGCAGAAATTCCTTCCAGTTCAGGCTGCTGGTCTCACCATGGTTCAGTGTTTTCCAGTGAGCACCTGTTGATAGTGTTGGGGTGCTTCCATTTCCATCAGTCAGATCCCCTGCTGCTTCCCTCCCCTTCCTGCACAGATCCTGGTACATCTCAGTCTTGGAGCTTTTGTCCTTTCTCAATAGTAGTCTGTAGTTTGTGGGGTACCTTGTTTTCTTTTGGCTAACAGCTGAAGATTTTTGGTTTTTTAATTAGGGCATTGGGGAGATTGAAAATCTGCTCTCCTCATTCTCCCATTCGTTTCCCCTGTCTTGAGGTGAAGCAGGGCTTTATCCTGCTCGGAAGGCTGGAATGTGGGTGGGAATTCTCTCCCATCCTCTCACCAGCTTTTTCCTCCAGCTGAGCTTGATGAAGATGTGTTTCCTTATTCCGTTCCCTAGCCTATCTTTCACTTGAGAGAATAGTCTGCAATCTTGCCTGTGTTATGTGGTTCTCTGACATGACTTCGATCTCTAGATCACCAGGCATCAGTGGATGCCCTTGGGGATACTTTCTGGCTTCCAATTTGCCTTACCTTTCTTGATTTTTGGATTCTTACCTTTATGTTCTTAAAGGTTTCTCTTTTTGCCAACTTGTGAGTGATGCATTCTAAAAAGTATTTTTTAAAATATCTTAGTTTTCTGTTTGTGTGTTTATTGTCCAAGAAGGCCTTTTTAAGGTGTTTTGCCACCATATTGGTAAAAATGAAAATTTCATTTTTTGTCTTGAAATGTCTCTTTTTCCATGTTTTGTCCATCTGGTTGCTTAGCATGTGTTTTTTGCTCTCTTAATCTTTGTGGTTTTTGAAATACCATTTTCTGTTCAGGTTCTAAGAATTTGCTGTCTTCGCCTTTAAGAAACCAATGTAAGATCTGTATTTTTCATGAAGCTTGGGTTTCTGGTCACTTACAGACTAGCCAGTACCGATAAAAAGGAGAGAGGAAGTGTAACACTTGTGTTACTAGATCTAGGAAAACACAGGTCACTCCCCATATTTCATGAGTTCATGGAATAGTATAGTGAGAAAGGTCCTCAGCAATGATCTTACCTCATCCAACTTTGACTTTTACACACGAGGATACTGTAAGTGAGAAGCTAATTGTTGAGTTATGATGTGCGAGACTCCAGGAAGGTAACTCGTGTTCCTTACATCACCGCAAGGCAGATGTTAATCACTCCTGTTTAGAGCCGAAGCAAAGAGTTAAGTATTGAAATGGAATTACAGCTCACCTCTCAGAGACCCCTGACACCACTGTCCTACTTGTCCAGGTCAGCGGTCCAAGAGCCAGGGAGAATGGAGTTCTTCTGACCCCTAGTACCTTGTAGGGGTACTCACCACCAAGGAGATGATGGGTCATGCTGCTTGATTTGCTCAGATTTTTAGTAAAATTAAATTGCATCTCCCATGATTAATCTTAGTGGGACCTACCCATCACACTCTCCCCATCCCTATAAACGACAAACTGCACTCGCTCCCTCTGATCTTTTTCTGGCATTGTTTCTCAGACTTGACTAACATCCAAATGGCTGGTAAAGGAAGAAATTCTTATGCTCATTTCTAGATATATTCTCCATCCCTTACTAATTATAGAAATTCCCAGTCCTTTGAGAAAATGTCTTTCAGTGGCAAATTAACCCTCAAGAAGAGTAATTAGACTTAATAATTGGATTATTTTTTAGTTCATCGCTTAAATGAAAACATAAAATTGAAAAATGTTGTAGAACTATTGGCCCATTTAGCATATATAGTTGTCCCATTTCCATGCTTTATCGTGTGGTTGAGGTTATTCTTCATACTCTTACTTTCCTACTTTCTTTGGTTTCTTTTTAGAAAAGAGACGATACAGAGATTTTCCTTGACTATTCTGCAGGTAGTTTGCATACATTTGACATTGGGTCGCACATTAAGTTTCAGTTCTGTTTATTTTGAATATGATTAAAGAGAGAAATTGTTCATAGTAGCTTCTTGGTTAGCGATGGTTTTAGCTAGAATAAAGATTTGAATCAAAATGTCAGATAGCACACAAAGAAGTAGACTAGAAAGTGCTTTCGATTGGGAATAATGTATGTAAACTAATGTGTATCGCACTAAAATTATTAATGTGCTAATCGGCCAGCTGAATTAGCTTTTTTTCCTTTAAACTGATGAGTAGATTTTGCTTTACTTTTTGAACTTCTGAAACCAAGCCTGATACTCCTGTTCATCCAGCTGCTGTAGCAGCACAGAGTCATTCTCCTTCAGGAAAAAGATGTATGGTTGGTTGAAGGGATGCACTTGGTGTTAACAGCCGCGGAGGTGGGGCCAGGGCTTATATCAGGCCTGGTTTGGCCAAGGACTCAGAAGCCACACAGATCAGCTGAAGGAGGGGGAGTGTCATCAGGACTTCCATCAGTAAGTGGTAAGAGCTGGCAGTGACCACGACCAGGGCACAGGGAAGCAGCCATGGCAGGAAACAGATCCTACCCAGTGGGCTGAGCAGGAGGGCTTGGAAGGAGCGTGTCCTGAGGCCCACGTCTGCAGAACAGTACACACCACCTCTTCTCCAGCAGGTGCCTCCCCGCACAGCCGCAGGATGAGGTAGGAAGAGGAAGGGTACCCTTTTGGCAGTGGCCCTCCAGCACCCTCTGTTGGCCAAGCCTGACCGTGTCAGCTGGCCGAGGAGGAATGTGTGCGTGTCTTGGTCCGCATCACAAAAACAGGACAGAGCAGGGAGTCTGGAACAAAGTGACACTAAGTTAGTAACTCCTCCATGTTGCTCCTGAGTGATCTTTTAAAATTTAAAACCGTCCTAGCACTCCCCAACCCAGATAACCTTAATGGCTCAACATTTTTTTAAAAAATTCTTTTTAACGTTCTATTTTGGAATTAGTTTAGACTTATAGAAGAGTTACAGAAAATGGTCAGGAGTGCTCATATACCCTCCACCCAGCTTCCTGAATTTTAACATCTTCCATAACCACATAACCACAGCACAGTTATCAAAACCGGCGTTGGGACAGACTACAGACTCTATTCCGATTCTGCCAGTTTTCCTATTAATGTCCTTTCTCTGTTAGGATTCAGCATTGTGTTTTGTTGCCAGGTCTCTCTAATCTGTGGCAGTCTTTCCTTTCTTGACCTTGTCACCTTTGAAGAGTATTTGTAACTTACTTGTAGAGTGTCTCTAAATTCTAGTTTTCTGTGTGTTTTTTCACAATTAAATTCAGGTTAGTGCATTTTTTTTTCAAGGATTCCATACTAAGAATGTCTTTCTGTATTAGTCTGCTAGAGCTACCATAGCAAAATACTACTGACCAGGTGGCTTAAACTGTAAATGTTTTTCCTCACAGCTCTGAAGGCTGAAGTCCAAGACGGGCAGGTTTGGTTTCTTCTGAGGGTTCTCTCCTTGGCTTGCTTGTGGCTGCCTTCTCTCTGTGTCCTTACACGGTCTTTCTTCTGCACATGTGTGTTCCTAGCTTCTCTCTCTCTGTCCAAATTTCCTGCTCTTATAAGGATGCCAGTCAGATGGCATTAGGCCCATCCCAACAGCCTCATTTTAACTTAATTACCTCTTTAAAGGCCCTGTCTCTAAACACAGTCACTTTCTGAGGTTATAGGGGTTAGGACTTCAACATATTAATTTGAGGGGGGTGAGGGGACACAATTCTGCCCATATCACCTTCTCAACGCATCACATCAGGAGGAGGGTATATGATGTTATTACTGATGATATTAAAATGGATCACTTGGTAAGGTGGTGTCTGCCAGGTGACTCTTTTGTACTTTGTAATTAATACATATTTGGGGGGAGGTCACTTTGAGACCATGCAAATGGAACTGACCTGAATGCCCACTGACTTGAACACTCCATTAGTGAATCTTGCCTATGGTGGTTACTTCTGTGGTGTTTACCTAACGGTGATTTCTATTTCCCTTGTTTCTTTCTTTCCCATTTATTAGTTGGGAGTTTTTCTCTAAGGAAGAGCTGTTGCCTTTCCCCTGTATACATTCTGTTACTGTGTCTTTACGCAATCACATATTTTAAAAATTTTATGGACTGTCATCTTACACTCTCATTCTGTTGTTCCATTGTTCTGGTTTCGGTGGCCACTGGAAGTTCCTGTGTTTGGCTCTTTTGTCCTTTTGTCATGTTCCCTCCCTCCTTTTCTGAGCACTTTCCTACTTTCAGCCACCACAAGATGCTCAGGGCTCATCTTGAATTTTTCTTGCTCCCTCACTGGAATCAGCCACTTCTCCAAAGAGCTCTGTTTTTAGTGTCATTGGAGAGTGACATTTAGAAACCCAGATCTGGGTGCAAGATATGCTTGTTGCTACTGAGGCGTCATTGTGTCTAGACCCTCCTGATGGACTATATATGTTTGTATATTTGTGCAACAGACCCACACATCTTTACGTGGGTCTGTCTGTGAACGTATTGAGAAAACGAATTCATACTGATACCTCCGTTTCCAATCCAGCATCATAGCATTCATTCTTAACTATACTTTGCTTACTTGTAGCTTCTTGCTCCAAAAGTGATAAACCTGGTCCTTATTATTTATAATACATTCATTCAACTTTAGTAATTTGGAATTGCTAATCCAAACTATGTGAGAAACAGTTTTACTAACTAGACCAGACGTTGGTAGACTATGGCCCATTGGGCCAACTCCAGCCCACTTGCTGTTTTTGTAAATAAAGTTTTATTGGGATACAGCTAGCCCATTTATTTATATATCATCTATGGTTTTTCCTTGCTACAATGGCAAGAGAGACCATATGGGCTGCAAAGCTGAAAATATTTACTGTCTGGCTCTTTATAGGAAAAGCCTGCTGACTCATGTATGGATTTTGTATACAGTTCTTTTTGTCTTTGTCCCTACAGTGTCCTAGTAAAAATAACTTTTCCAAAGTAACTTTTTCCTTCCATCTCTTCCTGTGTAGTAATTAAAGTTATAGGTTAATAATTTATAATATAGGTAGGTTCATCTGTTACTGTATGTATTCCATTTTAGGTTCCCCCGTGTCCTAGTTGATTGTAACTGTTTATTTTGGGGTGTATGAAACATTACTTTGGCTTTGGTAGTGGGAGCTATACAAAAAAGGATATTGAGAAGTGGCCCTCCACCCTCGTTTCTACTACCCCAGTCCTCTTCTGCCATGCTGTCTACTCTTTGTCCACCCACCCTTTGTGGGTGACCAGTCTCTTCAGTTTCTGACTTTCCTTCATGTGTATCATTTTGTACAAGTAAGCAGATACATGTGTATTTTCTTACATCATCTTCTTTCTTACAAGAAGAGTAGTGTGTCATATTCTTTGTGCTTTGCTTTTTTTCACTTAGCAGTCAGTATGCCTTGGAAGTCACTCCGAATCCGTTCATAGAGATAATCTCCATTTTTTAGAATACCTGTACAGGAGCTCTGTCCTGTGAACGTTCCATGGTTAATTCAGCCACCCTCCTATGTGTGGCATTTAAAATGTTTCTAGTATTTTGCAGTTGTATACAGTGCTTCAGTGAATAACGTCTGTGTGTGTAGTTTTATATGGTTGGGGGCCTGCTTCTAGTATAGGTTCCTAGAAGAGGAATTGCTGGGTTGGAAGCTAAGTGCAGTTGTGATTTTGTTAGCTGTTGCCAAATTCTCTTCAAGGAGACTGCCCCACTGTGCATTCCCAGAGTCAAGGTGTGAGAGGGCCTATTTCCCTGCAGCCTAACCAGCAGAATGTATTGTCATACATTTTTCTAATTATTTTATTGGTGTTATCTCTGTGTTTTAAACTTGAATTTTCCTGAGTTTCAATAATTTTTCATGTTTGATATGTTTTGTATCTTTTGTGACTTTTTAATATGTACATTAATATTTTTAATATCTTTTGCATGCATTGCCTGTTCATGTATTTTTCTCATTTTTCTATCAGATTTTGGTTCTATGTCCTTTAAGAGTTTTTCTGTATGGTAGGGATGTCAGCCCTTGGTGATGTTTTTTGTCATTAACAAAATTGTCCCCCAAATTGACAATTTTGTCATTAACAAAATTGTGTTGTCCCCCAGCCAACACACACCTTGTCTTTTGACTTGGACTGTAGCATTTATTTTTACCCTAACGAGTCCTTCTTGCCTAAGGGGTGAGGTCCTAATTAATACACCGTTCTCTAAACACACAGTTGCTAACCTTTTGCTGTTCCCTATTTGCAGTGTATTTCCTAACAAGGTCTCAACTCAGGCATTGGCTCCCAAAAGATTCCTCTACTAGAATGAGTTAGTTTAAAGACATTATTTTCTGCTTTCTCAGAGGATGCTGCTTTTAAAAGTTATTTGATCCTCACAGTATCCTTTGATGGTACTTTGTGATTATGTGATCAGTGCCAGTTAACTATAAGTCAGAGTTTCTTTCAGATTGCATTATTGCCATGTCTGGATGGAATGATCACTGTTAGACTTGCGTTTTTGTTTTCCCAATTTATTATGATTTCCTGAATGTATTTCCACCAAAATCTTTCTTTGCCTTAGCACATAATAAAATTTGTAAGGCCCAGTGTTAACTTGAGTGGCCATTTCTCTACATTCAATTACTGCAGACAGCTCCTTCAGTAAACAGTGAAATGGCTCATCACACCATCTCCTGTCAGGTCAGCCCGAGAGAGGCCAATTTACTGGGAGCTAATGAAGTTTCAGCTTCAGGTCCCCTCGTTTTCAAGGGCCAAGCCTGGAGACTTTTTCCATAGTTGTCATTACAGAAGGGGCAGTTCTGCATGGTCATTAATGCTTTAGTAGTTAAGGATTTCCTCAGGATGGATTAATTAGCAAGTATGAGCAGGAGAGATGAAGCATGGTAGGTCACGTGGAGAACTCCTGAAGTGTGTTGCATGTTTCTCACTTCAGGGAGAAATAGCAGTTGTTTATTTTTAACAAACTTTATTAGACTTAAAAAGTTGAAGACTATAACACCTGATTTGAAATGGTGCTTTTAAAAGTACCTGTGCAGTAGTGGCGGCCTGTCCCCACGGGCTGTCAGTTAACTTCCCTCAGCTGCTGCTCTCCTCTGGCCAATTACTGAGTAGTACCTCAGGAGCAGAGGTGGCCAGTGTTAACTGACCCTCCCTGCGTACTTGCCACCTTGTGATTCCTAGAATTCAATGACCTATACCCACAGATGGTCTACATGGGTTTTTTTAAGACTAGCTTTTAATACACAGGACGTAACCACATTATTCTTGTTAAACGAATGAAAACACTGTAAAGCTGAAGCGCCCCTTTTAGTCCTGCTCATGGTCCCCTGTTCTCTGTCATCTCCCTCCCACCGCATCCCACTTCAGTTATCTTTGGTTTCCAGCTCCCCTGGAGCCTTCCAGGTCCTCTGCACCCCTTCCTCTACTCAGTGTGGTCCCCGGACCAGCAGCAGCCGCAGCTCACTGGGCCCTGGTTAGAAATGCAGAGTCTCAGGCACCACCGCAAACCCATTGAACCAGAATCTGCACTTTTTTTTTTTTACATGAAAGTTTGTAACAGCTTTATATTAGCAAAAGAAACTGGAACTGAAATGTGGTATATCCAAACAATGGAATGCCAATGTAGAGGATATATGGGACTACAAACATTTGTCAGCCAGAATCTGCCTTTTAACAAGATCCTTAGGTTTTTGGAAGTATGTGGTTTTGTATTACGTGTATTAATGAGTATAGAAAATGCTGCCAGTGTGTTGAAAATTTCTGCAAATGTCCTGATGCAGTAACATTTTTCCATCAACAAGCTGCCCGAGAGCCAGTCTCTCCATGTTGCTATTACGGTGGGCCTGTCTCATTCCTAGCTGTCGGCTGACTTCCCTTCTGCACTGTTGTTAAATGGCTCATCATTTCCCCATTGAGGGATGTTAAGGTTGTTTGCAGCTTTTGGGTTATTTTGAGACATCCAGTGTACCAGTGAACTCTCCAGGGTATATCTTGTGTACATGTGTCAGTGAAATAGCTAGATGGGAGGGTGTGAACATTTTTAATTTAAAGATCCTGCTAAAATCTGCCTTCCAAGTGGCTGTATCGTTTGACTCTTATTTTGTTCAGTGATCAATGTGCATATTTTTTATTGTTTATAGCATTGTTTTAATTACTGCAGCTTTGTATGTTTTCATATCAAGTTGCCCAATTCTCTTGTTGTAATTTTAAATTATATTGGCTTTTTCAAAAAAAGATTTTTATTTATTTATTTGACAGCAAGAGAGGGAACACAAGCAGGGGGAGTGGGAGAGGGAGAAGAAGGCTTCCCACTGAGCGCCCCCCCGGGCTCTGTCCCAGGACCCCGGGATCATGACCTGAGCTGGTGGCAGATGCTTAATGCCTGAGATACCCAGGTGCCCCAAATTATCTTGGCTTTTAAAGAAACTTTACATTTATCTTCTACAGGAAATTTAAAATAGCTTGTCAGGTTCTGTGAAAAATTCTCTTAGGGTTTCCATGACAAGACATTGTATTAAATTTCTAGATTAATTTGGGTGGAGAAGTTAAGTAAGCTTTTCAATATTTATTCCTAAACTTGGTATTTCTCTTAATTTATTGCAGCCTTAAATCCTTTAATAAAGCTTATTGCTGGTTGCATATATGTATACATTTATATTTGTTTGGGTTACATTATAGTTTTGCTTACTTTCTTTTAGGTTTATTCTTTGCTATTTTTCCTAGGTATTATGAGCAGGATTTTTAAAAATACTTTTATCTTACTTGTCTATTTTTAATATGTCTATTATATATACTTTTATTGAAATGTGGTTGACAGGCAATATTGCATTAGTTTCCGATGTATAACATAATGATTCAACAAGTCTGTTCAGGTATGCTCACCGCTAGTGTAGCTAACATCTCACCATGCAATGCCATTACAGTACCATTGATTATATTCCCTAAGGTGTACCTTTTATCCCCGTGAAAAGATTGATTTTCTATTGATTCCCAGTATATAGGAAATTATCTGTGGGTGGGGCTTTTTTTTTTTTTTTTTTTTTAATGTCAGTCTTGTACCTGCTTCTGCTGGATGCTAATGGTTTTAATTATCTGTTAGATCTCTAGGATTTTCTGGCTGGGCAATCATGTGCCTTCTAATTAACTGTGGTTTTATACTTTTCTCCTAGTATTTATACATCCATTTCCTTTTCTCATCTAATGGAGGCTGAGAACTTCCAGGACAGTGTTGAATAAATAGTAGCGTGATAAGATAACATTGCTGTCATCTTCTTCACTTACTGGGAGTGCTTCTGATAATTCCCCATTAAAGTATGATGGTTTCCAAAAATACCCTGTAGTAGATATTCTTCTATCCAAATTTTCTGGCAAAGAGGCGTTTATTACTTCTTAAAATTATGTGGATTTTAATTTGATTATATGCTTTTTTTGTATTCACTGATAGTATGTTTTCTCCTGCATCTTAGTGGCAGTGATAGATTTTCCAATGCAGAATTATCCTGGTATTTCTGAGGCACACTCTACTTGGTCTCCTTATTCTTTTGCCAGTGATAGATTCTGTTTGCTAAATTATTTGTTTAGAAAGGTTAAATCTCTGCTATGAGTGAGATTGACCCACACATTTTTTTTTCTTTGTGCTATTCAGGTTTTATTTGATACTGTTAATAGAATGTAGTTATTTGATTTTTGACCTTTTGGTAGAATTTGTCTTCACATTTCCGTCCGAGATTCATAAACAGGATTATGGGTGCTATGATTTGTTAAGTATTTTTATTTCTAATAACAATGAGCATTAGCTTTTGGCAGGGGTGTGTGTGGCCTTCAGATTATCTTTTTTTCCACATTTAGTTAAAATTTTTCTTAGCAAAGCTTTGGGAATAAAACAGCACTTCCTGAAAATATTGGAGTAACGTGTTTCTTAAACTTCGTGTAAACAATTGTTTTTATGCCTACTGCGTTATTTTAGAGTCGAAATAATTGGGTGGAGCAAAAAACCCTGAGGTAACTGACTTGAACCTGTTAGAAAATGTCATGGAATAGGGGTCTTCCTGTCCTGTTGAGTACAGAGCTAATCTGAGAAAGCAAAGGAATTTATAATTCAAGGAAACTGTACTTCAGCTAACTGTGAGGATTTATTATTAGAAGTGTAGGACAGACAGGCAGATTTAGGATTGGGAACAGATCCTGCAGATCTGCCATGTGGGATTCATGTCAGCTTGTTGTGGAGTTGAGGAGGAATGCATTTGAAGAAGGGGGAGAGAGTGAAGAGAGCAGCCGGGTCCATGGTAAACAGATCTCAGTCCCATGCTTCAAACACATTCCCAGTTTCCCATTTCTGTCACTGTTCATCTGCTCAGGCTTCAATCTCAAAATCACCTTTTTAAGCCTATCAGCAGGAACTCCAGTTTGGGTAGTACATGCTCGAATATACCAGTTATAATAAATAATTGCAGGTGGAAAGGGGGGCATTAGTTTTCTCCTCCACCCTCTTAAACTTTCACAGCATCCTTGCCCATATATGTGTGTAGATAGAACTATTGGGTCCAAAAGGATATGCCTTTAAAAATCCCGTATCTCACTAGACTGCCTTCCAAATAGTCTAGCTGTGCACACTCAGATTGAATGCTTGTTTTCCTGTTGGGAGATGTTTTGATTATTGCCAGCCTTTAAGTTTTGTTAATCTCATGGACAAAGATTGCTTTATGATTGTCTTAATGATGAGATTTAGCATGCTTTTTTCTTTCGGTCATTAAAATTTTTTTCTTGTCCAGGGTATAGGTCATGTTAATGTTCTTACCAGTTGGTAGGCATTCTTCATGTTATAAATAGTAGTCCTGTGTTGACAGTGTTTTTTTCCTAACGTGCTACCTGTCTCAACTTTTAGATATATGTATCTTTTGCTCTACAGAATGTTTTTATTTTGATGGTTAACTGTCTTTTTCTTTATTACTAATGACCTGTGTCTTAGTCAAGAAGTCCTTTTCCTACGGCAACATGATAAACACCCTCCTGTATTTTTTTCCTAATATTTTTATAGTTTTGTTTTTCTTTTAGTTAATTGTATTGGAGAATAATATTTGTAGTTTGGGGACACAAGGATTGCACTTAAAATATTTTCCATATGAAATAACCAGTTGTCCCACTACTTTATTGAATTTCTGCTGTTTGAAAATGCATGTATTAAATTTCCATAAATTTCTGAAGTTTCTGTGCAGCTCCATTAAATAATTGATCTATTCTGCAGGAGCGTCAGAGTTACTTGCATAGTATGTTTTGATAACCTCGTATGCAAGTTGCCCTCCAGTTTGTTCCTTTTGGTCGTTGGCTATTTTTTTTTAAATTTTTTATTTTATTTTATTTTATTTTATTTTATTTTATTTTATTTTATTTTATTTTATTTTATTTTTGACACAGGGAGAACAAGGGAGAGACAGAGAGCAAGCACAAGCAGGGGGAATGGCAGGCTTCCCATGGAGCAGGGAACCCCATGTGGGTCTCAATCCCAGGACCCGGGATCATGACCTGGGCTGAAGGCAATTGCTTAACCGGCTGAGCCACCGAGGCGCCCCGTCTTTTGGCTAATTTTAATTTGGCTAATAATATAATTTTATATATTTTTGTATGTGTATATAGGTTCATTTTAAGAGTTTTATTTTGGATTGGGGCGCCTGGGTGGCTCAGTCGGTTAAGTGCCTAGATGCCTTCAGCTCAGGTCATAATCTCAGGGTCCTGGAATGGAGCCTGGCATGGGGCTCTCTGTTCAGTGGGGAGTCTGCTTCTCCCTCTCCCTCTTCTGTTCCCCCTGCTCATTCTCTCTTGCCATCTGAAATAAACAAATCTTTAAAAATTTTTTTTATTTTGGGGGGCGCCTGGGTGGCTCAGTGGGTTAAAGCCTCTGCCTTCGGCTCAGGTCATGATCCCAGGGTCCTGGGATGGAGCCCCGCATTGGGCTCTCTGCTCCGCAGGGCCCTGCTTCCTCCTCTCTCTCTGCCTAGTTGTGATTTCTCTCTGTCAAATAAATAAAATATTTTAAAAAATTTTTTATTTTGGATTTTCTAAGTAGTAAAGGAGCTGCATTTTATGTTTTACAAGGGCAAAAATATGAAGCTCCTTGAGAAATTATTTATTTATTTATTTATTTATATTTTTTATTTTCCATGTGCTGGGTATTGTTTTAAGTGCTTTGCAAATACTGTTACAGGAGAAGCAATTACAACCTTCGTTTTTCAGTGAGCAGAAAGTTAGCCTGATGGAATGACCATAATGAGAAAACATTAACAAGCCACCAACTATATATTTTAGTACTAAGATACACCAGCCATGGTTCCAGTCTTAACTCCCTCCATGTGCCCACTTAATTTGCATAGAGCCATATTTAACGTGATTGTCCTCATGTATCTATCTGTGTACTGCTTTCTGCAGATTATGAGTATTTCTCCATATCATTAAAGTAATTTCATAAATGTAACTAGCAAATGTTTTATATCCTATGTAGAGTGCTTCAAAATCTACTTAACTCTTAGAAATGATTCATTTATTTTTTAATTACATTTTCCTTTTGTAATTATGATACATGCAAAAGAGTGTGTCACATATGAATTATGGAGTGTAACAGTCATAGGAACACCTGGAAACTACCTAATTTCAGCAAAAGCCTTTCTAACAGTCATGCGTGGAATTGTGTGCTCTTTCCCAAAAGGTCTTAATTACAGTTACACAGAACACTGTGACCTGTTCCCTGATCGTCCTCCCCCTTTTAAAGGTGGGTTTTTGTTTGTTTGTCTTAATACAGTGAAATTACTGGATCAGAAGCCATGAACATTTTAAGCCTTTCTGGAGTCAAGTGGTCACTCCCACCAGCAGTCCCTGAAAGGGTATCGCAGCATTTCCTTACAGTGTTGGGTCTTCAGCAAATCAAATAAGAAACTTAGCTCGTCTGATAGAAGAGTTGTCTTTTAGTTTGTATTTCTCAGATCAGTGGAAGCTAAATGGAATTTTAGGCAGTCCTTTTGTAGTTAGATTTTAAAAATCATTTCTCTGTATATTAAGGACATTCACCTTTTGTGGCAAATATATTTTTTCTGTTTCTTTTCTTTATACTGCTATGTTTATTTATCTGAGTTTTGCTTTTTAAAATGGAGGCAGATCCATGGTCTTTTTCTTTATCATTTGTACTTGAACAGTTTATTCCCAAGTGTAAAATTAGTATTTTTATCATTATAGGCCTTTATTTATTTTTAAGTAATCTCTGTCCCCAACATGGGGCTCGAACTCACAACCCCAAGATCAAAGAGTCACATGCTCCACTGACTGAGCCAGCCAGGTACCCCAAGCTTTAAACCTTTAAGTTTATCATTTATCTGGAGTTTATTTTGTCTTATGTTGTGTTTTGATGGTCTGAATCTCGGTCAGTTAGGCAATATTTCCATTATTATTTATGACTCATCATGCCCATTTACCAGAAGTCGAAGCTTCCATGTGTACTACAATCTGTTTTGGACCAATTTGCTAAGTCAAGTGTAGATGAATTTATCTGTCCATCTCATCGCTTGGGACAAAGCATTTCTCTAAAGGAACTAAAATATCTTTTTAATATTTGAAGTGTTGATTTAAACATTGGTAATTCTTGTTTAATGGCTACCATTAATGTTACATTTTCTCAGCTTTTATATCTTTGAGTAATGTAGTAACTAACTATGAAAATTTAAAACAGGAAACACTAGGAAAGGAAGTGGGTAATATAAGTGATATTGATAAACCTTTCTCAGAAAGAGCATTTGTTCCTAGGAAAGGGAGGGAATGTTGAAGCCTTTTGAGAGATTGTTTGAGACCTTCCTCCCTGTGTATGTTGTATAATTTATGGGAGGTGTACAGGTGAATTAAGTTGCAGTCTTTTGCCCTAGTGGATTGTGTGTTCTGTGGGGGTGCCACTACTTCTTTCTCTAGTGTAAATCTAAGGCCGGAAATGTGTTCCTTAGGCTTGTAGAGTTTTGGGGATGTGTGGGTGGCTCAGTTGGTTAAGCGTCTGCCTTCGGCTCAGGTAATGATCTTCAGGGTCCTGGGATCAAGTCCCGCGTTGGGTTCCCTGCTCATTGGGGAGTCTGCTTCTCCCTCTCCCTCTCTCTAGCAAATAAATAAATAAAACCTTAAAAGAAAAGAAAAGACTTGCAGAGTTTACTGACCTTCAGCCATAATTTTGTCTTCCACAAGCAAACGAATCTTTCTTGTTTTGGTGCCCTGTTTTCCTACTCATGTTTTGCTTATCCTACTTTATCTGGGGGCTTTTATCACCATAATAACTTTTCTTCTTCAAGAACAAGAAAGCAGTTGTATTCCTTAGTAAAAACGCTAAATTGGGCAGATATGAAAACAGACTCTTACCACAGGCTTTTAGCATTAAAATCACAGATTTAAAAAATCATATTAATTTGAATGTCATTCTTCTACCAGGTGGCTGGAACAGGGGACCCAGGGCTGTGTTTGTTGTTTGTTTTCCAGGGATTGATCCCCACCTGCCTTTAAATCCAAGTGTCTAGGGGTGCCGGGTGGCTCAGTGGTTAAAGCCTCTGCCTTCGGCTCAGGTCATGATCTCAGGGTCCTGGGATCGAGTTCCACATCCGGCTCTCTGCTCAGCAGGGAGCCTGCCTCCTCCTCCTGTCTCTCTCTGCCTGCCTCTCTGCCTACTTGTGATCTGTCTGTCAAATAAATTAAAAAAAAAAAAATCCAAGTGTCTATTTGAAGATTAATACAAGTGCTGTTTAACTGCTGCATTCTTTGTGTAGCTCCCTATGAATTGGGAATGCAACTTCACAGCCCCACAAAAATGAGTGTTGGGAATTTGGGTATCGTCCTTAGATCTAAGTCTGTATAGACTTCGGTGATCATAGTACTACCTGGACTTTTTTTAAGGTTTTCTGTTTTTAGTGTGTATAGGTCTTGAGAGTTTTTTCTGAATAGGGGAGTTATTCATGTTGGATTTAGTATTTTATAGTAAGTCTTGGTCATGTTTTGAGATTTGGTGATACTTTGTTTATCGTTAGTTAATAGAAATACATAGTTATTTACATTTTTTCATGATTGGGTCTAGAGCTTCCTTTACTAAGATGTCCCCAGCTTAGATAATGTCAGTTTTCCAGCTGGACGATGACGTGCTCTTCTCATAGTTCACCATTGGACAGTGGGAAGAATTGGGAGTCCCAGACATTGAGGGGTTTGCCCAGAGTCACACTGGTCAGGCTGAGACCTGAGCCCAGGCACTGTGACATCAACCACAGAGTGGTGGCTTCTGCCCCTTTTCTTACAACTTAATTGATAACCTCCCTGTAGTGGAGCTCCTCCCTTTAAAGGTGTCATCAAGGGGCACGTGGGTGGCTCAGTCGTTAAGCATCTGCCTTCAGCTCAGGTCATGATCCCAGGGTCCTGGGATCGAGCCCCACAGCGGGCTCCCTGCTCAGTGGAGAGTCTGCTTCTCCCTCTGCTTGCTGTTCCCCTGCTTCTTTTCCCTCTCTCACTGTGTCTGTCTCTGCCAAATAAATAAATAAAATCTTAAAAGTGTGCCAGTCACGCTGAGGTTGAGAACCCAGATTAGTGGAATGTACCAGAGGTCAGTGGTGGAGTGGGAGGTCCAGTGGTAAGGTGAGCAGGACAGGGGGCATGAATATTAAGGAAGGCTATAGGCGGGGAGACTGAGGAGAAGGGGCTGTTGTAGGTGAGTGGTGGTGGAATGGCAGCTGATTGTTGTTGCCTCCCTCTTAGTTCTCTGTGGTGGTTGGTCCTGCAATCGTACAGATCCACAGAAATCTCCTAGAACCTCAGTAACCTGTGTACAATCTAGATATTTCCTCAGAGTACATAGACACCCCCAGAAGTAGATGAGAAGTTTTCAAGTCAGCACTTCCCCTATTGTTCCAGGGCCCTGAATATACTCCTGTGACGTGAAAGTGATTACCTTAAATACCCAGCCACTCTTGGGGGGGGCGGTCAAATAAAAGATGCTAAATACAAAGTTTCACCAATCGTTGGCTCTAAGGCCATGGTTCTTCCCTGCTCACAGCACTCTGACCTGTGTGTATTACGTATCGGGCTGACTTAGCATTCACTTAGCAGTTGAGGGTTCTAAACCCAGTCTTCATTGTGGAGATAAAGAGCGGTTCCTCCGGCTGCTATATTCTGCTGTTCCCTTTTCTCTTTCTGGTAATATCAGACTTCTCAGGGCCCTGAAATCAGGTACAGGGCCTTTGGGGAGGCCCAGTGAGGGAGACGAAGCAATCAGCACTCAGCACAGACCTTCCTCAAGGGCTCTGCATTGTTTCCCCCATCACTCGTGTTTAAGAGGCTGTGTAGACAGGGAGACTTTGAGGAGCTAGATGAAGGAAGACAAGATCAAATTAAACCACTAGCTCACTGGCGTGGGCCTCAGCAGGTGATTAGAAACCATGCCCAGGGTGGCTAAGCTGCCTTACTTGCATGGATGGAAATCGTTCCCCCAAACACCTGGGAAGGTAGTACAGTAGATAGTAAGATACAGAGGCAGGCTGAGAATGTGCCAAGTGACTGGAGTAATGAAACATCCTACAATCTGTGTTTAAAAAGAGAGAGAGAGAGAGGGAGAAAGAAAAGAAAAGAATGAAAGGAAAGAAAAGAAAGTTAACAAAAAATCCAAAAGGTCTTACCTCACATCCAGAATGTAAAGTCCATAGTGAGAACTACCTTACATCTCATTTAGCGCTTGGCACAAAAAAGATATTCAGTATTAATAGCTGTCAAAGCAGTTTTAAAATTTTCTTATCTTGCTTTTGATTTTATTAATCTTATTAATGATGTAATGTAGATTCTCATTTTCCCTTATCACTCACTATTAATCTCTTTCTCACCTTTTCATCTTAGTGAGTTGTGGTGCATTTGTGGGCCAAGTGAAGGTTCAGAAATGCAAAATGTGAATCACAGAGGGGAGGGGATGATTACTTCTTAGAGTAATTCTTTATATAAAAGTCCTCCTTGGGTTTTCATGTGTTCTTAAAATGTGTGATTTACAAAACTTAATAAAGCACACATCCTTTGGGATTATATAGATTAAACTATGCATCTAGATCATCCATTAAGTGATCACAGCCATATCATAACTTCCCAAACTTGTTGACTGGTTTTAATCCATTACGTTTTATTTTGATTATGTCCTGGATTCTTACCCTGCCCTTTTACACCAAGAGTATTAACATTTTGGAAGAATCTCAACAGATCTGTCAAAATAATCTTGCAGAATCTTTCTGAAATGATTTAGAGAATTATCATCATTGGTCCCAGGATACAGAAACTGTGACCTCCGAGAATTCTGGAAATCTCCAGGCCGGCCACATGCTGAGGGGATCGATGCGAAATGACCAGCAGCTTTCCCAGTGTATCTCAGACAGTTTTCAGCATCTGTACTTGTTGACTGGTTTTTGCAGTACATGGGTACCACCAACACTGTTAACTGTTTCTTTAAATCAGCTTCCTCTCCCTTTTAAAGATAAGCTTTCTCACTGCCAATACCTGCCAGGGTCATTTAGCTTAAGTAGACACATTAAAAAAGACAAAAACAAAGCAACAGTATTAGTTTAGGAAAAAATACAATAACCATAGCAAATTGATTTACAGAAATGTATAGCTGAAGATGTTTTTTGTCAGTGGGAATATAGTTGTTTCATAATCAGTTAATAATAAAGGGGAAAGAAAGCTTAATACTTCCTAGTGAAGTTAAAAGTGAGATGTCCTGTCAGTAATACAACTGATTGGATGATTAATAGTTTTGTAATTTTGTCAGCCAGACTGAGAGCCAGTTCAGTAGAGTTGGAAGTATGTAAGATATTTAACCATTTTTTTTGATTGAGTTAGAATACCAAGAATTTCTAATACAGGCGATGAAAGTGACTTTGGTTTCAAGGAGCCACAAGAAGCCGTCCTCCACAAAATAGTGTGACTGTGTCGAGTTTTCCAGGTAGCAGACAGTAGAAGGGGGTCCTGTGGTCGCTCATTGTTCCTGTTCTGGTATGCAAAATGAAACCCTTCTTAAGTCTTTCAAGTTCTCTTAATACGTAAAATATTTTCAGTAGTTCTTTTGAATCAATTTATCTCTAGATGGCGCAGATAAGAAAAGATCCCACATGCTTCTATCCCTGTCCACCTCAGAGCTCTACTTTTGTGCTCACAAGGGACTTCATTTCAACTTACATGTAGAATACTACCTTATGTAAGGATAAATCCAGATGGCTGAAATGAGCCAGTATCTTTGCAGGGTGTGGTGATTCATGAAGTTTTTGTTTGTTTGTGCCTAGGCCCTGACATGACCTGTCTGTTCACTGGAGCGGTCTCTCCTCCTGCAATGAGTACAGTAGTGTAGACTTTCAAAGCTTCAGAGTTTCAGGATTAAGGGGCCATGGGAGTCACTACCCATCTCTGTAGAAAGTAATGACAGGAGGATTCCGCATCTTTTCCTTAATTAAAGTGGTAATATTTTGAGTTTGCTTCTCTGTCTAAACATGGAGATTTTATAAGTTCCTGCAGTGTTCATTTTCCGTGATGACCTTTACCTTTAAGAATCTTTTTAATCACTTAATACTATCCATCATAAGTTTAACAGAGAGATATTCAAAGAATGGTGCCAACTCTTGTTTCCCAGTTACGTATACTCGTATGATAAAGTAGACGGAAAGCTACTCCCAGGAGTCGGCATTGTCAGTGATGAGTGCGTTCGTACCTGTGAGAGAGCGTTCGGAGATCTCCCTTGGCCTTCGGGCACAGTGTCACATCCGTGTGTAATTTTTTTCCCCCTTACAATAAATATAATACAAAAGTTGCCACTTATAACCATTTGTTTTCTTTTTAAAGTAGGCTTTATGCCTAGTGTGGGGCTTGAACTCAGGACCCTGAGATTGAGACCTGAGCTGAGATCAAGAGTCAGACACTTAACTGACTGAGCCACCCAGGTGCCAGTGCCACTGTAACCATTTTAAGTGTACAAGTCAGTGGCATTCACAGGGTTGTACAACCACCACCACTGTTCCCAAACTTGTCATTGCCCCAACAGACACTCTGTGACCACTAAGTAATAACTCCCTATTCTCTTCCCTCCCACCCCTGGAAACCTGTATTCTACTTTTTGTCTCAATGAATTTGCCTATTCTGGATATTTTATGTAAATGGAATCATATAATTGTCCTTTTGTGTCTGACTTCCTTCACTTAGCCTACTGTTTTGGAATTTCATCTATGCTGTAGTGTATGTAAGAATCACATTCCTTTTTATGGCTGAATAATAGTTCATTGTGTATTTATATTCCACATTTTGTTTATCCACTCATCTGTTAGTGGCCATGTGGGTTTACACATTTTGACTGTTGTGAGTGATTATTCAGTTAACATTAACATACTGTTATATGTTTGAATCCATTTCAATTTATTTTCAGTGTGTATCTAGGAGTGGATCATAAGGGTTGTCTGGTAGATCATTGTTGGGTCGTATGGTAATTCTGTGTTTAACTTTTTGAGGAACCACCAAACTATTTTACATAGTAGCAACACCATTTTACATTTCCATCAACAACACTCACCAGCACTTATTTTCCTTTTTTGAAATTATAGTCATTCTAATAAGTATGAAGTGGTACCTTATTGTGGTTTGGATTTACATTTTCCCAAAGACTAATGATGTTGAGCATCTTTTCATATGTTTATTATCCATATGTGTATCTTTGAAGCAATGTCTAGTCCTTTGCCCATTTTTAATTGCTTTGTCTTTGTTGTAGTTCTTTGTATAGTCTCAATATTAAACCCTTAACACATATGTGATTTGCAGTACTTCCGATTCTTTTTTTTTTTTAAAGATTTTTTTTATTTATTGATTTGACAGAGAGAGATCACAAGTAGACAGAGAGGCAGACAGAGAGAGAGAGAGGGAAGCAGGCTCCCCGCTGAGCAGAGAGCCCAATGCGGGACTCGATCCCAGGACCCTGAGATCATGACCCGAGCCGAAGGCAGCGGCTTAACCCACTGAGCCACCCAGGCGCCCCAGTACTTCCGATTCTTTAGGGTGTCTTTTCATTCCCTTGATAATGTCCTTTGAAACACCAAGGTTTTAAAATTGATAGAAGTCCAGTGTGTGCATTTTTTCCCTACTACCCATGTTTTGGTTGTCATAGTTAAGAATCTATTGCCAAAATCCAATGTTGAGGAGATTTATCTGTATTTTCCTCTAAGAGCTTTATAGCTTTAGCTCTTATGTGTAAAGATCGTTGATCCATTTTGAATTACATCTTGTATGTAATTACATACAATACAATTACATGTGTATGGCATGAGATGGTTCCAGCTTCATTCTTTTCCTTGTGCATATCCAGTTGTCCCAGAACCATTTGTTGAAAAGACTGTTCTTTCCCCCATTGAATGGACTTTGGCACCCATATCAAAAGTCAACAGGCTATAGATGTATAGATTTATTTCTGGAGCCTAAATTCTATTCCATTGGTCTCTCTGCTTATGCTTATATCAGGACCACATTGTTTTGATTACTATAGCATTGTAATAAGTTTTGAAATTGGGAAGCTTGAACCTTCTAACTTTGTTCTTTTTCAAGATTGTTTTGGTTGTGAATAGTGATAGCTTTATTAATTTCTTTACAATTTGAATGCCTTTTTCTTTTTCTTGTCTAATTGCTTTGGCTAGAACTTCCAGAACAATGTTGAATAGCAGTGGTAAAAGTGAGGCATCCGTATCTTGTTCCCGAAAGTTTCAGACTTTCCCATTGATTATGAAGTTAGCTGTGGGTTCTTCATAAATACCTTTTATCATGTTGAGGAAATTACCTTCTATTTCTAGTTTGTTGAATGATTTTATGATGAAGGGATATTGGATCTTAATTAGTGCCTTTTCTGCATTGATTGAGATGATCATATGTTTTTTCTCTGTTTTGTTAATGTGACATATTACATTGATTTTCGTATGTTGAACCACCCTTGCATTTCTGGGATAATCACATTTTGGTCATGTTACATAATCCCTTTAATATGCTGTTAGATTCAGTTTGCCTGTACCATCAATTCTCCTTTGTGGATTCTGTATTTGTGAATTCTCCTACATGCTGATAAACTTTATTTGTAATCCAAAATGAATATAGGGCATTCTTCTGATTATTCATGGAGATGCCTACATTTGCACCTTCCTAGCTGAAATTAACCAGGGAGGCAAGGCCTTCTAATTTCAGCTCTCAGAGAGATGACTGGAGGATGGAAACAGTAGGGGGCAGTGCAACATAATGCAAGAAGCTCTGGCTCTGGGGCCAGTTGAAGGAGTTTGGATCCTACTCCAGCACGTGGTTGTGTAGTCACCTAACACTTCTCAACCTCACTCTTTATCTTTGGCAAAATAAAATCTGTCAGGAAAAGTCATTTTAGCATTTAAGATTGTAATAGATGTGAAGGGTACATGTGTGTGTTTATACTTTTGTAGGAACAGTGGTTCAGTATTCACTAATTCAGTATTCGTGGCAACTTTATAAAACATACCTACCGTGACTATTGATAGTCTACTGTATTTTGTTAAGGATTTTTGCATCTATATTCATAAGAGATATTGGCCTGTAATTTTTTTTTTTCTTGTCCTTCTTTATCTGGCTTTGGAATCAGATAAGGCAGGCCTCATGGAATGAGTTAGAAAATGCTTCCTCTTCTATTTTTGGGAAGAATTTGAGAAGGTTGCTTGTTAATTCTTTTAATGTTTGGTAGTGAAGCCACCTACTCTTGGACTTCTTTTTGTTGGGAGGTTTTGATTGCTGATTCAGTCTCTTTGTTAGTGGTCTGTTGAATGAGATATTCTGTTTCTTTTTGAGCAGGTTAGGTAATTTGTGTGTGTGTTTCTAGGATTTTTTGTTTGTTTCTCACAGGTTGTCCAGTTTGTTGGTATATAATTGTCCATATTTTCCCTTAAAATATTTTTGCTTTCTGGAGGATTGGTGGTAATGTCCCCACTTTCATTTATGATTTTAATTATTTGAATCTTTTTTTGGTCAGTCAAGCTAAAGGTTTGTTTATTTTATTGACTATTTTTAAAGAACCAACTCTTGGCTTTATTTGGTCTGTCTCTGTTGTTTCTCCGTTCTTCATTTTATTTTATCTCTGCTCTCATATCTCTTTATTTTCATTCTTTTGCTACGTTTGTGTTTAGTTCAGTCTTCTTCAATTTCTCCAAGTTTTGTAAAGTTACATTACTGATTTGAGATTTTTCTTCTTTTTTAATGTAGGCTTTTAGAGCTCTAAATATCTAAGTACTGCATTCACTGCATCTGATACATTTTGTATGTTGTGATTTTGTTTTCATTTGTTCCTAAGTAACTTCTAATTTCCTTTGTGATTTTTTTTAACCTATTGTTTGTTTTAACTTCTTCCACATATTTGTGAATTGTCTAGTTTACCTTTTACTATTGATTTCTAGCTTCACTCAAGGAGATCTGTTTGTATGACTTTGGTCTTTTAAAACTTGAAACTTGTGTTGAGGCCTAGTATATAATCTGTGTTGGAGAATGTCCCATATGCACCTGAGAGGAAGGTGTGTTTTGCTGTTCGGTGGTGTTCTATAAATGTCTCTTAACTTTGGTTGGTTTACAGTGTTGTTCAAGTCCTGTGTCCTTGTTAATCTTGAGTCTGGATGTTCTTCCTGAAAGGTGGTGTAGTGAAGTCTCCAATTATTATTGTAGAACGGTCTGACTCTTCTTCTGTTGATGTTTGCTTAATGTAGTTTGGTGCCCTGTTGTTTGATGCATGTGTGTATGTAATTGTTGTATCATCTTGATGAATTATCCTTTTTGCCAATGTCCTTAGTATCTTGTGAACAGTTTTGACTTAAAGTCTTTATCTGGTATTTTATAGCCACTTGGTTACCATTTGTATATCTTTTTTTTTTTTTTCATTTTTAGTCTTTTTGTGCCCTTGGATCTAAAGTGAGTCTCTTGTAGATAATATATAGATCATGTTTTTATATCCATTTTGCCAGTCTTTGCCTTTTGATAGGAAAGTTTCATTTACAGTAAAATATATACTAAGGGAGGACTTAATTCTTCCATGTTGCTGTGTTCTGCCTGTCTTACATTTCCTTGATTGTTGCTTTATGTGATTAGGTGATTCTTTTTATAGGGAATGATTTTCATACTCTTCTCATTTCCTTTTGTGTATATACTTTTTAGATATTTCCTTTGTGCTTATTGTGACAATTACATTTAACATTCTAAATTTATAACAATGTAGCTTAATTTGTTACCAACTTCTGTAGGATGCAAACGTTCGCCTCTGTGCAGCTTTGTCAGCCACCTTTATGTTGGTGTCATGAATTATCTTTATTCATTTTGTCCCTAATAATAGATATATAGTTGGGGTTTTTTTTTTTACATTTGTCTTTAAAATCATGTGTGAAAAAAAAGTGGACTTACAACCCCAAACTACAGTAATACTGGGCTTAGATGCACACCTTTACCAAAGAGATTTATTTGTTTTTCAGACAAAGCACCACCACTCCTAGTCTGGGCATATTGGCTCTGTGACAGCACAGTCCTTCAACACTTAAATAGGTTTGCACTGAAGTGAAAGCTGAAGGTCTTCTTAGGTCTTTCTAAGCATGTGTCTTGCCTTGGGCCTGTGCATGGCTTTCTGTCTTCCCATCTACAATGCTTTGGCTGTCCTGATTTCTTTCCCCCAGCTTTTTTTTTTTTTTCCCCCTGAGCTTTATGGAGGAATTTTTTGTGTGTCACATCAGAAACTCTTGCTCTATGTTTCTGTGGGGTTGTTGGTTTACCTTACAGTGTTGATGACAGTGACTACCACTTTTATGGCCTGAGTTCAGGCATCTTGTGTCACTCCTTTAGATAACCCACCCTGTCAGATTAGACCATACCTGCAGGATAATTTGCAAAGAAGGTGTGCTCTGCTCCCTTTAGAGCCAGGACCCAGGGACCCACACTGGAAATGTAAGCTGCCTTTGTTCAGACTCCTGGCACTCGGGGGAGTGAGGGTGGTGCAAGACCAGGTAAAAACACCACGGGAGCTTTCTTACTGCTTTGAGGTTACCTTCTTTGTTATTTAAGTGTGTTCACTTACTTGCTGTAGACCTTCGCCTTCTTTCCTGAGTTCTGACAAAGTTGGTTCTGACATAGGTTTCTGCTTGTTTTTTGTTTGTGTGGGGGGATGAGAAGTCAGAGCTGCCCAGCCTGCCATTTTCTCAAGCCTGTCTGTACTTCTGAATGGTTATGGGGGGAAGATACTCAAGATGTTAAATGTTCGAGGTCTGCACGAGCACTGTCTGTACAGCGCACGGGTCCATATAAGGTGGGACCACATTACCCCTTTACATTTATGTTGGTGCTGGGTATGGCTTTTTTCTCACTGAAACAGTCATCCTTTGCCACCTAAAAATTATCTTGTGTAGCCTCTGCAGGACATCATTCTGCTTTGGGAGGTCCTTCCCTACCATACATATGGACCTCGGATGGCACTGCTTAGTTTGTTTCCTCAGCCTCTGCTGCATTCTCGATCAGGCTGCACTGTTACACACATTGGGACAGCCACCTTTACTTGCACTTAATGACACATGCATGCTTTGTAGTCTGAAACTTTTTTAAATTGGTGCTTTTGAATCTGGGAACTTTTTTTTTTTTTTTTTTTTTTTAAAGAGGGATGGAGGAGGGGTGAAGGGGGCGGGAGAGAGAGAATCATAAGCAGGCTCCACACCTGGTGTAGACCCAACATGGGGCTCAATCTCATGACCCTGATATCATGACCTAAGCCAAAATCAAGAGTCAGATCCTTAACTGACTGAGCCTCCCAAGTGCCCCTGAATCTGGGAACTTGTAAATCAATGTTATTCATAGGCTTAGGTTTCCAAATCTGCTACAAATGCTACCCGTACTATGTAAAGTGGAAAGAATATTGTGGAACCCAAAGAAGGTTTTAGTTAATTTATTTTATACATGTGCTCCCCCCCCCAGAGAGGTTGGAGTGATAAACCAGTGTAATAAATTCTGTTTGATTTAGTTTCCCTTTTTTATATTTCATTTTTGTATCTCCCTCAAGAGTCCTCGGAGTCAGGCCTTTTACCTCCTTTTCCCCATGGTATCCATTGTCGCTTGTCCACTGTGGAGCATGGCCCCCACTGTCTCCTCTCCCGTTTCTGCAGTACACACTTTGTTCTCTACAAGTCTTTTAAAAGGCTTCTCACTGAGAACATTTTTTTTTCATCTGTTAACAGTAGGGGGTGTCTTTCTCTGCACACCACCATGCAGCAGGGGAAAAATAAGTCATACTTATGTTACGCAGAGAGTGGAAGGCAGCAGGAGCTGCTGTTAGTGAGCTCAGGGCGGATTTGGTCATTGGTGTGCCTGAGAGAGAGAAGCCTGGGACGCCACCTGAGAAGGTGCTGGTTCTGCATGTGGGGAGCACCTTCTCTGCCCTGGCTCCTTGGCTGCAGACGGCCCTGGGAGGTCGTTGACCTTGGCCTGGATGTAGCAGTAGGGCTGGAAACCAGGAAGCCCGATGGAACAAACTGGGTTTGTGTTACGGTGCCCCTGGCATGGAGTTGGGGGCGTGGGTGTGCGCATGTGCTTGCTCACACATCTGCCCACGTCTGGCTTGTTCACCTCTCTATCCCCAGGGTCTTTGACGTTCCCTTGATGAATGGCTCAGTATCCAGCTCAGGTGGCTGAGCCATTCTGGGAGACGTGCGCAAGAGCAGGCACCACCACACGTTCAGGGCGATAAATCAGCAGTTGGTTTTATTTTCCCAATTTGACTCCACACACACTCCTCACAGAGTTTTATAATTAGAGCAACTGTATAATTTATTGCTCAAATGGAGGCACGTGAGGGAAAAGGAGGGCTAAAAATTGTTATATAATTATTTTTGACCAAATTTATTGTACAGGTAGACCTGTGAAATAGTTCTATTTAAAAAACTATTTTCAAAAATAAAATTATATCAATAAAACTTTTGTTCGTTAAATAAATTGATCTGAGTATTATGAGAGTTTAGTAATTATTCTTGGTACAGTCTCACATACTTATATCACATACTGTGTTGCTGATGTTACTCCGAAGAATTTTTTTCACCAATGTGATTTTATTTCCAAAATTCTCATAATACAGCCTATAAAGTTCTTCAGAGTTTTGTTGGTTTGGGGTTTTCTTTGTGTTTTTGTTTTGTTTTGTTTTTTTGGTAGTAAGTTTGAGATTGCCAACATTTTGAGTTTATTTTTCATGTGCTATCATTTTTTTAATTGAAATAATAATCTTTGGGTACTAAGGTAGCTAGTAAGTTCAGGGCAACTTGTGCTGAAGGAAGAATATTTTCAGTCTTTTTTTAAAAGCTGAAATGTGAAGTATTTCAGCTCAAATATTTTCACAAAAACAGTCATTTCTACTTCTATTCAGAATACTTTTTTTCAGCAAATAAATTTATAAGATTAAGAATTGTCAAATTGCCTCTGATTATTATATTGGTGAAATTTAGATATAAAATTTTTATTCTTTCAGTTTCATTTCTTTTTATAGAATATAAATTTATCCAATTAAAAATGAGAGCTCTATAAAACGATTCTTAGTATAAATCAATATACTCAATGAATTTTCTTATATTTTTAATCCCTTGCATTTTTTAACAGGGATTAATTTCATTGTGTTATTTGCAAGTTTTACTCAATAATTGCAATTTGCCAAATCTTCAAAAGTTGACATAAAAAGAAATTGGTGAAAGTTTTGATGAAAGATACCCAGCTGATTTTGAGCATAACATAGCAAAATTTTGTATTCTCACCAAGAAAAGTCTAAGTTATTTTTGTAATACTGGATTGATTTTCAAGGTAGTTTATTAAAGGCTTAAGTAAGCAAGTAGCAGAAAGAATGCACATTGCCGTACTGAAGTATTTTTAAATTCAACTTTTCGGCCTTTTAGAAATTTATTTCACTGTGTATATATAAAAATCTGTTTATATTAAAATCATAGAAAGTGTTGTACATTGAGCAATATCAGTTGTTTAGGTAAAATTCAGCAAATTTTTTCTTCTGTACGGGACCAGATAGTAAACATTTCAGATTCATAGGGCCCAGGGTCTGCCAGAGCTACTCAGTTCTGCGGCTGTAAGTAGCTAGAGATGATATATGAACAAATGAGCCCAGCCATGTCTCAGTAAGACTTTATTTATATACCTCAGAATGTGAATTTCCTATAATTTTCACATATCACAAATTATTACTCCTCTTTTGACCTCTCTGCAACCCCTGAGAACTGAAGAAACCATTTTTGTCTTGCATGCTCTGACAAAGAGTTGGCAGGCCAGATTGGGCCTGCAGGTCACACTCTGCTGGCCTTTGTTCCACGAATTAGATGGGGGAAAAAAAAAAAAAAAAGAAAGAAAAAATAACCACTAATGAAATTGGTTTTCTGTGTGAAAACTGGCACTAACTGCTTGTAAAGTCCTCCCATAGCTTTTAAATGAGCCAGTGTTTAATGGGTGTTCTGTCAACTTTTATAGGTCCAGGAGAAAATTTAGGGGAAAATGAAGACAATTAATTGGAATATTTACTTGATCTAAATGAAAAGTCATGCTTCAGAAAGAAACACACCTTCTGTAATTGTATAAATGGAAGTTCTTCTGTAGCTGTGCTCCTGAATTAATCCTCTTTGTTTTGGGTACTCTTTGTTTAAAATTAAAAAAAAAAATGAAACAAAACCAACCCAGGTAGCTTCTCAAGTGGATGTTGTTGCTTGTTGAGCACATGTCTTTCCATGTTTGTTGAACACCCAGTTTGGTCCCATGGAGCATGACAGATGTGGGCAAACATTTGCAAATCACATGCTCATCGTTAACTTTCTTAAGTGGAAATGGACTGCTTACGAGATCTTTTTATTAAATCTGTATTTAATTTTTTAGTTCCTTGCTAATAAAGTGACTTATTACAGAACACAAGTAATCAAAGCAATAAAATCACAAATTATTTATACCATTTAGTGAACACCAGAATGACTGTAATAAGAAGTATCGCATTACTGTCTGTATGTAACTCCTTCCCACAAACTTCATGTACAGGAGTCCTGACACTGGCATACCTTGTTCCATCCGTGAGTTCTTCATATGCTGCAAAGGAGGGAGTAACTGTAGACCTAGAAAGAACCTGGAAAACAGGTGGTTTACTGCTGGTTGACTTTCACATGCAGCCACATGGTAAAACGGGAAATCTGTTGACGGCCCCGTGTGTCTTGCACACTGCTAGATGATATTGTAGCAGAAGCAAGATACAGAAAATAGAGGTATCTTGAACTGGAACTGGATTATTTTAACATGATGGTGAGCCATAATACTTAACGAAAGGTAAAAAATGGACACATACAAAACCAGATTGGACATTGAGATGGCAGGCGTTAAGCCAAGACTGTCTTAGGCAAACCAGAACATATGGTTCTCCTATTTCAATATATAAATTAAGCTTTCTGTAACTTGGATGGTTCTCCTCTTTCCTTTTCCCAATTTGGTCAGCAGAACAGCTTCCTAAAAGGGACCACTTATTCCACACGTTATACAACCCAGTGGTGCAAGCTAACAAGACCCAAGCCCAGTCACGTCTATCCCCTTAAAAACCTAGTGTTGAGGGTGCCTGGGTGGCTCAGTGGGTTAAAGCCTCTGCCTTCAGCTCAGGTCATGGTACCAGGGTCCTGGAATCGAGACCCACGTGGGGCTCTCAGTGGGGAGCCTGCTTCCTCCTCTCTCTCTCTGCCTGCCTCTCTGCCTACTTGTGATCTCTGTCTGTCAAATAAATAAAATCTTAAAAAAAAAAAAAAAAAAAACCTGGCATTGACTGCCCATGGATGTCACTCACGGTCTTGCAGTGATTGTGTGCACCAGAATCTTTAGTGTGTGCGGGTAATTGCAGATGTCTGGTTCCTGTCCCAGAGACTTAGATTCAGTACCGCTTGGAGAGAACACTGGCATGTGGGAACTTGGGGCCTTTATCAGCCTATCTTCAGTCTTCACCTCCCAGCCCCCTCCAGTGTCAAGGTCTGACACCACCCTGCTATTGTGCTTCCCCGTGCCCTGTTTCGTGGACCTGGCCATCCTCTTACCCACTCCTCCATCAGCCAAGAGGGCTGTTACCCTATACCTTTGAGTTGAAATTATGTCTGTTGCTTTTTTATTCCATTTTTCTCTAGACTAATCATCTTGTGAGAGCAGGTTCTAGGTCTCAAATCACTCCTGCGTTCGTAACCTGACACCTGAAACTCATGGCAGGTGTTTAGTGATGACGGTTATAGGTATAAAGTTCAAAGTGAGGATCTTTCCATTGTTCTCTTGTCATGAGCTGAGAGTTCAAAGTGAATTAAAGTAGGATTTGTGTAGTCACTTCACATAGCTCATTGTACCTATCAAGTTCTGCCTTTAAAACTTGAGCTTTCCCCAAGATTAATCAGTGTGCTGATTATTAATTTCAGACTTTAAAAATTGTGCTTTAGACCAAACACCCTTAAATGTTAACAACTGCTGCTTTATTTTAAAATATAATAGCAACTCTGTCTTTCCACATCCAGGGTAGGGCTCAACAATGAAGGCACGAAAATGCTGGGGGCCTCCACTCTGTGGGGATAGCGCAGAAGCTGTCAGCAGGAGTTTGTGAGTTTTTTCCGCATGTCAGGATGGCTGTCAGGATGGTTAGGGAATATCTGCTCAAGCTTTCCTGAGGGTCTGTGCCAGTGGGACACATCTCATGCTTTCAATTAAGTTCTGGTAAGAGTCTGGTTAATGACCATTGTGGGAGCTGCAAATTTCCATTACTTGTTTATGCTGTTGCTTACCAGTATTAAAGTTTCACATAACTCAACCATGGTTACCTAATATTCTTCTAAATTTGGTAGGCTTTCTCCAGAAGAAAAGCAGTCTGTATAAGGCAAGAGTAGGGGTATATGATATTCAATGATCTCCAACAACATCTGACATATAGTAGGCACTCAGTATTTGTTTAATGAATAAACAAAGTTTATGGTAAAGTCTGAGTATAGCAAATTGATTTTTGGATGCCTTTTTTTCCTATTGGCAAATTTTTACAGAAATTGGAGAGCTTTGTAAAAATGTTTAAATGGCCAGAATTGTCTATGGTATCGTTTCTTCAACCATCAGTTTGAAATCAGTTGCTGGTACTTAGAGCTAGATTAATCCCTCCTGTTAACGATTTTGAGAATGTTCTCTTTTTAACAAATGCGTAAATGAGCAAGCGTGTAAGAACAATGTGCAGCTTCTTGTTTAGAATGATTACAATAAAGGTCTTCCCGGCAGGAAAGCATTTGCATCATGAGTGGCTGGCCTGGATTTTTCATTCAAGTCAATGAAAAGGCAAATATTTTGATCGGGAGAAAAATTCTTTTTGGAGAGTGTATAAATAGCTCAGGACAGCTTTAGTTGTGGCTGTTCATATCTTCCCAGTGGTTTGTGTTTTCACTGTTGTTTGATGTTTAAGATGCCCTACGTGTTGAGTGTCTTGAACCTCAATTGTATGGGAGACAGTTTGAGACCCTTATTTCAAGGCTTCTCTCAGAAACCCCTTAGGGCAAGGGGCAAAAGATTATTGCATATATAGGATGTCTGAAGCTTATTTACTTCGTTAAGATTTGACATTTCTTTGTATAATCTCAAAGATTAAAAAGATAGTACTTTAATGAGTTAGGCCCTAGTTGTCATTAACTTACTGTATCCATACTTTTTATTGATGAAATTTTAAATTTAATTATCTTTATCTTAGAAAAGTTGTCTTTTCTTTTCTTATTTTTTTTTTTAAGATTTTATTTGTCAGAGGAGAGAGAGCACAAGCAAGGGGAGCAGCAGGCAGAGGGAGAAGCAGGCTCCCCGGAGAGCAGGGAGACCAATGCAGGACTTGATTCCAGGACCCTGGGATCATGACCTGAGCCAAAGGCAGATGCTTAACCGACTGAGCCACCGAGGCATCCCAAAAAGTAGTCTTATTTAACAATGTCCTGATTAACTTGGGGTCATCTGGATAAAACTCTGTTTGACTTACTCTTAATCTTTGAGTTCCCCTAGCCAAGTACTGGTATTTCTTAACATCAACAGTTGGGCAAAGCACCACTCTGTGAGTGAGGGAGCTTTGTAATAGTATTGAAGCTTATTAAAAATGTGGAGTGATAGGCCAGTTACTAAAACAGATAATACTGATTTTTTACAAAATGAGCCTTTATTGGAAGCATATATTAGTGATTATCTGTCAAGTACAAGTGCTTTTGTGGGTAGCAAAACTATAAACAGGAAGCTACAGAAAGTAAGGTCAGTACTGAGCAGCATGATCTTTACACAGTACATATTTTTTCAAAGATTCTCAACAATGTTAAGTGCTCTCTGCATGGTATGTTACTAATTTATATGGGGCAGTCATTTAAATGTGTTCTTATTTTCTTTCTCACATCAGTGCTTTTGGATATAACCTTCACTGTTCAAAGAACTTTGTCCATTTAATTTATTTGTTATTTTTTTAATACAAAATTTCCCCCAAAAGATAAAATTGGTCCTGCCAGAACAAAGTCCCTCCCACCGAGTTTAATCAGGTAGTTCCTATGATTTTGCACCTGCTGAATGCCTGACACTTAAAAGTTCAGGGGATACGGTAAGATCCAAAAACAGATGGACTGCCTGCCCTCACATGTAGACCCCACAGGATCAGGAGGAAAAACATGCCGTGATGGAGAGACGGACAGGGTGCTGAGAACTCAGGAGAAAACAAAAGCAGGGAAAGTGGGGGTGGAGAGGGTGCCCAGCTGGCTCAGTCAGTAGAGCATGCAGCCCTTGATCTCCGGGTTGTGAGTTCATGCCCTTTGTTGGGTATAGAGATTATTTAAAAATAAGATCTTAAAGAAAAAAAAAAAAAAAGGCAAGGAAAAGGGATACATAGGACTGGGTATGCAGGCACTCAACAGGCTAGTGCAACTGGGTTACGACAGGTTTGTCATTTAACTCTGGAACCCGTGTTCTCATGAATAAATTGGTAAAAATAGTACATGTTCAACCTACTTCATAAGATTGTGTGGGTAGAAGGAATATTATTAGTGAAAAGGCCTTATCAGTAGTTCATATAATGATAACTGTTAACCTTTTTTTTGATATTAGCTTATTGAGTCCTTACAGTAATGCCATAAGTCTCCTGCCATTATTGTGATAAATTCCTTGATTAATTCAGCCAATAATTACTCAGTGTCTTTGTGCTGGACACGAGTGATATAAGCTGGATTTTAAATAGAGAAATCTCTGCCCTCATTCTAGTTGAGGTATAGTTGAAGAGATGTAGCATTTAGTACCTCTCACAATTGCTATTGTATATTATAGTTGATTAAAAAGTTCACTTTGGAAGTCTTGTGCCAATTAACCAGAAAAGTTTATATTTTAGTGAAGGCTATGATAGGAAGCTCAGTGTGGTTTCATTTTCCCATTAATTGGTCTTGGGACCTCTTAAAATAGTAATTGCTTTTGCTCTTTTAAGTATCCATTTTAAAAGTATTCGTGGAGTTCCTTACATTCCTTTCCTTATAAAAATTCTGCTGTAGCTCTCAATTTATAGTGGCATTCAGTAAGAACAACAAGTATAATAAATTTCGTGATGACAGTATAGATCAGGAAATAGAAAAATGCCATTTGATAATTGAAGCAGTCAGGTTGTGAAAATCACAGTGGAATTTAGCTACGTTGATGAAATGCTGACTGGTAAATGAGGTAAATAGTTCTCTATTTGGGAAGAAGGAGTGGAAGGATACAAATAATTTGGATACTTAATAAAAAATGATCAAAAGTTAAAATGTTTGAAAAAGTAATTTGCATTGTCAGGCAATGCAGAGTTCTTAATTGAACTACTAGAAAATTCTTCTGATTGCAGGGGGCGGGGGAGCTTATGATAACCGGGGGAAAAATAATGGAAATCAAGTGGCATCGCAGTGACTTAAGACCAGCTGTGTACTAGGATCTTTGGCAAGTAAAGACTCAACTGACTAGGTTTTGTGATTAATCTTGATGCCCTTACAGATTTCAAGCAGCTGTCCCCTCACAGTCGCAACAAAATGTTGACATTCATTTGGGGGACATAACTCCCTGGGTGACAGTGACAGCACGTATTTGGATGGGTGGGCATAGCTCTTCCAGGGGACTTGTGGTTCACTTTTAGAGCCAGAGGGTGTCGTGTCTGTTAGGAGGTAACCTGGGCCCAGCGCCTGTGAGCTCAGTGGCTAATTCTGTAATGTTGGGCAAGTCACCCAGCTTCTTGGTGCTCTTCTAAGAAGTGGATACGGCAGGCTTGTAGGACTCGTTTGAGGTGATTCAGGACCTAACCCAGGGCTGGCACACAGCCACATGAAGTGCATGATGATTGTGGCTGTCAGTATGGGTGTTGTGGAAGGTTTTTTCCTTGTAGTGTGAGCATCTCACCATGTTGCAGGGCCTCCGCTCTTGGAAGGGTTTAGGCTCTCCCTGTGGTCGCCGGTGAGACTTTGCATTGCCTTCACCGTGATAGGCAAGATTCACGGCACTTCCTTCTGTCTGTGGGTGCGGGAAGCTAGAGGTCTGGGGCTGGTCTCTCACTAAGGGGTCTTTGGGAAGGTAGAAACACAGAGATCATTTGCTTGCATCCTCCCCCGCCCCCAACCCCCAGGACCAAGCAGGAAACTGGAATCCCTGTCTTTAACTCTTCACTGCCTTTGCTGATGCTTGGCACCCTCTGGGCAGTCACTGATACTGACAGGCCTGGGAATGTGGCTCTGCTTATAGTCAGGCTCTCTCAGCCTTGTTTCATAGAGCAGTAGAGCCCCCTCCCCCCGCCCCACCCGCCAGCATTCTTCATATTTAACTGTGGGAGACTAACCGTCAAGTGTAGGGAACGGTCTGATAGCGGGGTAGATGGTGCTGAAACCACCCACCAGCAACTGAAATGCAGACTTAAGCTGTGGTGATAGGACACTAATGAACACAGTGTGCTATTTAATACCCTTTTCTAGAACAATCCCCCTTACATTTATTTGCTTTTACTCTGACTTTTTGAGGTGCTCAGGACAGTTTCTTGTTGAATGTCTTGCCTCCTGGATTTATCTGATTGTTTCCTGATGGTGTTTTGTAACTCATTTCTCTACCTCTTGTGTTTTCTGTAAATTGGAAGTTTGGGTTAAAGGCTAGCTACTGAGTGCTGTCACATCCCGTTACCAGGCCTCCAGTGACAGGTTGTCCCACTGGTGGATGCCGACCTTGATGGCTTAGCTAGTGGTGTCGCCATTGAGAGAGGGATGCCGTCCCCTCTGTTCTTAGTACATAACCTGGCAGCAGGCAGAAATCCCGTTTCCATTAACGTTTCAGCCTGTGAATTTGGCATCCACTGATGGTCCTTGCTGCATCTTCCGTGGGTATTGCAATAGAATGACTTTGTAATTCTGTCATTTCTTCTATATTTAGTAGGTAGAATTATTTTGTAAAGAAGAGCTTTCTCTTTCTACTCAGCTGGGGTGAATTCTTTTTTACCAATTTTCCAAGTTTATATTTGGTGTAAAAGTTAGCTTCATTGATAATAAGTGCAGGCTTAAAAATTTATTGTGGGTCTCTTTGTGGGCTTTGGATTTTTACTCCATGATTCTGATACAGTCACTCTTTTTTGTTTGGGCTGTCCCAATTTCAGTTGGCAGGAACTGTTTCTTGTGGATTCCTTTGTTCTTTTGACATCTGCCCACACCCCCTCATTAGTCTTTGCATTTTTCCTTGCATTTTGGCACAGTAAGGCTCCCCCTGCCTTTCCGCCATGTAACTGATGACAGTAATTGTAGATAACCATTACTGAGCACTTACTGTATGTCAGGTACCACTTCATATTTTAAAAGCATTACCTTATTCAAAGATCATAGCAGCCCTGAGGATGGGTACGTTCATTCTCCCCTGTGAAAGGAGCACCCCAGACCTCAGAGAGGATAAGAAAGGGTGATAGGATTTCTCCAGAGCCGGTTAGTAAGTGGCAGAGCCTGCATCTGGATCCAGGCTTCCAGCATCAAAGCCTCCAAAGCATCCAAATTGCCTGTTACCAACCCAGGTTGTTCCAGATCCACTCCCCCTGCCCCTGTGCAGTACCAGAGGATCACGTGAATCATTTGTCTAATCAGCCTGATGACTTTCTTACTTTGAGTCCTTCTAGATTATTGCATTGACTCTCGGCCTCCTGCCTTCTCCTTCCAATATCTTTATTCCTTCCAGAAGGATTTTTTTTTTTAAAGGCAACTATTACTTTTGCTTATAAAGTCCAGCCTCTTCTGCCTGGCATACGGGCCCTTCAGGGTTTGTCCCCTGAGCCAGCCACAGGCCTGTCCCCCACCCCACCCCCACAGCATGCACAGGTGCAAAACAGCAGCGTGTGGTCCTCAGAACTCTTGCTCACTCCTGCGCCTTTCTTTGCACACCTGGTTTCTTCTCCTTGGAATCCTCCTCCCACTTTTATTATTTTTTTAAAACTCCACACAGATGGGCACCTGCTGGAAATGTGTTTTCGTGATTTTCAGTGCAAGGTGTCTTTGTTCTTGGTGTGCCCCCTGAAGTGTCTCCCTGTTGGAACCAGCCCACTCTGTGCACATGGCCTCCTCCAGCAGGCCACTGGCGAGCAGAGCTCTGTCTGACTGTCTTCTGGCCAACAGATAGGGTGTTTTAACCCTCAGCACATAAGACCCTTGATAGATATTTGAGCAGATTTATTTCTGGTTCTCCTCTTTGGAATTGTCACTTGGACTCCTATTTATTGCAAGTGACATCCATTTTGCAGGGTGTAGCTCAGAGTTCATCTTCTGCAAGACATTTTTCTTCATTATGCCAGTTTTCTTAAAAACTCAGCATCCCCAGTTGCCATCATCCTATTGATGTGATTTTTGTACAATCTAATATTCCCTTATGTGTTTACCAGCAGATCTCAGTTTTAACATGAAAGTTCTTTCCATTGCAAAGAACTCTGTGTACCCCATAGACCCCTAATGAATCATTTCCACTGAAGAGGTGACATGGGCCCTTCCTCATCTGGGAGCTCCGTATGTGTGCTCTTGTTTTAGAAGCGTTTCTAGAGAGAGAATTAATACACCAAGTCTTCCACTGTAGTAAGTGTTCTCAAGTGGCGAGAAGTTTATTCACCTGGGATAAAATGCCAAGCACTCTCATGGCCCTTTGTGAGTAGGACGTTCCAAGACTGGCAGTTGGAAGCTTGTTCCGTTTAGCATGTTTCTGCTGAAAAGGTAGGTTCTGGTCTCTCAGTGGCAGAACAGGGAAGACACCGTTCCCAGAGGTCATCACCCTCCAGATCTGTTTACCCTCAGGGTGTGTGTATGTAACAGGCAGGTGTGTCTAAAGCACCACACTGATTTATGTTTGTCCAGTCCTCTTCTGGCCACTTATGTTAAGAGCTAGTTAAGATTCATATGCATGGACAGATGAATGGATAAAGAAGCTATGGTATATGCATGTGTGTACGCACACACACCCACACATACAGAGAAATATTACTCAGCCATCAAAAAGGAATGAACTCTTGCCATTTGCAACAGTGTGGATGGAGCTAGAGGTTATTATGCTAAGTGAAATCAGTCAGAGAAAGACAAATACATGATTTTGCTCATATGTAGAATTTAAGAAACAAAACATTAACAGAGGGAAAGGGAGGAAAAATAAGACAAACACAGAGAGAGAGGCAAACCATAAGAGACTCTGAAGTCTAGGAAACAAACTGCTGGAGGGGAGGTGGGTGAGGGATGGAATAACTGGGTGATGAGCATTACGAAGGGCACTAAAAGTAACAAGCACCGGGTGTTAGATGCAACTGATGAATCACTGAACTCCTGAAACTAAGAATACACTAAATGAATTTGAATTGAGCAAAATTGAATTTAAACAAAATTGTTAACTAAATTGAATTTAAATATTTTTTTAAAAAGAGCTAGCCAAGATGAAGGAGAAGGCAAGTCTAATGAGGCCTTTGAAAACTGCCAATCATGACTTCTGTAGAGAGTCAGGGCTAATGGTGGAATTTGATCAGATCTGGCTACAATCATAAAATACATGGAGAGGATAAATATGAATTTATTTACCAAGTGCTGGAATTCTAGACCTAGTCTGTGTCCAGACAAGGCTGGTTTAGGATTAAATGAAAGAAAATAATTATGGATAATCTTAGGATTTTAGAATGATTAGATAGATCAAAGGGTGGTTTATACAAATTAACTGTTCCATAATGGATTCTCAAGAAAGAATCAGGAAAAGCTCAATAACTAACTCTTTTTTCTGTTAATATCCTCTATCTCAATAGTTTTTAATCTGCTTAAGCTGAGGATCCCTTCTGGAATATGCAAAAAGACTCTCATCTGGAAAAATTACACAAACCACACTCAGAATTTTTCCTCATAGCTTTTTCTCCCTTTGGGGCAGAGTCAGAGAAGTCACAGATCCCTCTGAAAGTTATTTCTGGACCCTTTGTCTCAAAAGTTTTCCACAAATCACAGAACTATATCTACTATATCACAATCCACTATACACATATGTAAGTATATAAAATGTAAAGTTTCAAAGAACATTAGCCTCACCATGTGTAACATGCTCTATTCTATTCTGGTTCATTTTATAAAAGGTCATCCATGGAATTGATTTTATGACACCCTAATGAGTCTCCACTTGTAATTAGAAAAATATAATTCTCAGTGTGCCAAGTTGCCAAGTCGTAGAACCCTCGTTTCATCATAGTCAGGTGCAGTCTTGGAGCGTCTCCTGTTGAGACACAGCTTTTATGCCCATTGTCCGTTTGTTTCTAAGAAGGACAGGTTGGGCCTGAGCCACATGCATACCTTAGGCATTTAGAAGGAAAGAGCTACAGTTTAATTTCTGCCCGATGAAAGGTACTGTGATCCCAGCCACATCATTCACGTAGGTCGTAGGAATCTCATACGCTCTGTGAGCACACATCTCTGCTCACAGACAGATACACAGAGAGCATCAGGGTATAGCAGTGGACCAAATAAAAGTTCTTGCCTTCTGTAGAGGAGATAAGCAGCTAGCTTGGTTATATACTAAAATATGAGGTATGTCAGGTCGTGATAAATGCTTAAGAAGAAAAAGCAAATAGGGATGCAAAGTGTTGAGATACAGCTTGAAATTTTAGGTAGCATATCTGGTGTATTAAACTCAAAGAGGAAGTAACTTTTGAGTAAAGACCTGGAGGAAGTGAGACAGTTAACTATCAGATATTCAAGGACGGGACTTTACCAGCAGAGGCAACAGCAACTGCAAAAACCCTGAGAGAGAAAGTGCCTGACATGTAGGAGGAGCCGAGAGCCGCCTGGTGTCAGGAGAAGAGTGAGGGGTGCCACTGGAGGACTTAAGCTCAGGAACCTGAAAGGTCTCACGGGCCGAAGTAGGAAGACAGGTGGTAACGTGGACCAGGATGACGGCCACAGGAATGTTGAGAGGTGCTGGGATCATGGAAAGACTGGAATTGATGTGAAAGAAAAGCCCAGGATGGCACCACCCAGAAGAGGAATTGGTGACCACGTTGAGAGCTTGGCGACCCTGCAGCTGGGGTCATTTGGAGGTCCGGGGAGCGTCTGGAGCTCAGTTTGGGACAGGTGACATGCCTTTTACACCAGTTGGAAAAGTGAAGAAGTTGTTTCATTTTCCAATAGTTCCTCATTATAGTTTGAAAGAGAAACTCTAAACCTTTTCTGACAAGTGTAGTAATGATCTTTTCTGTCCATGGCATTCCTGTGTGCTTTCATGTGGGGCTGAATTCTTGGCAATTCTTTTCTCAGCCACCCTGGAGAAGTCTACCGAGTTGGAGAAAAAATTAATAGATGTTGGTGAGGACATGGAGAGAAAGGAACCCTCACACTATGTTGGTGGGAATGCAAAACTGGTGTAGCCGCTGTGGAAAACAGTATGGAGGTTTCTCAAAAGTAGAACTACTCTGCAATCCGGTATCCAGTAATTGCACTACTGGGTATTTACCCGGAAAATTCAGAAATAATAATTCAAGGGGATGCAAGTGCCCTGATGTTTATAACAGCATTATCAACCATAGCCAAATTATGGAAGCAGCCCAAGAGTCCATCGACTGAGGAATGGATGGTGTGTGTGTGTGTATACATACATACGTCCATAAAATGGAGTATTATCTGGCCATAAAAAAGAAAGAGACCTTGCCATTTGCAGCAACATGGATGAAGCTGGAGAGGATTATGCTAAAGCAAAAGAAGTCAGGGAAAGCCAGATACCGTACGATTTTACTCATATGTAGAATTTAAGAATCAAAACAAACCAACAAAAGGAAAAAAAGAGAGCCAAACCAAGAAACAGACCTTTAACTCTAGAGAACAAACGGATGGTTATCAGGGGAGAGGGGGATGCGGGGGTGGGTGAAAGGTGATGGGGATGCAGGAGGGCACTTGTGATGGGCACTGGGTGACAGATGGAAGGGTTGAATCACTATACTGTACACCTGGAACTAATATGGCCTTTAACACTGTATGTTAACTATACTGGAATTTAAAATAAGATTAAAAAAAAAAAAACCACTCTCCAGTGAAATGGCACAATTTAAAAATACAGGTTTGTGTGTGTTCATCTAAAGACTTGTTTGCTTCACAAATCGGCTGGTCCCATTTCCTTATTTTGTATCATTCTAGCCCACTGTTCCTTATACCCTTCACTGTTTTCCATATCCTTCAAAATTACCCTTATTTTTTAAATGCAAAAATTACAAGAAGCCTTATTTATTCGCTTTCTTTCCTGACTCCTATTATTTCAAAATATTCTTGTTATCCAAGGTGAGACTTTTATTCCTTCATCAGATATAAATAGCTTTGATTTTTTTATTAAAAAAGAAAAAAATTGTTAATTAAAAAATGAAAATTCAAGCAGTAAAATAAGTTACAGCAGGGAGGGGGGGGAACTCCACGTAAACTCTGAATCAGACCCAGACCACTGTTTGTTTTCTTGATCATTCTTCGGGATGATCTTCTTATTCATATGTAATAATGACTAACATAAATGTGGCCTCAGCAGGAGCCAGGCACCAAAATGCTTTATACCCACACCCACCTGTCACTCCCCAAAGTAGCCCTTGGAGGGTAGCTCCCCCAGCGACCCAGAACTGTTCCACAGAGCCCGGCAGGGTGAACTCTGTGGAGTTCCCCACCTCTGTTGGAGTGTAGTATGATAGACTACATATCATACATGTTTCTGTGAAACCTGCCTTTTTTGTTTGTTTGTTTAATTTGGGGATATGGTGGAATTCTTTCACTGTTTTTACAGCCTGTGAGCCTGAAGGTGGGAAGCGTAGACTCTGGAATTAGATTGCCTTGGTTTACACTAGGACTGCCTCAGTTCCTTCTGTGTAGAAGGGGCATGGTAGATAGGATTTACCTCCCAGGGCTTTGCAAGAATTGTATAAGTAAATACATGTAAAATGCTTAAAATAGCAATTGCCAAGGCAGCAGTAGGTGAAGGCTAGTTACCTGCGATGTTAATCGTATGTTAAATGTCTGTTGCCTGCCGTGTGCTCACATCCTTCTGGGCTTACTCCTAGCGATTTGTGTGTGAGAACGCTCTCAGACTAGTGCCAGAGTTCAAGTACATTTGTACCCACTTTACTGATGATGCGATTTCCATTAGTGTTCTTTATGGTAAGGTGTTCAGTTTGATGGCTGGGCAGTGTCTTGTTACTTGCCTTAGTAATTTCTCTTTTGTGAGGTTTTCAGTGAGTCAAAAAAGAAGTCACACAGTAGAAGGCGTGTTCTGTGGAACAAACCTGTCCTTGAATTACAACGACAGGGTCATTTTATTGCAGTTGGGAGCTCAGTTCTGTGAGCTCTGGGCTTCCACGGGTAGTCTTTTCTTCCAGTGCAGTCACGCTGACGCCTTGTTGTGGTGGGCTGCAGGTCCCATGCCCTGGGTGCGCTGCTTAATGTAGGATACGCTTCCTTTAACCTTCTGGGCACCTCGGGTTGGTCCTCCTCGTGCACATGCCCTGTATGGCAGGGTTATCCTGGCGGAACCGGTGTTGCTGTCCAGAGCTTTCTCCTTCCGCTTTACCTCATCTTCTCTCTGTAAGGGAAGCTTCATCTCATGGTGGCTGCCTTTTCTGTGCCTGTTACATGGAAGGACCCTTTTATTATGGATTTTATTAGATAATTAGATTATTTTGATTCGCGCTAGTTCTGAAAACTTGTATTTTCAGGGACTCTCTGCCTTATTTAGGAGATCGTTTTGTTTTTTAGGTGTTCCCATTTATAGAGGGCTTTTCAGAATTTGAGTTTGGGGTTCACTGAACAAAAGGGTGTCTCTCTGTTCAGTAGCATCACCTCTCCTGACGCTTTACTTCCTCCTCCTCTTACCACCTTATGCTCTGACAGCTGGGAGCAAAATAAGGTCCTAAATGGCTGTTTTGGGACTAGATTGATACTATGACTTTTGTAGACACAAAATTAACAAGACTCTGAAAAACAAGTTTATACTTCCAGTTCCTTAAAGCATTGTCTCATATAACAGCTTTTGAGTGTTAGGACATGAATCTAACACGTGCGATTGTTGTTGCCTCCCTTAGCAGCCATATTCTGCCTCCCTCTCTCCCACCCTGTGCCCCCACCTACCAGGCAGGAGCTTCTGTTAACGATTCCTGATACTGTAACCTGCAGGTGTTAGCATATGGGTGGTTAGGAGCTTGTTGCCAATAATCAGGGTTGGTATAGAGAGTGGGATTGATGCATTAACAAGTTATTTATTTTCCTGACACAGGACCTAAAAATACAAAACAATTAAGACCCATAAATGTCAAGGAAAAATGCAGTGCTATGAGCAAAACGTTATGGAAGAGTATATGTATTCTTTCTAGTTACATCTGTTAATGGCTTGTACAGTGGTGCTTTGATTAATGTCCTCCAGGACGTTCACCCAAGCCCGAAAGGCACAACGATGCGAATGGGGTTGTCGTCAGGCTGGAGAGAGGGTGACCTCAGAACTCCTTCCTGGGCATTGGTGTGTCACCCATCCCTAGTGGTGTTTGTGGTCACGCATGTAACCGAGCTGGGGCTGCAGTCCAGGCCCTGGCCATAGTTGAGCTACGCTTTCCTGCATCCGGTTCCTTTAGGGACCAAGAGGGTCAGTGCATCATGACTCCCCTTTTTCTCCAGTAGTAAGAGGAAGCCTGTAGGATAAGAAATGGAAACCTACATCTTCAGACATAGTTCACACTCTCTGTACTGTGTCTAAGGATATATTTTCATTACTATTACTACATTATGTTGAATGTATGTATCTATGTATGTATGTATTTTAATTTTATGAAATTGCTCTAGAAAAAGTAGAAGGAAAAGTTGTGCTTCTTGGTGCCCTTGAAAACTGTTCTGTTGAGTTGGGTTTGTTGCCATGTGCTGTTGGAGAGCTATCTCTTTAACTGCTCAGTGCAGAGTGGCTCCCTGGTGTGTTTCTGTCCCTGAGGAACTTTGTCCCTCCGCTCAACAAACCTTTAAGCACCTGGGTTACAGGTGCATGAGTCTGGTTAAGTTGACGTGACCATGTCTTAAAATCTAGCGGTGAACATGAGGTATTCCCTATTAAATTCCCTATTAAATCACAACAAGCCTTCCATAATCCTGGTGATATACAAGAAAATAAGGGAACTCTTAGGAACCAGAGACAAAAAGAACTGTCAGAGTGCTGGATGGCCCTCCTTGAGTTACCAAGCAGGTCTGTGTCTGTGCCTGGTCCTTGTTTTTTTAATATCTCAGGTTAAGGTACCTCGTTCGCGCAGTAGGTAGTGCATCAGTCTCATAATGTCTCAGGTTAAGCAAAACACAGTAGGCTGATATAACACTGATGTTAATTATCCTTCGATTAAAAAAAAAAAAACAGCACTGTAAGGTGGGAAATAAAAAGTTCCCCTTCCCTGAAATTACATCTGATTTCCTGGTGTCGTCCGTACATGTTAGCTTTGAATGTTAAGTGTTCTGGTTTGGGACATGTGTGTGGAAGGGTGAATTTATTCCGATTATGGTTTAAGCTTATAAAGTAGGCTTTAAGCCCACAAATAAAACATGAACAAGATCTGTATGGTAACAGCTTACCCTAATTATTTTTACACTGGCCATTTAAACTTAAAATGCACAGTATAATAATAATGAGTATTACAATACTTATATACTATGTAATACGCTATTATACTATACCATAATATTATGGCATAATATTAAAGCATTGTCTCATGTAACTAAGTCAACTTATAAATGTGATCTAATAAGTAAAAATCTCAAAGTTTTCTACTTTGGGGGGCAGTCCAGTTAATACAAGTGAATATGTACTGTCAGGCGCAGTAGACAAAGTTTTCGGATCAGGACTGTTAACCTAATTCATTCATCCCTGGTTTATAATTCCTAGATCACTTATCATTATAGCTTGAAAGAGAAATTCCATGGCAGTAATTTTTTAGATTATCTGTGGCAACTGTCTGGTCTGACTTGGTGCTATAGACCCAGCAGTTCTCAGCCAGTCAGTGTCTGTTGGTTTGAGTGAGACATCTTTACAGATAGCCTGCTTTTAATAAAAACATCTTTCCCTACTTCATGACAAAAAATAGAAAAAAGAGTGAAGTAATTCCTTATGCTTTTGGGATTAGAAAGTCAATTTTGTGCTCATAAAGGATGATCCTCTCAAAGGAATTAGCAGCCACTAGGTATTGCTTGGTATTTGCATGTAGTGGCATTCTTCTACAAATGACCCCAGCTTCGATGCAACAGCTTCCTGGTGCAAATGATACTTCTCATAAGCGTGAGGTTATGTTGTTCTCAGAAAGCCATTTTGTGCCACAAACACCTAAATTAGTCCGGAAAGCAATACACTTCTACAAGTATTTATAGGTCTGTGAAACAGCTACTTAACACAGAAGCCAATCTCAAACTGAATTGTTTTTAATGTCTGTATTGGGATAAACTCAGATCCTGATTCCTTGCCTCATGCAGGCCCCCCAAGGCCTTGTCTCAAGCCAGAGAAGGTCCAACTTAAGTCAAAGATGTTTTTCAGAAAAGTGAACTGAGGGGCCAGAGAAATAATACTGGAAAAGATAATGGCCCAGAAGAGATCATTACTGATTTTTTTTTAAAGATTTATTTATTTATTTAGAGAGGGAGAGGTGGAGTCCTAAAGCATACTCTGCCCAGGGCATGGCTCAATCCCAGGATCCTGGGATCGTGACCTGAGCTGAAGTCAAGAGTCAGCACTTAATGGACTGAGCCAGTCAGGTGTCCCTCATTATTACTACCTTTTTTCTTTTAAGTTCTTGGATTGAAGCACTAAAAGCCTGTTGAGCCTAGACTCTGACAGAGTAAACTGCAGAACATGAAAGGCAAAGGAGATGATCTTGAAAAAACACAGAGGGAAAAAAAGGCACTGGCCAGCCGGGACGCTGAGCACAGACATTGACAGCAAGCAGCCAGTAGCCACAAGCCGGAGCGGAGCACAGCTGCAGACCTGCCCTGCTTTACTCGTGCAAGCCATCGTTCAGGCAGCAGAATGAAATGGGCGCTTTCAAACAAGCAAGTCCTGAAAGTTTTACCCCAGTAGATTCTCACTAGGAAGATCATCAAAAGATATTCTTCATAAAGAAGTTACTCACCCAGAAAGGCATGAAATATAAATGATCAGTGAGGAAAGAAATTGGGACTAACAGGAAAACACACGGTATAAAATGGTAATAGTCATGTTGATAAATTAGGTCAATAAGTTAAAACTAAAATGTGTAGCAGCGAGAAAGAAGATAGGTGATCAGAACTAATGTCTTTAACTTTAGATTTTAATAAAACAGATAAGCATGTTCAAGCTTTAAGGGTAACTACTAAAAAAATACACAGAATATAGGAAAGAAGGGGGAAAGAAGATAGGAAAAGCAAGGGCCAATAGAATGACATGGTCAGAATAGCTATAAATACAAATATATTTGTAATCGCAGTAAATAAAAAAGGATCGTGTCAAAAGTCAGAGCTTGTCAGATTGGAAAATATAACTTTAAGGCAAGAAAGGGACAAACATAAGACGGTCATTATATAGCAGTGATAAAAAGAACAATTCTCCATGAAGTTACAGTAATTTTAAACTTGCTTGTCTTTGGTAACAGAGCTTCAAAATAGGGAAGACAAAACTGACGTAATTTTATATCTACCGTCAGTGGGAATTGTTAAGTGACTCCTTCAGTGACTAGTAGATTGAGCAGAGAGAAATTAGGAAGATTAGAAGATTTGCATTCTATAGTTTCGGTTGAGCTCTGAGTTAATAAGTAGAGAGTCTTTTAAAATACAAGAGACATATTCAAAAGCTGTACCCATAGTAAGCCACAAAGCAGCAAATAGGAACCAACCAACATCATACCATGTGCTCTGATAATTTATTAAGTAGTTTATTAAATATAACTTAGAAACATTTATTATATTAGAAACTACATTTCTAATTTTGTGCTTTTCAAAAATTTAAAAATTATCTAAATAACTGACAAGTCAATGAGGAAATCACAGTGGAAATAAGGGAACACCTAGAAATAAATGGTGATCAAAAACTGTGGAACTAAGTGACGTACCCAACTTAACAAGTTAAAGAACCGCAAAATGAAAGTCAAAGAAAAACAAAGGGATGATAAAAATGAGAATAGAAACTAACCCCTAAAACAAGGATAACCGTCCAAAAATTGGTGCTTTGAAGACATGGCATGTGATTGAGTATATAAAGGGTGAGAAAAATGAGTAAACAGCCGTAAGAATCAGCAGTAGGTTATGTCTACAGGTGTTTTTAATATGGATAACTACAGGACAGGTGTGTGCCAACAAGTGTGAGAAACTGTAATGCTTTAGAATTTCCTAGAAAATATGTATAACTTGAAATGGACTCAGGAAGAGTAGGGAAACCATTGAAGAAATTCAGTCACAACTATCTGTACACCTCCCACTCCACCCTGATACCAGGCCCAGGGAGCTCACTAATGTGTTCAACCAAAAATTCAAAAGAATGGAGTCTCTACATTTTGGTTAGATATTTCCAGAACACAGAGACTGGATTGACCTTCTGGTCTGATTTTTCTTTCCATTTTAGACTGTTTATTATGAGAAGCTTCAAATTGTATCACAAACAGTTTAAGATGAGTGAACCCATCATCTGTCATTCATCATCCAAGAATAGGTCTCCTATTTTAAAAGAATATACCTACTTATTAAAGGCAGGGTTCACTAGCTCAAACAAAACTCAGTATGCAAATCTTGTAACCTTTCTAAACCCTCTCTGCTCGATTGACTCATTACTTATGGGGGAGTCACTTAATTTCCCCTGATCGCAGATCTGACATTACATCAGCTTTGTCTTCTCTGCATATTTTGAAACTCTTTTCTCCAAAGGCAAACAAACCCGTGGTCAACAATTAGAATATTTTGCCACTCATGTTTTGTCTATAACTCCTCACTTACAGCTTTTTGGTTAGTTTTGTTTGTCATTTCTGGGGTCTTTTAAAGGAAATCCAAGATTTGTCATTTCTCGCATAAATACTTCAGTAAATATCTCTTAATCTATAAGGATTTAAGAACATAATTATCATACCGTTACTGTACCAACAACATTGACTAAAGATTGACTTTAAAATGCCATTTTTATAGTTGGTTTGTCTTAATTGGAATTCAGATTATGACTCTACTTTGCATTTGGTTGAAAAGGCTCTTAAATATTTTTTTAATTTTCCCTGTCTCTTTTTCCTTCATCCTACTCATTTATTGAAGGAACCAGGTCATTTATCTTGTGCAGTTTCCCAAGTTTGCTCTTGCAGGTTGTGTCCTTGTTGTATCATCTAACTTCTTTTCCACCCCCCTATATTTACTACAAACTGATAATTTCATATTTAGAGGCATGTTCAACTTGCGTAAATCACTTTGGCAAGAATACATAAGAGATAATACTGCATCCTTCCTGTTGTATCATATCAGGAGGCACATGATGTGAGGTTGTTCCACTCATAGTGATATTAAGGTTGATTAGTAGATTTCACATGCTATCATATCTGAACACAGAAAATTTTCTAAAGTATGAATTTTAAAATTGAGCAGTATATTAAGGAAAGATCAAGACCCAGTTGAATGTATTTCAGGATGCAAAGATGGTTCAACACTTGAAAATTTAATGTAATCTCAGTCAATAGCATCTCAATAGGTTAAACACTTTTTAAAAAATCTACCACCCTTTCTTGGGGCACTGGGTGGCTCAGTGGGTTAAGCCTCTGCCTTCGGCTCAGGTCATGATTTCAGGGTCCTGAGATCAAGCCCCACATCGGGTCTTTGGCTCCGCAGGGAGCCAGCTTCTCCCTCTCTCTCTGCCTGCCTCTCTGCCTATTTGTGATCTCTCTCTGTCAAATAAATAAATAAAATCTTAAAAAAAAATCTACCACTCTTTCTTGACAAAAACTCTTAGAAAATTAGCAATGAAGATTAGGTACCCAACCTTACTTTAAACATAGTAATAATAGCATGTTGGAAGTATCCTAATTTTTAGAATTGGGAACAAATAAAGGTAGAAGCCCTGGAAAGCAAGAAACAAAGCTATCCTTATGCATAAATATGATTATCTGCATAGAAGCAGTAGACAGATTTTTAGAATTTAAGAGTTCAGTAAGGGTACACACAAGATAAATAGTTAACTGTGTACCTATATCAGAGTACCAATTTGAATATATAATTTTGAAAGATTTACAATAACACCAACACTATAACCACAGACTTAAAATATGCAGGGTCTTTATGGAGAGGATTATAAAGCTTTATTGGAAGAAATTAAGGAGAACCAAATAAAGGAAGAAGTTCCATGCTTGTCATGGGAAGGTTTGTTACTGTAATGTCCAGTTCTCCCAAATAAATCTATGAATTTGGAATCATTTTTATGGAAATCCCAAAGTCAGGTGTTTTATTATTGTTTTTTGCTGCCCTCTCCCCACCCTACCCCCTTTTTAAAGTTATAATTGTGTAATACTAGTTGATCTTCTAATTTATATGGGAGAACATGGTGCCAGGAATAGCCAAGGTAGTTTTCAAATAGAACAAGGTAGAATGACTTAATGAACCAAACACTTATTATAAGGCCATTTTAGACAATATGATATTGGTGTTGGAAGCAAATAGTAGGACATAAAAGTGAGTCATGTAGAAACTTGTGAGAAACAAAATTAGATTTCCTGTCTCACACTGTACAGAAGCCATTTCTATGTGTATTAAAGACTATCTTTATGACCTTGGGGAAGGGAATGAATTTTTTAAGCAAGATATCAAAACCAAAAACTATAAAGAAACAACTGAATTTAGTCAAAGTAAAACAACAACAACAACAAAAATCTCATAAAGGCCACTAAAACAAATTGAAAAAGATAATCCACAAAATGGGCAAAATATGTGAATAGGGCTTCACAGAAAAGGAAACCAGAATAGAAAATAACGTTTTATAAGAATTCTGTTCTCATCAGTTATTGGGGAAGTGCAAATTAAAACAAGTTAGCATTCTATATCAGTCAGAGTCTAAAATAGTAGTTTGCTGGTGAGGGTGAGGAAACTGTTGATTGGGAAAATTAATGGTTGACCACTTCAGGCAACAATTTCATAATACCTAGTTGACTTGAAAGTGCTTCTACCTTCTGATTTATATACTGTAGGGGATAGTCAGTGCATAAACAATTATCAGAAGGAGACTTTTTACATTGCTGTTTATAAAAAGAAAAACTGGAAGCAACTCAAATGTGCATGAGAATGGATACATAGCTTAGTCAGTTATACTGTGGAATACTATGCAGCCTTGAAAATGAAAGAGCTAGATCTACATGTATGAGTATGGATTAATTTCAAAAACATTGAGGAATATTATGAAGTGTATAGTGTTTGGAACTATGCAAAATAATACAAGTAGTACATTTCTTCAGACGTGTATGAGAATGATAAACATCACATTTGACATAATGGTTACCTCTGAGGAGTGGACGGAAGATGGAATCACAGAGGGATGCTCAGTAGGTTTCAGCTGTATCCTACTATTTTAGCGGGGAAAAAAACCCTGTATCAGATACGGCAGAATGTTTGGGTTGATCAGCTAGGTGGGCAGTCAGAATAATAATACATTTCCCCCCACCCCATTTTTTGAATGATTGAAATACTACTTTTGGGGCAGCCAGAGAAAACATGGCCATGACATGAAGCAAGGATAACCTATCTGGTAAGAAGTACTCCTAATGAAATATAGACTTTTGTGAAACATTGAAAGGCAGGCACTGGGAGTGTAAATCTCTTTGCAGCTGGAATGTCACACCACAACATCACCAGTACCGGAGCTAAGGGGTTGATGATGGTAAAGAAGGATTCCACAGCCAGAATGCAAAAATGAAAATACTCAAACTTTGATTTTGTCCTATTCAACTGTATTATCTGTGCTTCTTAGTTGAGCAAGATCCAGTCGTAGCTTGGGGTTGGCTTTAGTCCTGCAGGTGAGCAAAATAATTAGACAAAATCAGATTAATTAACCTTGAAGACAAAACTTAAAGCTGATGCATGGACAAGTCATGAGCCTGTGTTGACCTATGGATTTTCTAAAATCAGATGGTGCTGTTCTCCTGTTTTCCTGCCAGATTTGGATAGTTAATGCTAGTCTTCTGAGCTCCCCTGTTAGTGCTGCTTGGGGTGGTATTCTTCTCCAGCTTGTTAGCTGTATACCAGGTCCACGAGAAGGCAACAGAAATCAGAGTCTGAGGCAGTGTTGCAAAGACACAAAGCATTGTGGTTTGCTTCCCCAGAATCCGCAGCTTTGCAGCTAGTGACTAGTGACAGATTTCAGCAACACAATGACCCCATTCCACGTTGTATGTGCATAGGAAGTATTTGACATTCTTTGACATTTCACCACAATCCTCAACGTTAAACCCTTCCCTCTCCCAGCTTCCACTCTTTGGAGATGCTCCCGGAGTACTGGTTGTCCCTTTTCCACTGGGCACGGTAGGACCCATCACTTTACAGATCTGTCTAGCTCCCATAGTCCGCATTAATTTAGATCTTCTTTAATTTCTCTCAGTAGTGTTTTGAAGGTTTCACTGTAAAGTTCTTGACCTTCTTTCATTAAGTTGATTTCTAAGTATTCTTTTTGGTATTTTGAACGGGATTGCTTATTTTCATTTTTGGATTGTCCATTGCTAGCAATAGAAATACAATCGATTTTTATATATTGATCTTATATTCTTCAGCCTTGCTAAACTCATTTATTCTCATAGTTATTTTGTAGATTTCTTAGTTTTTTCCTGCACAGTAATATTGTCTACAAATAGAGATGGTTTTATTTCTTTCCAGTCTGTATGTGTTTGCCTTTTTTGTGCTATGTAGAGCCTGCAGTGACAATAGGAGTGGTCAGAATGAATATCTTGCTTTTAGTTCCTGGCATGTTGAGGGGAATGTCTTCAGCCTTCCACATTAAGTGTGGTATTAGCTGGGTTTTGAGGACCTCCTTATCAAGTTAAAAAGTTCCCTTCTACTTCTGCTTTGTTGAGAGTTTAGTCTTAAGCCTATTTCTTGTCAAATGCTTTATCTGTGGCCATTAAGACAATGACACGGCTTTTCTTATATATTCCATTAGTATTGTATATTGCAGTAGTTGATTTTCAGGTTGGAACTGACCTACTTGCATTTGGGGGATAAATTTTGCATGGACTTGGTGTATAGTCCTATTTATATGTTGGTGAATTTGGTTGGTATTTTTGTGTCTGTGCTTATAAGGAAGACTTCTGTAGGGGATGCTTTTTGTTTAGTTTTGTTTTTATGACGTCTTTGGCTTTACTCTTCAGTAGTACTGTCCTTATAGAAGGAGTTGAGACGTGGTCTTTCCTGTTCTTGGACAGTGTTCTTAAAGGATTTTTTTGTTTTGTTTTGTTTTTTTAAACATTTTACGCAGTTCTTAAGTGAAGCCATCTGAGCCTATACTTTCCTTTGTGGGAAGATTTTTAATTACTAAATCTACTTTTTTATTTCTAAATCTATACGGATTTTTTCTTTCTTCTGGAGTCAGTTGTGATCATTTATATTTTCCTGGAATTTCTCTGTTTCATCTAAGTTGCCTAATTTGTTGGCAGCATTGTTCATAATACCTAATATTTCCTTTGTGGTCCTTTATTTATATTTCTGCCGGACAGATAGCGATGCCCTCTCTTTCATTTCTGATATTACTTATTTGTGTTCTCTTTCTTCTTTTTTGGTTAGTCTAGTTAAAGGTTTATCAGTTTTGTTGATCTGTTTGAAGAACCAACTTTTGGTTTCATTGATTTTTTTTTTTCCTTGCTTGTTCTTGTTTTTGCTGTTGCATTGATTTCTGCTCAGATCTTTATTATTTACTGCCTTGTGCTTGCCTTGGGCTTAATTTTCTCTTCTGTTCTTGTTTCACAAGGTGGAAATCTTAGATTATTGATTTTTTTTTTACTTTATTAAACTCTTTTCTGAATAGGTGTTTAAAGCTATAAAATTTCCTTTAAGCTGTATCTCATAAGTTTTTATACGCTTCCCATATTCTTTCAATTCCAAATGCTTTGATTTCCCAGTACTTTTTTCTTTGACCCATTTTTAGAAGTGTGTTGTTTGATGTCCAGTTTTGGAAAATTTCTAAAATCGCTGATTTCTAATTTAATCCCTTGTGGTCTGTGAACAAGATTTTTCGGTCTTTAGCTTTCAACAGTTTGACTCTTATGTCTTAGGTAAAGATCTCTATATCTTGACTCCTTGCAGATTTATTAAAACTTGTCATGTGCCCTCAAACATGCTCTGTTGCAGTCAATGTTTTGTGTGCACTTGGAAAGAAGGTGTATCCTTTTGTTCCCGGGTGGAGATTTCTGTAAATGTCAGATAACTCTGGTTGATAGCTTTCAAGTTTTCTAGATCATTGCTGATTTTCTGTTTCATTTTGTCAGTTGTTGGTAGTTGGATATTAAAATCTCTAACTGTAAATGTAGAATTGCCTATTTCCTCTTTCATTTATATCCATTTTTGCTTCATATGGAGCACATACATTCATAGTTATATCTTCCTGAAATATTGACCCTTTTATCATTATAAAGTGTTCCTTCTAGTCTCCAGTAATATTTCTCCGTTAAAAGTCTGTTTTGTCTAATATGAATATGGTCACTCTCATATTGTTACTGTAGGCATGGTATGTTTTTTTCCACCCTTTTACTTGTAAGCTCTTTTTTCTTTGAATCTAAAGTGAATCTCTTACAGATAATATAGAGTTGCTTTTTTTAAAAAATCTGGTCTTGGGCACCTGGGTGGCTCAGTGGGTCAAGCCTCTGCCTTTGGCTCAGGTCGTGATCCCAGGGTCCTGGGATCAAGCCCCGCATCGGGCTCTCTGCTCAGCAGGGAGCCTGCTTCCCCCTCTCTCTCTGCCTGCCTCTCCGCCTACTTGTGACCTCTCTCTCTCTGTCAAATAAATAAAGTCTTAAAAAAAAAAAATCTGGTCTGATAACCTCTGCTCTTTGTTGGGAGTGTCTAATTTTTTCATATTTCATGTAATTATTCATTTGGCTGGATTTAGTTTATCAGTCTGCTAGTTGTTTTCTGTTCATCTCATTGTTTTGTTTTTGTTTCTCTTTTCCTATTTTCTCTTATGTTCAACACTTTTTTTTGCCTGTACCATATAATCTCTATGATCTTTAAAACTATGTCTTTGGATTATTTTCTTGATGATTGTTCTAAAGATTATTATATGTATTTTAACTTACCACAATCTACTTAAGTTTAATACGACCTGAATTCTAATCAGCATATCACCCGTACTCCAGTATACCTCCATTTTCTTCCCCCTTCCTTTGTGCTACTATAGTCATATGTATTGTATCTAATTTGTTAGGTGGGTATAGTACTATAATTTTTGCTTTATATAGTCTTTCATTTAAAGAAATTTGAGTAGAGAAAAGAAACAATTTTTTTAAAAGATTTTATTTATTTCTTTGTCAGACAGAGAGTGCATGCACAAGCAGGCAGAGTGGCAGGCAGAGGGAGAGAGAGAAGCAGGCTCCCTGCTGAGCAAGGAGCCCAATGTGGGACTCCATCCCAGGACCTTGGGATCATGACCTGAGCCAAAGGCAGCAGCTTAACTCACTGAGCCACTCAGGCGTCCCAGAAATAAACAATTTTTAACCAGTCTTTTATATTTACGCACATACTTACTATTTTCAGTGCTCTTCCTTTCTTTTCCTGTTTTTGCATTTCTGTCTGGAGTCTTCTTCCTTTCAACCTGTAAGACTTTCTGTAGTATTTTTTTCAGGCAGTTCTGACAGCAGTGGATTTTCTCAGTATCATTTATTTGGGAATCTCTTTATTTTGCTTTCATTTTTGGAAGATAATTTAGCTGGATATAGAATTCTTGGTTTTCTTATAGTGTTTTGAATGTGTCATTACCCTGTTTTCTGCCTACCATTGTTACCAGTGAAAAGCTACCCATTAATTGTATTATTATTCCCCTACACATGTTAACTTGTTTTTTTGGTCTTTAGCTTCCACTGATATATCTCTAAAGAGTTCCTTAATTGATACTAATTGGGCTTTGTTGAGCTTGAATCCGTAAATAATTGCTTTTCATCATATTTGGAATGTTTTCAGCCATTATTTTAAAAATATTTTTGTGCACCATCCCTCTCTGTGTCTCTTTTTCTTTCATCTTTTTTTCCTCTTTCTTCTTCAGTTTGGATAAAGTCTGTTTGATCTCTCATCCTTCTCCCATCTCAAATTTGTTAGTGAATTTTTCATTTCAATTGTTTTTCAACTCTAGAATTTTTGTTTTATTTGATAGTCTCTTTCTTTGTTTTTTGCTATTTGAGTCATTTTCATCATGTTTTCTTTCCGTTCTTTAAACACGGTTTTTCTTCCAACTTTTTAAATGTATTTTAATCAACTTGAAGTATTTATCTACTAAATCCAAATTATGGGTAAACTGAGAGAGCGTTTGCGTTGGCAGTTTTTACCTGAGTGTGACTCATAGTCTCCTGGTGTTTTACATTTGTTTCAGGGTTTTAATTTTTTTCTGGAAATTTTTGTTGTTTCAGTTTTGGGGGTGTGTGTGTGTGTGTGTGTTAAGCCAGTTGCCTGGATGTGTGTGTGTGTGTGTGTGTGTGTGTGTGTGTGTGTGTTTTAAGCCAGTTGCCTGGATGTAATCTGAGCAATCTTGTCAACCCCACATTGTGTGGCCAATGATTGCTCTGCTCAGCTATCTCCATCCCAATTCTTATCTTTATTTTTTTGGCCAGACTTTCTAGGGGTCAGTCCTATGTCTGCATAGTTAATCTGTGAGCCAAGTTTTGGCCCAGACACCTCAAGCCCGTAAGGCTTCCACCCTCTGCATCATATTTATGTTTGGTTTGGGTTTTATATTCATAGTTCAGACAGCTTTCAGGGCTGCCCTAGGTTTGAGTCTGTGTGAGTTCTCTCAAGTGTCTACTGTATGCGAGCATGTGGAGCAATCTCATTTCCAGAATCTCACTTTAAATTTCTAGCAGTTCCTCCATTCTGTCACCATAGCCAGGACCCCAGCCTCTGGCGAGGGGTCTTTTCCTGGCATGGGTTTTCTGCTCTTTGAGTCAGTGCAGCCTCCTTGATAGCCACACTGCAGCCTTTCAAGGCCAGCCCCACAGTGGCAGAACTACCATGCTGTCTGAGCTGTGGCAGAAGCAGCTCCAGGCAGCAAGGCCACCGACTTCCTCTCTTGTAACCCAGAGTTCAGCAGTTCTTCATGGGTATATGCTCCTCAGTCAAAGTTGTTTGCTTTTGTTGGATTTCCAGAGGCCCGAAATGGTGGATTTTGACAACTTTCAAGTTTTATAGTTGTTCTTTCTGTGGAAAGGATTTGTCAACCTTTTCTTTCCTCCAGAGAAGGAAGTCCCATTCTTCCAGGTCTAATTTGATCCATTAAGATCAGTGGATGTGATCAGCTGACTCCTCTTTAAAATACTTGGCTCCTGGGAACCACTTTGTTGGTTCTCTTCCAACACCGCTCCTTTATTCTTTCTTGGTAATCTCTGCTGGAGTCTCTTGTTCTGTCTTCTAATTGTGAGTGTCTCAGGGCCCACTCCTCAAACTCCTTCCCTTTTCTTTGGTATCCATCTTTACTTTATCTTTACTCCCTTCTCAATCGGATTTAATGACTTTCAATGCCTACAGATTCCAAATTTCTTTCTTGAGTGTGCATTCCAAATATCTAAATCAAGTGGCCTGTTCCTCATCTCCTCTGAATGTCTTTAAGTGAATTCTGTCTTCTCACATCCCAGTAAATGTCAGCTCCACCTTTTCGTTTACTCAGGCCAGGTATCTTGGTTAGCCTTCCCTCTTAACGTTTTTTCACATCTTGCATTTAGCCCATCAGGAAGTCTTACTAGCACTCCTTTAAAATAGACTCCAGATGTAGCAACTACTCACCAGCTGTACTGTATCACCACGCTAGTCCACGGGACACCTTCTCTCACTCGGATTATCACAGTAGCCTACCAGTTGTTCTTCTGATTCCACAGAGTTGCTGGAGTCATGATTCTGAAATGTAAAATAGATAGCATTCTTCCACCCAAAACCTTTCCATGGCTCCCATCTTACTGAGAGCAAACCCCAGACAGAGAATTGCTACGAGACACCCTCCACTCCCAGCTCGAGCCTTCTTGACCTCGTCTTCATTCATCCCTTGTTAACTCAGCCAATAGCCTTGCTGTTCGTCATTCGTACTGCCGTGGCTCCCCTCCTCCTGAGCAACCTCTCTGCCATCACCCTGTCCTCTTCCTGTGGTTTTCTCTTCTTAGCACTTATATATGTGTAGTATATCCCATATCTACTTATGTAGTTTGACTTTTTCACTTGAATGTAAGATAATAGAAATACTGTTTTTGTTTCCTCCTGTATCCTCAGCAAAAGAAACAGCGTGATGGAAGGTCTCCATATGTGTTGGTGGCCTGGATGGGATTGACGGATAGTGGAACTGGATTTTAGAATCCATCTGGGTCAGGGGCCTCCAGCCAGACTGTCAGGGTCTTGAGATCAGAATCTCTTATTTGGCAGATCTCAAAGCTCGTTTGTCCCAACGTAGAATCGCAAATATTGACTGCTACTTCCATGATAGTTTGTAGCTTGTGTAAAAATTACATTTGGCAATGTTGCTTCCTTCTACCCTTAAATAGTGTTACCTAGACGGGCTTTGGAGGAAATATGAAGGGGTACTTTCTCACAAAAAGTACTCGATACCCCGATCTGGGTCATGCTGTCTGTAGCTTTCATGCCAATGGAAGAAAACAAAGTTCCCATTACCTTCCCACACTGACCCCGAATTCCTCACTGACATTATGACAGATGCTGCTGGGAGCCTGCACTGTGGAGTTGGAGCACGACTTCCATAACAGCACCTGGGATCTCTGTGCAGGAGCTGAGATTTGGGGTTTGGCCCAAAGCAATTATATTCTGCTTCCTAAACGCTTTATTTGTTTTCCATTGGTCTGAGTACGTGTGTGCAAGAGGATTCGTGTGTAGTTTTAATAGTCTTTCGTGGGCTATAGAACGTTTTGCTGCATTTCATCCCAGAGTGGGTTTTATTCCTCTGGTTAGCAGAGGACTTGGAAGATTTTCAACAAAAGGCACCCTCTTGTTGAATCCACTTGTAATTTAGGAGAAAGCGTTTCATCAAACTGCATCCGTGAACTCTGTCACAGATGTTACTTTTACTGTGTGCCTGGCATATTCCAAATGTATTTAACTTAATTTTGGCCTGTCTTGGCATTTAAGTTTGGCTTTTTGGGTAGAACATTTAAGGTGTAAAAGTGCACACTTTGGCAGGGTTTTTATAATTTAAAATATGTGGAGACTTGCCTTTGTAGTTTCTAACTTTGCTCTTTTGCTATGAAAATAGGACCAGACTCCCAACCTCAGAAATCTTGGTTTATCTATTTTCAGTTCCTGAACAGTTTCATCTTTGTCTCTATTCATTTAATAAAGCCAGACAGTAAAGCATAGCAGCAAACATTCTGATTCAGAACAGGAATTTCTTTATTATTTCTTCAAGCTCCCTCTTTAGCATTTTTGGTTTGTATTGTCAGTGAAAACAACAAATGCTTTATTCTATTTTGAGGTATCTGAAGAATAATACGGTTGTTATGAATATGTCTTCATAGTTTTTCAGTTGTAGCAGCTGTGAAGGAGAAGTTCAGATTCACCCTTGTTTATACAATACACACATATAGATTTGATTCAATTTGTGATTTGTTTGTCAAGTATGCAAGAAGCAAGAAGCAAGTGCTTTTATTTTGTACCAGATACTGTCCTACTCTTATTCAGAACAAAACACCAGAAGTGTAACTTATTGGTAGGATTTCCAAATGGCTTAATCTTTAAAAAAAATTTCATCCATTTTTACTTGTGTAAGTCACATAAGAAAAAATGGGTAGATATGGGGAGTGTTTCCACTTCCAATAAAAGAAATCCCTTTACTCTGTATGCATATAGAATTCTGAATCTCACGTTGAGGAAGAGGATGGTATATATGGTCTCCACACACCTTCATGTATATATGTGTGTGTGTCACACACACACACACACACAGAGGCATTACAGTGCTTGAGAATCTGGTGTACTTATGGGAGGGTTTGCAAAATATGGATAGTGATGATGCTCTTCTGTGTACTTTTCATGGGGCAGGTGGAAATCCACATTTGCTAGTGACTTAAGTCATGCATTTCTTCTGTTTTTGCTCAGAAAATTAACTTACCATTTAACCCTTTGGAAACATGGCCACTGAAAATTCCTATATCTTAATTCTACCAACCTATCTCAAGAATAAATTGATGAAGACCTCCTAACACAGGATTCTACGAGTCATTGTTGAAAGAATCCAGAGCTGAGTGAATTCAGCGTCCTTGTTGAAAGAATTCAGTGGGCCTGCAGGTCCCCATCGTCCTGTGAGCAGGGCTCTGAGAACCTGCTAGAAGCCCTTGAGTAGGCAACCTTCTCCAGGGGTGCCATCACAGAGCCTGCAGCCTGCAGATTTCACCTCATCTGCTCCCCAGTGTGTGCCCGCGAGCGTCTGGGATCATTTCTTCGAGTTATTTCCTTGAGTTTATTCCTTCACTAAATCCCCGCATGCCGCATAAGACTGTTTTGAACCCTTCTTGGTGTTCATTGTTGAGTTGCCCTCCACGAAATAATGCATGCACCCCCTCAGCAGGTCAGAAAGTAGCTTCTTCACACCCTCGTGCACCTGACAGGCGACATCTTACGTGGGTGGGGTTAAACATTGTCCTAGGCTTGTTGCCGATTGTGTTTCCTTACCCGAGTTGCTTGCTCACGGTTCTGCTCCTGCTCTGTCACAGTGCTGACCTTACGGATTGGAAAGGGCTTTTTCTGCAATAAGATTAATAGCCTCTTCATCCATGTTTCTCATAGCTTGTCAGTTGTATTTGATGATGGTTCTTTTTATATCTGTCGGTCCATCTAGTCATGCGTTCTCAGAGTTTCGGTCAGACCCGCCCCTGCCGGCGGCCTTGGGACTGGACTGGGCAGGGCCTTCCGCACTCTTGGGTTGTGCGCAGGGCCAGGGCGGGTGGCTCTGCATGTGAGGACCGTGTGGGTCTCTGAAAGCCCAGCAGCAGTTTCAGATGTTACTTGCCACAAGCAGCTCTTCACTCCCTGATGCATGCCAGGCTGAGAGCTGCCTAGGTTTTTTCCTCTAAAGTTTGTTCAGTGAGGTGTGACTCCCACACAGTAGATACGTAAATGTGCAGCTAGATGCATTTGAACAGACGTGTACCGCTGTCCCACTGCCATCCTGCTAGAGATAGAACACATCCACATCAGCGTCCTTGTGCCCCCAGACCCCTCCTCCCACCCTCGCTTAGCACCCCACTGTGGCTCCCGCCCCAGCTGGCCACGGTCCACAGGTAGGTTTTGCTTCTTCTGGGAATCATGGAGGGCAGATCCCATTGTGTCTCGTGTCCTTTGCGGTGTGATCATTTTGGGGTTCAGACACGTTGTTGCACGAATCAATAGTAGGGCTGTTTTATCGGGAGTGGCAGTCCGTGGTGTGACTATACTTGATTTTGTGAATCCGCTTTCCTGTTGATGGGTGCGGGGCTGATGCACTTTCCGGCTGTGATGATAAAGCTGCCGTGCACATTCTCGGGTAAGGCTTTTGTGAACCTGTGTTCTGGCTCTCTTGGGTGAAAATCCAGGAAGAGAATTGCTGAGGTGGGAACCACCAGTTTTCCAGAGTGGTCGTGACATGTTCCACACTCGCCAGCAGAGTAGGGCCGGCCCTGGTGTTCTGCCTCCTCATCACCATTTACTCTCGTTTTAATTTTGGCCATTAGAGTCAGTCTTGGATGTAGATAACGTAAGCCTTCCAACTTTGGGCGTCTCTTTCAAAATTGTTCTGGCTATTTTAGGTGTAACGTTTTAGGGTCGGCTTTTCAATTTCTATTTTAAAAAAAGCTTTAGGGATGGTTTTTATTGGGATTGTGTTGCATCTGTATCAATTTTGGAAAGATTGACAACTAAATAATATTGAGTCTGCTAAAATGTGAACAGGAAATGTCTCACAGTTTATAGGTATTTAATTTCTCTCAGCCATGTTTTGTCATTTTCAGTGTAGATGTTTTAGGCATTTTTATTAACGATATTCCTAATATTTTGCTTTTTAATTCTAATAAAAATGGAGATTTAAAATTTCTTCATTTTCTTTTTTTTTTTTTTAATTTCTTTTCAGCGTAACAGTATTCATTGTTTTTGCACCACACCCAGTGCTCCATGCAATCCGTGCCCTCTTTAATACCCACCACATGGCTCCCCCAACCTCCCACCCCCCGCCCCTTCAAAACCCTCAGGTTGTTTTTCAGAGTCCATAGTCTCTCATGGTTCACCTCCCCTTCCAATTTCCCTCAACTCCCTTCTCCTCTCCATCTCCCCATGTCCTCCATGTTATTCCTTATTCTCCACAAATAAGTGAAACCATATGATAATTGACTCTCTCTGCTTGACTTATTTCACTCAGCATAATCTCTTCCAGTCCCGTCCATGTTGCTACAAAAGTTGGGTATTCATCCTTTCTGATGGAGGCATAATACTCCATAGTGTATATAGACCACATCTTCCTTATCCATTCATCCGTTGAAGGACATCTTGGTTCTTTCCACAGTTTGGCGACTGTGGCCATTGCCGCTATAAACATTGGGGTACAGATGGCCCTTCTTTTCACTACATCTGTATCTTTGCGGTAAATACCCAAAATTTCTTCAATTTCTAAATATTTACTACTATTATATAAAAATTGATCAGATTTTTAAAAACTTTTTTGATATTCACTTGATTTTTAAAAATTTTAATCCTGTGACTTTATTAAATTCATTTATTTTTCCTAGTAGTTGACTGTGGATTCCTTTATTTCTGAGTTTTTAAAATCAAGAATAAAAACATTGACTTTTCCTCACCATTTTTTAATTATGAAAAATGGTAAACATCGAAGTTGAAAGAATTTTATAGTGAACATTCCTATACCCAGTCCATGTTCTTCCATGAACATTCTGGTTTTCAGCCCATTCTCCATCCATCATCTCTTTGGTTGACATACTTAAAACACTGACTTCAGGGCACTTCCCCATAAAAAACTTCATTAGCATGCATCTCATTAACTAGAATCCATATTGTTCATAGGTTTTTTCTTTTTGTATAAAATTTTCTAACAAGGTGATGCACATCTTAGATACGATACCAGTTGCTGAGCTTAACAAAGGCACATATATACGTGTGCACTGCAGAAGTGTTTATCTAGCTAGAAAGCTGTCACCCCAGGAAGTTCACTGATTCCCCCTCCCAGTCCGTTCCCTACCAACCTTTGATTTTGCTTTCATTTTTTTGTGTAACGTGGTGCAGGGTTTTGGGGGGCTTGTTCAAGAATTTCCATTTAAATGGAATTATGCGATGAGTATTCTCTTGAGTAAGATTTTCTCATTGGGCATGTTTCTGAGGCTCAGCCATGTTCTTGCATGTATCACTAGCTAATTGGTTTCTGTTGTTAGGTGGTGTTGTCTGTACTTACCACACTGTGTTCGGTTACTTGTTGGAACTTTGGGCTGTCTCTGGTTTGGGGCCATTAGAACAGAGCTGCTATAAATAGCTTTGTACAAATCTTTTTGTAGACATATGTTTTCATTCCTTTTGAGTAAGTAATTAGGATTGGAATTACTGGATCATAGGGTAAGTATTTGTTTAGTTTTATAAAATGCTGTCAGACCTTTTACCAAAATGGCTATACCTTTTGAAAATCCTCCTGACAGTGGGCGAATATCTCAGTTGCTCATCATTGATGTGTTGTTAGCCATTTTAATGGATGTGTAGTAGTATCTTGTATTTTTTAAAATTTGTATTTTCCTCAGGAAAAATTATATTCATCACTTTTCAATGTGTTTATTGGCCATTTATGTATCTTCTTTTGGGAATGTGTACCCAGATCTTTTTCCCACTTCTTAATTCTATTTTGTCATTATTGAATGCTAGGAATTCTTTCTTAGACATCAGGACTAGTCCTTGAAGTTATCTTTAATGGATAGTATATCCCAGTATGTGGATTGTTTTATGCATTTTGTCAATATTGTGTCTTGATGAAGTCTGGTTTATCAGTTTTCTTTCTTCCATGTTAGTGCTTTTCTGTCATCCACAGAAGCTTTGCCTTCCCCCAAGTTGGAAAGTTGACATCCTATAGCTTTTATAATTAAGCCTATAATACATCTTGAATCAATTTCTGTGTATAAAGGTCGTGATAATGATTGTGATTCACTTTTTTTTTTTTTTAAACCTATGGATAGCCAATGTCCCAGCACTGGTTACTAAAAGGACTCAACCAAATAGGTTGCTTTGGAAGCCTTTCTCATCATAAGTAAATGAACGAATCCTATGGCCATGACCTGTCAGTGAGAGTCTCCTTTGGGCTCCCTTGCCGTTCCCTGTTTCATTGATCTCTCTGTAGACCCTGGGTCTGGGACCATACTCTTTGAAATCTTTTGCTTTATGGTGATGGGTCTTGAAGTGATGCCTTATGGCTACTTTTTTTTTCTTCCTTCAAGATTTCCTAGGGTTTCTTTCCAGGTTTGTTGCCTTTCCATGTGAGTGTTAAAATCTTTTTGGCAGTTTACACACACAAGTTTGCTGGGATCATTATTGGGATTGTCTGAATCTGTAGATGCATTTGAGAAAATTAATTAACAGTATTTGTTTTAATTCATGAACATTTTTTCTTTTAGTTTTACTGAGATAGAATTGACACACAGCAGTGTATAAGTTAAAAGTACACAGCCATAATGTCCTTACATACATCCAAAACTATTACCACAGTAAGTTAACAGCCGTCATCTCATGTAAATGCAAAAAAGGAGCAAAAAAATTCTTTTTCTTGTGGTGAGAACTTTTAGGATCTACTCTCTTCACAACTTTCAAATATACCATACAGCAGTGTTGACTATAGTCATGTTGTACATTAATGCACCAGTACTTCTTTATCTTACACCTTTCTGCCACCTTCATCCGGTCCCTGCCCCTCCCTCACCCCCTGCTTTGAACATCATTTAAGGATGTCTATGTAGAGGACAGCAGTAGTTTCTCCTGCCAGGAGCTGGGACAAGGACATTCGTCCTAAAAAATTCAGCTTCCTAAGCTCAATGTCCTCTCCTGTACCATAATCCATTGTATGTCCCTCATGTGTCCTCAGGAGGGAACTGGGGCTCTAGGAACTGTGGAAGAAGATGCTAGTACTCTGTTCCAGTTGCTTTGAGTAGCCAGAGCCCTGTTATCTATGACTCCGAGTCCCTTGCCTTCTGCCACATCCATGAAACTGGCAGGCTCACTCGTTAGCTTGCAAATAGGGTAAAATCACAGACCGGTCATGGTTGATAGCAGTTGCAAGCGGAGAAGGCTGTGGTTTTCTCAAAGGGGAGAAGGAAAGCCTCGTGGGTCAACTGAGGAGATTGGAGGAAGATCCAGGAAGATCAGTAGCTTGACATGTTGACCACATCCTCAGCCTGGAAGCAAATGGCCTTCTCCTTTATTGTGTGATAGTGAAAGGGAAGTGTGAGCTGCTTGCAGACTGACTCCTGACTGTGTGGTCGTGTTTGAACACGGCTGCCAAACGTTGCTCTGGTTATGTATGGTACCTCCTTCCCGGGCAGGAGGACGTGCTCATTGGTCTGGTGGGCAGATGGTTCTGGCCCTTCTCAGACAGCTAAAGGTGGGAAAGTCACAACCACAATGGGCAGAAAGCAGGCAGATTGTTACGACTTCGGCTGGTTCCCTTGGGAGGTGGGGGGTTGGGACTTGTTAAAGCAGAAAGAGCCGGGCAGCCTTGCTGCCCCTTTTCTCCAACACTGTGTCATGCCAACCTCAGGTCCACTGGGACATGACAATAAAAGGCTGAGTTGTTTTTTTTTTTCCAGTGGGTCCTGGCTGCCAGGGGGGAGGTTTGGCGTCTCAGAGAGATTTCCCAGAGACAGACAAATACCAGTGAGAAAACACTGATGAGGCAGTGACTAGTGTCTGTCGGGCTTTTGCTGCCCCAGATTGGATTTCCAGCACTGATGAAGGTGACGCACTAGAGAATGAGAAACCCTCAGAGTTTGAGATAAATTGTTGCTGTTAGCCCTACTGCCTGGAAAATTCCCCCCTGGCCTTTCTGCTAAAACCTTGTGAGATGTCGGGACAGTGGAGCATCGAATACCCATAGTTTAGTCACACGCTGTGAAGTTGCTGCTGAGCGCGTCAGGCCTGAATCAGCCAAATGTGCAAACTCTGTGGCCCCCGCTGGATGAGACTGCTGAAATCAGTGAGGTCGGTAATGGCCTTGCCACCTGCTAAGGGCTTCATTACAGTGGACCGAAAACACTGGAAGTGTGGTTGAGCCAGGAGCAGCCACCGTGCCACTTGAGTAGAAGGTGAATGTTCTTATTCACTAGTGCAGCACCTGACCCTCCCTCCACCTCTACTTTGACCCCAGCTGCTTTAGGGAAAAATGTTTAGGGGTCTGGCTGAGCCCTCCCTGTCCCCAAAGGGGACTGCAGATCATACACAGCCATCCTGGCATTCTAGGGAACTTTGGACAGGGGAGGAGCTCAAACAGTTGTGACTCTTTTGGGTAAAGCCACCCACGTCGCCATCCTGTCCGTCTTGCAGGAGTCGGTGGTATCTGCATCAGCTGATGCGCTTTGGCCAAGCTTTGTGGAGTGGGGAAAGAAGTTAACGTGACCTCCTGGGTGTTGAGCCCACTGGGTCAGCTCAGTGTAGTGTTGCTCTATATCTGAGTGTGTAGTAAGAGTTGATGCGTTATTATGTGCTTTGGACGTCCCTGTCCTGTTTCAGGGAGGACTCTCCCAATCAGAAAGAGCTGTGTGTAGAGTATAGCGTGCCTTTGGCGGTGTGTGAGCTCCTGCACAGTTTGCAAGTAGTCGGTGGGTTAGGGTTAGACACAGTGCCCCTGCCCTCTGAAATCACAGCGTTCATTCTCTAGGTTGTGTCCTGTTGGTGGGCATGTCAGAAGCCTTGGTCTCCAAAGCCCTGTCTGCGGTCTCATCACCAGCAGGAGTGGCTGATTCACCCCCAACAAAATTGAGAGGTCTCCTTGCTATGGAGAGGTCGTCAGGACTCTGTGGGCAGACTCGTGGTCTGGAACCCCATATGTATTTGACAATAATTTTTCTCTCCTTAGCTCCCACGTGAAAAAAGGAAGTCCAGCACTCTGTTGGGCTTTGGCTGTTGGAGACAGTGTGTGCCTCACATGGGCATCACTCTCCTTGGCCCTTTATGTAGGCCAACTTGCAAATCAGCATCCTCGGAGGCCGAGTCTAGCAGGTTGTGTTGGAAGCTGTCCAGAGGTCCGCAGCTGTCTTGGCTGCAGGCACACCCCTTTTGAAAAGCAGCTAGCTATTATTAGCTTGTTCTTACCTTGCTACCAGGCTCTTGTGGAAATTGAATGCCTGTCCCATGGAGGTCTTGTGACTCCCAGGTCCAGTGCTCTCATTTGGAGGTGGTGAATTTGGAGTCACTGACTAACCCAAGGGGAGGAGCCCAGCAGGCCTCGATTGTTAAGTGGAAATGCCACCTTGAACTAGATGCCGGCTCCTGGTGGCCTGTTAGCGTTATGTGAAAGGTGGGAGGAATCCGTATCCCCCACTCCTGCACTCTAAGCCGAGCCTCTGACCCAGTGGGACGCTTGATTCACAGAGTCCCCTGAGATGCCAGGCCTGGTTCCCTAATGGTTCAGCTGAGCTGAAAGCCGGTGTCGGGACCCGCTGCTGCCCCTCACCCTCCCCACCCATGCTCTTGAGGCGGGAAGGGTTCGCTCTGCTCGTCGTGGCGGTGCTCCACGCTTGGCTCCGTGCTCCCCTCGGCGAGCCCTGCGAGATTTGCGCGGACTCCTGGGCCGTGGCCTGGCCTTCGGTCTGCCCCTTGGAAAACTCTGGAAAACTCTGGACCATTTTGAGTCACTCGTGTAGAGGCCCTGCTAAGTGCCCGCTCTCTGAGACCAGCTGGAATCAGCTGCTGGTTGAGCCCGCACCATCCAGGCCGTACCAGACGTGATGACACATCCGCCATCACAGACGGAACTGCTTGTAAAGACTTTCCTGTTTCTCGTGCACGCGTGACCACTGCGTGTCCAGCGTCTATTCCTGCTCAAAGCTGACCCACTTTCCCGGACAGAGGGGAGCTACATCAGGTGGGCCCTTGTCCCACCTGCCCCCCAGCAGACTGGCTACAGGAGGCCTTTGGGCCCTACTCACAGCTGGCGGGTACCTCCCCACTGTTCACACTTTCAGGCTGCAGTGTTGCTGTTCTAGTCTGACCACCCCATGCTGGCCATACCATAGTGACCTCTGAAACTAACCCGTGCCATGTTTCCAAGCCTTCCAGACCACATGCGGCCTGGCCATGATGCACCTTTGTCTCAGATGCCACTTAGTAATAGACTTCCAGTTAAGGTGGGCCTTTCGTGCTCCCTGCCATCCACCGATGGAATATGGCATCATGGAGCACTGGCATGGCCTCCTCAGAAACCCATGCAAAGAGGTTTCTGACCCTGCCTCCTTCATCTCATCCCCTCCTCCTCTGCAGAGAGCAAAGCAGTTGGCTCACTGAATGCAGCTTTCCCCAGGAAGGGATCATTTCCTCATAGCTGCTTCCTGGGTTAGGATTAGGACAAAAGTTGTGAGACATTTTCTATACACCCATTTTGAAAATTCTGGATTCCATCCTGATCATTCCTGGGTATCTTTTTTCCCATAACAGCAACCGCAGACTGCCCGGGGTGACAGCTCAGCCAGTGGGGACTTAGGGAATTTGAATTTAATTTTGCTCTAGTTACCTGAAATGTCTTGCTGGACTGATAGGGAGAGCCTCGGTTACTAGGATAATGACCACTTAGTTTAGTCATCTGCCCACTGAGTTCCCAGCAGGGCCCACGTTGGCCAACGTGGAAAGACATGATGGCTCTTTGTAAGCTGCATAAAAATGCCCTCACTTCTCCAGCACCGGGCCCTTCCTTACAGAGGACTAGGGGCGGGTAAGGTGTGATTGACAAGCAGGTGCTGTAATGGGAACATGTGGTATTGGAAGGAAGGCACCAGTGCTGTTGGGGAGAGAGCACTTCACATCTCTGGAAGCACCGGAAACGGAAGGACATTAAAGACCCTTGTCCCTCAGAACCACCCCTAGAGTCGTCCTCAGTAATGGAAAAGCTTTGGTGTGGTTCTCCCAAATTTTTGCAAGAGACTTAAATGTTTAACTTTTGGATCTGCCTTCCTGGCCAGAACATTCTGATGATGAACTGGTGCCTTCCTCGTCACCACAGTGAAAAGTCTATCAGAAGCCACTGAGACAGCTAGTGACACCTTCAGACGTCAGCCCACCTCCTTTCTTAGAGCCATCACCATCGTTCCTGGAGGGCAGATGACTGCCATCTGGTGGACTAGACAAACTGGACAAGTTGGACGGACTGTTCTCAGGCAGTCCCTCCAAAAACAAGGACAAGACAGTTACTTGAACTTAGCCAGCTGGAAAGCTGAGTTGGAGGCACTTTCCATCTGTGCCCCCATGATAGAAGGGCCATCTGGGGGACCCCCCCCAGTCACTGTAAACCACACTTGCTAGAACCAGCATACATACCACTGGGGACTCTGTTTGTTTGAAATCCCAAAACTAGTATGTTTCTCTCCACAAACATGGTGAACTGCACTCCGAGGGTGGTCACTGAAGACTTGAAGTGTTTAAGGAAAAACAGCCAGTAGGTCGTAGAGCCCTCATAAGACAGTGGAGATCTCCGAAATGAGGCTACTCTTGATTACTCAGAGCAGGTTGCTGGAGGGATAATCAACTTACTGTGCATACAGCCTGCGGACAGTTAGCCCGACTATGGGAGCCATAGAACAGGCAGTAAGAGATTTGTTCCTGCCTTTCTCTGAAGTGAGCAGTAAAAATGCTTGGCTAGAAAGATACTCAGCCTCAACTCACCGTTCAGGGGTGTTGGACGCTGAAGTTGCTCTGGGTTTCCTCATTGTGGGCCAAGACAGAGTCTGTGCAATTACTAATGCATCCTGTTGTACCTGTTTTAATGCCCCAGAGCAAGAAAATCAATTCAGAAACTTAAGGGGAAAGCCATCTGGCTTTCTGAGATAGATCCTGATAGTTTATGGGATTTGTTCAGCCAGCTGGGTCCAGGACACTGGAGGCATGGTTAAAGACAGGACTGCAGGGTAGCTCATTCTGATGCCTGGAGTCCTGCAGATAGTAGCTTTAATTAAATGTTGTATGAGACAAAGTGAATGGATTTGGTCCCAGCCTTTAATGGTCCGATTGCTCACAGCAGCTGATGGAGTGGTATACTCAGGAAAATTTGCCAGAAACCAACACAGTGTGAATACAAGGGGTGGATACTGTTGGGGGACAGTCCTCAAGGGATCTTCATATGCATTTTCCTCTGCACTTCTGTATGTCTTGGGAACAGAGACTGTGCATTTGTCCTGGACTCTGTTCAATAATGTTGGTATAGCCAACAGTCTTGGAGACAAAGATAGTGTCTCCCTTCAGACCTTAGGGAAGATTTCCTTACAGCTCTGGATAATCAAGATAGGCCAGGCATCCTAACTGGTTGCTGGAAGATTTTGGTTTCCCAAGCTGAGAGTTTCTCTCCTGTCCTGCCTGCCCACTGATGAGCAGTTGTGACCTGGCCCTCTTTCTTTTGCCGGGTAGGAATTTGGGCTCAGGTAACTGGTACAAGCAAAGACTGATACCCTGACAATTGCTGTCGCTCTCAGTGAGAAAGTCTTTCTCTGATGAGTCTTGTCTTATACGAGCATTCGTGAAAATGGCAAAAGCTAGCTTGGTAGGTTACAAATAGGTAAAATTTCAGGTAAAAACTCTTCTTAGTTGTTGGAGATCTGTTGCAAAAAAATTCTTCCAGCTCTCATTTCTCTGAAAATGTCTTTATTTTATGGCTGCCTTTCTTTAGACAGCGTTTTTGAGATTAATTCACATACCAAACAGTTCGCCCATTGAAATTACACAGTTGAGTGGCTGTTGGTTTGTACAGTGTTCCCTCCACCACCACAGTGAACTTTAGAGCATTTTCATCACTTCAGAAAGAAACCTATATCCACTGGCTATCACCTGCTTGTATCCCCAGCTCTGTGGCCTTCTCTCCCCACCATTGCCCCCCACGCCAGCCCTAAGCAACCACTAATTTGTTTTCTGTCTCTATAAAATCACCTGTTCTGGACATTTCTTAGAAATGAAATCATATAATTTTATGGTCTTTTGTGACTGGCTTCTTTTATTATAGCATAATGTTCTCAAGGTTCATCCATATTGTAGTATATGATAAGGACTTTATTTTACAGCTGAATAATATTCCCTCGTGTAGGCATATATAAACTATTCTTTTTATCCAGTCATAAGTTAATGGACTTTTGGGTTATTTGTACCTTTTTACTCTTAAAAATAATGCTGCTATAAACTTTTATATACAAGTTTTGCTGGGGACAGAAGTTTTCTATATCTTGGGTAGATACTTAAAAATGAAATTGCTGGGTCATGTGGTAACTGTATATTTAACTTTTCGGGGAGCTGACAGATTGTTCTTACAAAATGGCTGCGCTGTTTTACACCCCCCACAAACAGCATATTAGATTCATTTCCTCTACATACTTGCCAGCACTTACCTTTTTTACATAGTCATCCTAAGTGGGTATGAAATGGTATCTCCTTGTGGTTATGATACTCATTTCCCTAGTGGCTCACGATGTTGTGCATCTTTTCATGTGCTTATTGGCCACTTACATATCTTCTTTGGAGAAATCTCTATTCAGTCCTTTGTCATTGTTAAACTGGCTTATCTTTTTGCTATTGAGCTATAAAACCTTTCATATTCTCAATAAAAGTCTCTTACTAGATATAATTTGCAAAAACATTCTCCCATTCTGTGCATTGTCTTTTCACTCTGGTGGGGTCCTCTGAAGCACAGAAGTGTTTCATTATTGACGTTCAGTTTATTCTTTTGTTGCTTTCTCTTTTAGTGTCATATCTGAAAAACCATTGACTAATCCAGGGGCACAATGATTTGCACATATGTATTCTAACAGTTTCATAATTTTAACTCTTACATGTAGATCTTGGATCCATTTGAGGTAAATTTTTATATGGTGTGAGGTAAGAGTCCCAACTTGATCCTTTTGCTGTGGAAATCTAGTTGTCCCAGCATTATTTGTCCAAGACTGTTCTTTTCCGTCATTGAATGGTCTTGGCACGCTCGTAGAAAACCATTTGACCATTACACAAAATCGTTATACAAGGGTTTATTTCTGGGCTCTCTTTTCTGTTGCATTGGTCTCTATGTCTGTCTGTATGCTGGTTTCACACACTTTTTGATTACTGTAGTTTTGTATTAAGTTTTGACATCCAGAAGTGTGAGTCTAACTTTGTTGTTCTTTTTCAGGATTGTTGTTCTTTTGAAGAGCTATTCTGAGTCCCTTGCAATTCCATATGGAGTTTAGGATTAGCATGCCACTTTCTGCAAAGAAGTTAACTGGAATTTTAGTAGAGATTGCATTGAATCTTTAGGTCAGTTTGGGAAATAGAATAGTAGTGATATTGTTATTTATCCTGATCCATGAACATGCAGTTCTTTTCCATTTAATTATTTCTTTGTTTTAACAATGTTTTATAAATTGAATGTTTCTGTGTAACAGACTTGTATCTTTTTTGTTAAATTTATTTCTAAGTATTTTTTCTTTTTTGATTCTATTATAAATGGACCTGTTTTCTTAACTTCATATTTGGTTTGGTCATTGCTACTGTATGCAGTGGATTCAGTACACTGTGTACAATTTATTTTTGCATATTGATTTTTGTATTCTGTGATCTTGCTGAACTTGTTAGTTCTAATATTTTTTATTGGACTCCTTAACGTTATTCTACATAGATCACGTCACTTGCAAGTAGAGATAACTTCTTCCTTTTCAGTCTGGATGCTTTTTTATTTCTTTACTGATTACATGGGTAGAACTCTAGTACAGTGTCATGTAGAAGTGGCAAGAGCAGACATCCCCGTCTATTTTCTGATCTTAGTGGGGAAAGCATTCAGTCTTCCACCATCATGTGTGATGTTAGCTATGTGATTTTTGTTGATGCCTTTATCAGGTTGCGGAAGCTTCTGCTATTTCTAGTTTCTTGAGTGTCATGAAGACGTATAAAATTTTCTCAAGTGCTTTTTCCGCATCTATTAAAATGAGAAAGAAAAAAAAGAAACGTGATTTTTTTCCTCTTTATTCTATTAATGTATAGTAAATTACATTAATTAATTGATTTTCAGATGTTAAGTCAACCTTACATTTCTGGGATAACTCCTTCTTGACCATGATCTTTTTTTTACATATTGCTGGATTAAACTGCTAGTATTTTGCTGAGAATTTCTGCATCTAAATTTATAAAAGATACTGATCTCTAACTTTCTTATTATGTCTTGGATTTGTTATCAAGGTAATACGGCCTCATAGAATGAGTTGTGAAGTGTTCTGTCTTCTCATTATTGGAAAAGTTGGTCTTCATCTTTCCTTTAAAAATTTGGTAGAATTCACCAGAGAAGCAATCCAGTCCTGTGCTTTTTTCTTTGTGGGAAGTTTTTGTTTTTGTTTTGTTTTGTTTTTGTTTTTTTGTTTTTGTTTTTTTTGTTTTATAAATTCAGTCTTCTTATTTGTTAAGTCAGTTTCAGGAGTTTCTGTCTTTCCTGGAATTGCTCATTTCATCTAAGTTAACCAAATTGTTGCACACAGTTGCTCATGGTATTATAATTCTTTTTATTTCTGTACTGTTGGTAGGTAGTTCCCTCTTTCATTCCTGATTGTAGTAATTTGAATGTTCTCTATTTTCTTGATTAATATAACTAAAGTTTGGTCAGTTTTGTTGATCTTTTCAAGGAAACTTGGTTTTGTTGATTTTTTTTTTTAATATTGCTTTTCTATTCTTTGTTCTATGAACTTATACTCTATTACTCATTATTTTCTTCCTTTTGAATGCTTTGGGTTTGGTTTGCTCTTTTCCAGTATCTTTTTTTTTTTTTTTAAGATTTCATTTATTTGATGGGAGGAAGAGCTGAGGGAAAGGGACAGACAGACATCATGCTGAGCAAGGAGCTGGCACCAGGTCAGTCCCAGAACCCTGAGACCATGACCTGAGCTGAAATCAGGAGTCCGACACTTAACTGACTAAGCCACCCAGGCACCCCTTTCAGTGTCTTAAGGTGGATGGTCAGGCTATTGATTGGAAATTTTTTCTTCCTTTTCAATGTAAGCAATTTACAACTATAAATTTCCTTTTCATCTTGGTATGTTGTATTTTTGTATTTATCTTTAGGGATTTTCTAATTTCCCTTGTAATTTCTTTTTTGCCCCACAGTGGTGAATTTCTCAGACTTTTCTGTTAATTTTCATTTTCACTCCATTTTATTGGCAATGAGACTTTCTATAACTTCAGGGAGCCTGCATGGCTCAGTTAAGCTTCTGCCTTCAGCTCTGGTTATGATCCTGGGGCCCTGGGATCAAGCTCTGTATCAGCCTCCCTGCTTGGCGGGAAGCCCGCTTGTCCTCCCATTCCTCCTGTTTGTATTCCCTCTCTTGCTATCTCTGTCAAATAAATAAAATCTTTAAAAAAAAAAAAAAAACAACTTTGTATGACTTGAGTCCCTTCAAATTTATTGAGGCTCACATTATAGGCTGGCAGAATGTTCCATGTGTGCTTAAGAAGAATCATATTCTGCTGTTATTGGATAGAGTGTTCCCTGGAGAGATGTCTGCTGGGTTTTGCTTATATATGGTTGGTGGTCTGGACTTCTCTTACCATGTTGGTCTAATGTTTACTCTATCCATTACTGAATGTGTAAATCGAAGTCTCCAACTCTTACTACTGAGTTGTCATTTCTCTTGTTACTCTTTTGTCAGCTTCCTGTGTTTTGTTCACTTTTATTAGATATGCTTGTAACCGTTATATATTTCTGTATGTTACAGACCCAGCAGCACAACTGTGTATGTGTTGTTTTATATAGTTGCTTTTTAAGTAAGAAGAATGCAGAAAAATACGCATCTTGAACTTTCAGAATTACATAATTATCTTTACCAGTCCTCTTTGGGTTTTTGTGTGTGAATTCTGGTTTATCTGTTTACAGCCCAAAAAGCTTTCTTAGGCGTTTTTTGTAAAGCAGTTCTTCAGGCAACAAATTTTGCTTTTATTTATCTGAGAGCGTCTTTTATTTTGTTTTCTTTTTGGGAGAGGGGGTGGTTTGTAGACCTATTTTTTCACAGCAGTTTTAAGATTCCCAGCAAAATTGAGCAGAAGGAACAGAGTGTTCCCGTGTACTTCCTGCCCCACTACACGGACATCCCTGACCGGAGTGATGCATTTGTTACAGTTGATGATCCTGCACTGACAAGTCCTATCACACAAAGTCCGTAGGTTACCTTAGGGTTCACTCTTGGTGTTGTACGTTCTGTGGGTTTTCACAAACCTATAATGACATTTATCCACCGTTATTGTATCATAGAGAATAATTTCACTTCCCTCAAACTCTTCTGTGCTTCACCTAGTCATCCCTCTTTCCACACCAACCCAGACAAACACCCATCTTCTTGCAGTCTTGATGGTGCTGCCTTTTCCAGAATTGTCATACAGTTAGAATCACACAGCATGGACCCTTTTCTGTTTTCATTTTTGAAAGATAGCATTGCTGGATATAATCTTCGCTGACATTGCTTTCTTGTGGTACCTTGAATGTTGTCCCACTGCCTTTTTCTTCCATTATGTCTGGTAAGAAGTGAGCTGTTAATCTTACTAGAATTCCCTTGCAACTGAGGAGTTATTTTCCTATTGCTGCTTCCAGGTTTTCTCTTTACCCTGACTTTTGGTATTTTAACTATAACCTGTATTTTTGGATCTCTGCATTTTTTTTAAGATTTTATTTATTTATTTGAGAGAGAGAGAGAGCATGAGAGGGGAGGTCAGAGGGAGAAGCAGACTCCCCATGGAGCTGGGAGCCTGATATGGGACTCGATCCCAGAACTCCGGGATCATGACCTGAGCCGAAGGCAGTCGCTTAACAGCTGAGCCACCCAGGTGCCCCGGATCTCTGCATTTTTTATCCTAAACTTGGGGGAAGTTTTCAGTCATTTTTACAATATTTTTCTGCTTCTTCATCTCCTTGTGTTCCCCATTGTACAACTGGTGTGCAGATGTGTATCTCACATTTCTTTGGCTCCATTTCCTTTCTTTATTCTATTTTTTCTCTTTGTATTACATAATTTCCATCCTTTTTTTTTTTTTTTTCTTTTGTAGGTTGATTGATTTTTCTACCAATTCAAATCTGTTGAGCACCCATTATTAACAAGCTTTTCCTCTTAGGGGCCCCTGGGTGGTTCAGTCTAGCTGAGTGACTCTTGATATCGGCTTAGGTCATGATGTCAGGGTCAGTGAGCTCCAACTCTATGTCAGGCTCTGCACTGGGCATGGAGCCTGTTTAAAATTCTCTCTCTCCTCCTCCCTCTGCCCCAGCCCCACATCCTCTTTTTTTTTTTTTTTTTTTAATTCTTTTAGTCTTTGTACATTTCAACTCCAGAGTTTCCATTTGGTTCTTTTTGCATCTAGTTCGATAATGATATCCTTTGAGGTGATACTATCTTCATACTTTACTTCTGTAAGCATGGTATTCTTATCTGAAGTCTTTGTTGGCTGTACCTGGTATCTCTCTTTTCCCAAGCAGTTCCCACTAGCCTGTTTTCCCTGGTGTCTAGGCCACTTGTTCCTGCGTGTTTTCATGACTTGTGATTTTTTTGAAAACCAGACATGGTGGGTTGTAAATTGCAGCTGGTCCATATATTGGTTTGTCTTCCCCGTCTCTGGGACTTACTTTTGTTGCTACTTGCTTGGTGGTTGGTTTTGTGACTTGGCTAGACTATTTTAGTGAAATCCATTACCCATACTCTGTGAAGACTTCCAGGGACTCCTCGGTGGGCACAATCTTGAGCAAGTCCTGGAAAAAAAAAGGGGGGTTATAAGGCTCTCTTTGACTCTCTCCTTCTCTGGTTCTCTAAGGTGCTACCTTTATTTGGTATTACACCTAGCCTGTTGGAATCAACGGATACTGGTTAGCCACTCCCTTGTTTTTGTTTTGTTTTGGTTTTACCACATCTGGTGCCTCAGTTGCTTAGCAGTCTGATCCAATTAAATTTGGGTAGGGGTGTTTGCTGAGACCAGTCCTTAAGATTTGTTGTATCCTAGGAGGGCTCTTATTAGCTGGCCTTTCCTGGTGACTAGGTGAGTTGTGGTTTAGCTTGTTGCCCTTCATTATCATTTTCAAGAGCATCCTTAGGTTTTAACTAACACAGTCAGTTATTTTGGGGAATAGCTCTTAGGGATTACCTCTTCCCCAGGACAAAAATCTCTGAACCACTGGTCTGGGTGATGAATAGAGTGGTGGCTTCTGATTTCTCAGCTTGCCTCTGCCAACAGAAAACTTCTCCCCTAAGAGTGACTTGGGGCAGAATTGGTCACAATCCCTAGTATTTTTGCCTGTTACCCCTGGGATAAAGCCTCCTTATGAATAGGGGCAGGGTAGAGGAATTGAGTCCCTCATCTCTCAGTCATACTCATAAAAGGCTTTTACCTCTTCTGCTTTGAGTGGGAGAGGAGGAATGCTGGTAGTAGCTTCTGTCCTGGTGTCATTTGATAAGCCTTGATTGGGAGCGAGAGCCTGTATCCTTAGCTGCACTCAGAGTGAGCTCCTGTAACACTGAACGGGAGGGTAGGTGGGGAAAGAAGTGGGTCTTGGCTCTGATGCCATAAACTCTCTGTTCTTATTGAGTGTTAGTAGACTTTCTTGAATAAATGTTCCTTCATTTGCTCAATGACCTTAGGACAATTTCCAGAGACTTTAGGTTTTTGTGATTTTGTTGTTGTTGTTTGGGGAGGGGGTGTTTGTTTTTGGCTTTGGGGTGTTTTTTGTTTGTTTGTTTTGTTTTCTTGGTAATAGTTTTCACCAGCTTTGCTTATATGGTTGAAGAATGTGTTTACAGAGCTCCTTATTTATATTGCCATCCGGGAATTGGAACTCTACATTTGCTTTTGAAATATATATTTTTTTAAAAAATCTGAGTTGACAGGTTTTTCCTTCAGTGCTTTTAATATGTTTCCTTTGTCTCCTGGCACCCATGCTTGTGGCTCTGTCTGTAATGCCTTCTCCTCCTACCCTCTACCCCCTGGCTAGTTGGTGTTACCCTTTTTCTTGTTGGTGGTGGTGGTTTTTTATTTTTAGGTTTGATTGTGATGTCCATTGGTATGGTTTATGCTGAACACCTGCTTTCCTTCCAAGAATCTGGAATTTTGATCCATGCCCCTGTGGCCAGCCCCTAATAAAAAGATTCTGGGCAGGAAGTCCTTAATGAGCTTCTCTGGTAGATAGCATTTTGCATGTGTTGTGACAACTTGTTGCTGGAGGAATGAATTGCATCCTGTGTGACTCCCCTGGGAGAGGACCCTTGCAAGCCTGTGCTCAGTTTCCCTCAGACTTTCCCCCACATGCTTTTCCCTTTGCTCATTTTGCTTAGTATCCTTTCACTGTGTTATATCATAGCCATGAGTGAGACTGCATGCTGAGTCCTCTGACTTCTAGTGAATTCTCAAATCCTGGAGGTGGACTTGGGTGTTCCCGACACACAGTTGTTTTCCTCTAGCCTGTTGTAGTTCAGGAATCCACCTGGGATTTGAGAGGGTTTATAATATTGTTTTGGGGGACTCCCCCTTCTGTGGGGCCTTCCTGTCTGTGATCGCCACAGATTTCTAGTGCTCTGTCGTCTCCTGACTCTGCCTTCTGACTCCCAAAGCCTGGAAGACTGCACTTTCTGCATGAGTCCTACCAGCAGCAGACTGGGGAGTGCAAAAGCCTTTGGGTTCCCTTGTTTAAAGAATCCATTCCCTCAGCCCCCATTTTCTAACAGCTTTTGGTTTCTTTACAGTGTTGTCAAATATTTATATTACTCCTTCTTGCAGTGGAGCTGCCTGTGTTTTTAATAGTTAACAAACATTCTTAGTAATTCAGGCAACTTTTTCCTGTTCTTAATAGTAAACACAGCTCTCAAATGGCTGGTGAAACCCCTATCTTCCTCGTATGAAGAGCTGTTACTTTTCAAAGATCTGCTAGAATTCTTTGATAAAAGCGGGGGTTTTGTTTATTCATTTTTTCCATAGTGATGCTCTGTTGTTCCAAATTTTCCAGCCATTGGTCTAAGACCCAAACCTGAGAAAAGCTTTCAGCATTTCTTGTGGTTTCAAAGTTAATCCTGGCAGCCTGCTCCCACTGTTCTGGCTGGGAGGAATCATGACAAGTATTAGCAAGCAGCATCTCGCTGACAAGGTTATCGATGGTGATACAATGTGCCAAACTTTTCCTACTGTGAGTATTTTGCAACTTTGGTCTTTTCTTATAAGCTGATAACATTTGCATGCCTTGCCCTGATATAATTTCTAGGCTGTTTGGTATTTAATGTAGCAATAGCAGATTTACTCTTTCTTCCTACTTATCTTCAGCTCTTTAACCAGTTTGGGCTCCTCTGTGGGTGTTTGTTCCTGTGTCAGGGAACCTTTGTCCATCCTTTTCTGGCTCCTGCAACTCTATAGCACATTTCAGCACATTCCTGGGACCACAGATACCAGGATGTGCTCTGAGGTAGGTGAAGTGAATTAGGTCTTTGGAATGATCTTTTGATTAATTTCACTGCTTTGCAAACCACCAGAGGACACTGTAATGTTAAGGAAAGCCTTGTTTTATTTGTGTAACATCTTGGCTGTTTAGGTTGAGTTTTAGAAGGAAATCCTAACAAAAAGAACTTTGGTCAGTTTACTGTACCACAGGTAGTCAAAGCTATTGTGATTCAGATTCGCCAGAATTTCACTGCACTTGTGATTGTGGGTAACATAGCAAAACAATCTAGGTAATTTGCATAAGATTTTCATGCCGTTCTTTCTTCATTTTGTCCTGGCATTTTAAGAGTCTTCGTAGAACTTGTCTGCCGTTCTATACTTCTGTGTTAAGTTTGTTTCCTATAAAATTCTTTGCATTGCAATTCTGTAACTAGAGGTGGATACCTGAGCATATCGTTTGAAAAGAGGTTCACTGAGACAAGTTTTCAGTAACAGCTATGTTAGCAGGGAGAGAAAGAACCTAAGAGGAAGGGACTGAAATCCTGAAGAAAATTTATTTATGTTTTTCTCTTGTGATCAAGGTTTTCCTCCCTCAATCCCATAAAAGCGCTCTGGAAGTAATTTTAGGCTTAATAGTATGGTCAAATATTTTTAAGTCTGGGTGATGATGTCTTTTTATGGGAGACTAACTTATTTTAGCCACTCAGACTGAGAATCAATAGGACTTTTCCTTTAAGCTTTCAAAGGGGGGGAAGAAGGACATGTGTCCTTGAATGGAGGGAAGAGGGTATCATGTACCCAGTTTAGTCTGAGTTGGTATTAGAAGACTGTGGTCATTGACCTAAACCTCCCAACCCTGCATCTAGTGCCTGGAGTGACTCTTGTAGACCTGCCACTTGAAAGGCATGGTTGCTGTATGTGTCTTGTATGTGTCATGTCAGTTTGCAAAACCATATTCCCCCTGAGAATTAGTAGGACAGCAGTCTGCAACCTGAATGTCCGTCCTATTTAATTCAAAGAACGGTTTTTACCCTTTTAAATAGTTGGGGAAAATCAAAAGCTTAATATTTCATGATAGCAGTAAATTATAAAACATAATTTTAGTGTCCATAAATAGAATTGTTTTGCTTTTGATGTCTCCTCCTTTACATGTTGTTTGTGTCTGTTTTTGTGCTACACTGACAAAAATTCAGTGGTTGGGAGCCCATATGGCCCATGTGCCCCTTTACCTAAGTTTACGAACCCCCAGTTTCATGGGTCCCCTGTTACTGGCTACCTTCTGGCTACTGTCTACACAAAGTCTGACCACTCAGTATACATAAAACATCGAAGCTAGCCTACCCCAGCTGCTGAGAGAGGGGCAGGCCTGCTGGGGGCTGGCAAGGGAAGGTTCCCAGAGGTTACAGCCCTAGAGAGTAAACACCAGTGAAAGGACAAGAGGAGCAGGAATGTCATCCTCCTTTACTAGCTCTCTCTCCAGCTTTAAGAAAATGGAGGAAAGGAAAATTGGGTGCTCTGGTTTAGTATGGTTTAGTTGACCCTTGAACAACATGGGTTTGAACTACACAAGTTCTCCTATCCACAAATTTTTTTCTGATAATTACTACACAGTACTATGAATATATTTTCTCGTACTTAAAACTTTCTTAGTAACATTTTAATATTTTCTCTAGCTTCCTTTATTGTAAGAATACAGTATTTAATACCTATACAAAATATGTGTTAATTGTGGATGTTATTGGTAAGGTTTCCAGTCAACAGGATATCAGTAGTTATTCTGGGAGGATTCAAAAGTTATATGCAGATTTTTTTTACTGCCTCGGAGGTGGGGGTTGGGGTCCCTGACTCCCCTGTTGTTCAGCTGTACTTCATGCTTCTGGAACGGAAATGGAGTTAGAAAGAAAATAAGTATTAAAATGTAGTTTCCTCTTAGGACAGAATCTCTTTACCCCTTGTCTTTAAAACTTTTAAAAGGTTTCTGCTATGAAATTGATTCAGGTGGAATTTTCCAGAAATACATCTTTCACTTATATTGAAATACTTAAGCCCTTATGTAAAACTTTTCAAAGCAAAGGAGCAGGGGGAAAAAAATCACTTTCAGAGCTTGCCGTGCTATATTATGGACTGTGTGGACTTACATATGCAGGTCCAACATTAGTTATTAAGTAATAATCTACAGAGATTATTATCTCTGTAGAGATCTGTTAGGCATGAAATCTGCCACCTGCTGAAACAAGTCCTTTCTTTACCCTTAATCCTTTTTGCACGGAAGCAATAATGTGTATTTAATTTTAGACTTTTCTATAGTTAAGGGTTTTAATTCCCCATATCCCAGGTAGAAATATTGGAGAGTTTTTGATGAGGGTGGATTTTGAGAGTAGGGGAAATGATGAGGTAAGTTGTTCTCCCATTCTCCAAAAGTGTCTATTGTTGTACTCTAAATTAGCCTCTGTTATTTTGGAATGTTGGAGAACCAGGTATACCATTATGTCATCTGACCTGACCTGTAGCTTTGCTAGAAATTTATTGATGTTCTTTGTAATTGATGGGCTTAGACATTCATCCTTAATTAAAGGGCTGCTCTGTGGCTGTAGGCCTCTCCCTACAAGGTACAGAGATGCATGCTGCCACCGGGGAAGCAGTGGTTTTTATGTTAATAATGATAGAGAGGTTCCAGCAGATTCTGAGTATTTCCCCAATAACATGGGGATATTATGTCAAATAGATTTTGTTCACCTGAATCATCAAAGATCTCCCATTTACACTTAATGTGAAGAGAGCAGAATTTGTCACAGTAATAACTATCTTTAGTGGCAAATTCATAAACCAGTGTGAATTCATAAATTAGGTATGGGATGTATTGATCATCAGATTGAAAGATTAGCCGCATCTCCCTTTGAAGATGTTAGTGTAATATTAGTTCAAACCAATATTCGGAGGTCAGTAGCTGACCATTCCAGACCATTTTGTTACTGATACAGCATCATGTGCTCTATGCACCTCTCTCACTTGTAACCGAGTGCTTCTCAGTGATACTCTCAGTACTGACCATTTCTTCCGTGAGCCGGTTCCACACGTCGGGAGGCTCCGAGCCCTGTGCAGCTAGCTGTGTTTACAGCCAAGCTGTGCTGGAGGGCGGCCTGCCCTGGGTACCCTGAGGATGACCAGGTGGAAGGCTGCAGATGACTAAGTCCTGTTCCAGCTGTAACTGAAAACCAACTCAGGTGGTCAGGGTCTGAGGTAAAAATAAGAACAGAGCCCCCTTTGAATCACAGAAAAATAGGCTACCTAGTGTACATCCATGTATTCTGGGCATAAAATTTTAGCATCTTGTCTGACTTAATTTCAAGGAAATTGCTAAAATCCCCAATGTCCCGTTCCTGTGCTCTTTTCAGATGATTTGGCTTAGGAAAGAGATGGTCATTTTCCTTTTCTGTTGTGGTTTTTATTATTTCTCATGCTTCCTTATGAAACTTGCCCCCCCTTTTTTCCAGATAATACGTTGACACCTCTTTCTTTTCTGTTTATAAACAGGTTGAAAGGATCGTTGACAAAAGGAAAAACAAAAAAGGGAAGATAGAATATCTGGTTCGGTGGAAAGGCTATGACAGTGAGGACGACACTTGGGAACCAGAGCAGCACCTTGTGAACTGTGAGGAATACATTCATGATTTTAACAGACGCCACACCGAAAAGCAGAAAGAAAGCACACTAACCAGAACAAATAGGACCTCTCCGAACAATGCCAGGAAACAGATCTCCAGATCCACCAACAGCAACTTTTCTAAGACCTCTCCTAAGTCACTAGTGATTGGCAAAGACCACGAGTCCAAAAACAGTCCATTATTTGGTGCCAGCCAGAAGTTCAGGAAAAACACAGCTCCATCTCTCGCAAACCGGAAGAATATGGACCTAGCAAAATCAGGTATAAAGATACTTGTGCCTAAGAGCCCCATTAAGAGCAGGACCGCAGTGGACGGCTTTCAGAATGAGAGCCCTGAGAAACTGGACCCCATCGAACAGGGTCAGGAGGACACAGTAGCCCCAGAAGTGGCAGCCGAAAAGCCAGTCGGAGCCTTATTGGGCCCTGGTGCAGAGCGAGCTAGAATGGGGAGCAGGCCCCGAATACACCCATTAGTGCCTCAGGTGTCTGGCCCCGTGACTGCAGCCATGGCCACGGGATTAGCTGTTAACGGAAAAGGTGAGTGTCCAAGTGAGCTGCTCAGCGGGCAGCGTCCCTGTCGATGGCCACGGGCTATTTCCCAGCATGCTGGCGATGTTCTCAAGGTGGTCTTGCTCTGGAGGGCAGGCTGATGCAAGTGTGGGGAGTCTGTGGACCAGCACCTCTGAGAGCTGCTGCAGTCTCTCTCTTTACTTGAAGCCTTTGGCATTTCTCTCTTCAGTCAGCGCTAGCTATCTCTGTTTAACTTGTATCCACAAACTGTCCCACCACACCAACTTGCTTAAACAGTGTCTCCTCACTCAAAATCTGCTACGCTTGGTATTTTCCTTTATGCCAAGTTTCTTTGTGAACCTTTATACATCCGAGATGCTGAGTCTCACGTTAAGGGTTCATCTGAATTTTCTAAAGGTGTCCCGTATTGATTAGAAGTCACGAGCCTTATTTTGCTGACACGTTTAGATAACCAGAAATGCCTTTCAAGGGAAGGTACCAGTCATGTAACAGAACCTACAGGACTTGCATTTGTTTGTCTGTAATCATCAACTGTTCAGATCCCCCTGTCCCTTTTTCAGAGTAGGAGTCCACTCAGTAGGGGTGGTGGTTTCTGTTGGATTTCTGCTCCTGCTCCTGGGTTCTGCAGCTTGCTTGATTGTACCATGGCCGTCCATCTGCTAAGATTGCACGGCTGGGATTAGCACACACCGCTCCCTTCCCCAGCTGTCCTCGTGCCTCGGCTAGTCACCGATATTTACAGAATTCTGTTACAGGTTTCTCAGATGTGAGCTCCACTAGCTTCCCCTCACTTTGGGCCCTGGTCATTTCTTACCTGCCATAGCTTTCTCACTGGTCTCCCTTCTTCCTGCCTGTTGATGGTTTCTGTCCATTTTCTGTAGTTCTTGGACGGGGGTGGGAGCGGGGCATCCCCATCAGCGGTCCGACCTGACCGCCACTGCTCTAGTTAGCAGCCTTGCTCCTGAGTGTCTGCTTGGCTCTCACCGCATCTCTGCTCCCTCTCTGCCTGGCGCATCAAGCCTTCCCTGCCCCTCAGGGTCCCCTGGAACTCCCACTCTGCCTTCTGCTTCAGGAACCCCTGTCCCTGCGTCCTCTGTGTTGCAGGATTGTAACTGCGCCTATCTGTGTGTCTCCGCCAACTCCCCCTTAGTAGAGTCAAATGCAACAAAGGGAAATTATGTCAGTTTGGAGGGGGAGCCCTTCCCTTAAGGAGAACTGTTCACCCGAGACACTGCCCTGACCATCTTGCTCTGGCGCATCAATGAGTTTTGGCTTAGATCTTGTAGCAACGATGAGGGAAGGATCTAAACTGAAATCTGGGTTTCCCTTAAGACAGTAAGTTGCCATCTGGCTAGTGTTGTTCAGATAACACGCTTTACCCAAATGCCACTTTTCTTCCTTGCTCTAAAAGTTTCGCCCTCACCTGGAACTTACATCAGCTTGTTTACTGAGTTCACTTCCTGAGTGGTTGGCCTGCTCAGAGATAGAGTTTTCTTTCACATCACTGTAAATGAAGGGTCATAGAGGCTCGGAGGCAGAAGAGACTCTGTTAGCCATCTGAGTGCGTGCTCTGTGCCGCAGCGAGGGAAGTGGAGTCCACAAAGACTGGTGCTCAGGGAGAACTGAAGGCAGAGGTGAATCAGAACACGTTTCTTATGTCCTCCTCCCGGGTTCTGGCCTTTGCTTGCTGCCTCCACAGACGAGGAGCATCTCCTTCTCTGTTGATGATTCAGGACCCGGTGGTCCGCTGGGCTGCTGGGCTGCGTGCAGCGGATGAGGGTGGGGCAGCTGCTCACTGGGGCCAAACCCAGTGCACGGCCTGTTTCTGTACAGCCTGCAAGCTAAGAATGGTTTTGACACTTTCTAATGTTTGAAAAAACTCTAGAGGAATCCTATGTAATCTATGTAATGACATGTTGAAAATATGTAAGAAATCCAGCTTTCTGTATCTGTGAAGTTTTTTAGAGTTGAGTTTTGTTTGCTTTTCCTTTTTTTAGAGAGGGGAAAGACAGAGAGAGAGACTGTTTTTGGAGAGAGAGAGACGGGGGAGGGGCAGAGGGAGAGAGAGAATCTTAGCCCAGCGTGGAGCCCGATTCGGGGCTCCATCCCACAACCCTGAGAGCATGACCTGAGCCAAAATCAGGAGTTAGAGGCTTCACCGACTGAGCCACCCAGGACCCCCTCCATAAGTAAAGTTTCACTGAAGTAAAGCCACATTCTCATTCATTGACTTACGGTCTGTGGCTGCTTTCTAGTTACAAGGACAGAGTTGAATCATTGTGACAGAGACTGTATAGCCTACAAAGCTGAAAAAATTGACAGTCTGGCCCTTTACAGAAAGGGTTTGCTAATCCTTGCTCTAGGAAGTCTCAGTCCCAGGGCACTATTTTGGGAAAATAAGGAAACACAAAAGGCTTCAGAAGATCTGTGGTTCCCCTTTGTCCACAAACGTTGTGTGTACATACACTGTTATGGGTGGTGTGGGGGCATGATTTTCAAAATTTTTTGACCCCAGAGTTTCCGCATTTTGTCTTCACCACAGCTATGCAGGCTTGGTTGCCCTCAGCAGAGCTTCCAGCTTTGTTATAAAAGGAGAATAATGCCTTTGGTTTAAATAAGGAGTTAGTGATTTCCTTATTATTCTCCCCATTTTGAAAAAAAAAATGTTAATGTCCATAAAGGTGTCTTTGGTTAAAACCACCAGGAACGTGTAAGCATAAAATCTTGAATTATTTTATCTTGTTCTTAGAGTTAGATTGATTGATTGGGATGAGAGTAACACTGTATTTGCAAGGCCCTCGTGACCTCCTTTGTCTCCTGGCCCTGCGTCCTATTTACTATTGAGAATACTCTCTCCGCTTCCATGAGAAGAATAGAAGCCCCTCGGGAAGGTTTTTAGGACAGCGGTAAGTGACATGGCCATGATCTAAGTCAGGTTTGCAGATTAAAAGGGAAAAGGACCATTCTTCCCTCTGGACCCTTCTCTTGGAGTGTCCTTTCTGAATGAAATATGATGGCAAAAGCCAGTGGTGTCTTAGCATGGCCACCTACAGGCAAATGCTTAGGTGGATTAGTGCCTTTGCTTCTCCTCACCTTTGCCCTTTGTAGAAAGATGCTTTGTTCCCTCCTTGGGAAAGTAAGCTTCAAGAAGGGACTTTGTTTCTTGAAGGCTAAATCCTACTGTTCCAGAGCAGTGCCTGTGCACAGTAGTGCTCTGCCAGTGTTTGTGGAGGGAATAGTTCCAGTAGAATGGGTGCTCATTGAAGACGAGGATTGTAGCGAGTTCTTTTAGCCCTGTGGCTGGGTCGCACTCAGTGTGAGGGGAGAAACGGTATTGAAATGGCAAGGTACGGAGACCAGAAGTACAGGAACATTCAAGAAAACCTATTACTGGCCTAGCCCTCGGGGTGTTTCTTTCCTGAGAGAACAGTACTGAAGCTGTGTCAGGCTGTTGGTCCACACTCATAATTTCTTAAAGTCGTTATTTGTTTTTACTTTCCACATTACTTTTAGAGCTACATAAGAAAACTGATTTGTTTTTTTTAAAACTAATTGAACCAGATACCCATGGAGTCACTGGGAAATGAATCATCTTATTCAAAACATTAATCATGTGTGTATGAGGGATACTTTTGCCACCAAACACAACAGATATTTAAATATCTGTTAACCAAGAGAGTAAATGTTTCTGAAGAATTTTCACACACACGATTGCTTTTACAGGATAACCATATGTATATTTGGTTTGTATCTGTTTTAAGTATGAAACAAAGGTTTGAAAGATGACTATATTGTTTCACTCAGAAATAGGAAAAATTTTAAAGTTAGGTGTGACTATCTTTCTACTGTTCTTTGTTAATAAGTTAATGATAGTATTTTCTTGCTCTTTTAATTTAAGCCTAACAAATTAATCCTACAAAAGAAGCAACTGCTTTTCACAACTGGATTGTTGTTACTTTGTTCTTTTATGAATTCAAATATATAAATGTCAGCGTTTGACAAGTATGACCCTTGAGAAAACAGTTAACACAAAATGAGGTCTAAACCCGATCAGTGTTACTGGGTGGGGTTGCTGCTGGAGATTAAGCTAAAACCATCAGATTCAGGGAGAAAGTGAAGAAGTACTTAAACATACCACAAGTTTTCAATCCTATGAGCATTTCCATCCAAGGAGGCTCCTGGGAGAAATTGTTCAGGAAAATTTGGTTTCTTCTGAGGAGCTGGAGTGTAAATTCCCCTCCGTGAGAATATGAAGCTGATGATCTCTCTCCCTTCCCTGTTATTATCAGGGAAGCTGGTGTTCCAGATCAGTAGCTCCACCCACAGAAGAGGCCCGTGGTCCCCTGGGGCCATGTGTGATTTATGTGCTGAGATTAGAATTTAGCTCCAGGGAAAATTAAGAAATCGGGAGACCACTGGCTGAGGCTGCTCAGCAGGCCCCAACAGGAGAAAGCTACTGGGAAAGGGGACAGTTGAAGCTGTCCCTAGCAAGCAGTAGCTTGCGAAGGACTTGCATTGGGCACCAGCAGACATTTACTGGTGCCTCCTGTGAAATGGGTTCCATGCTGGATGGCTTCCACGTGTCTTACCTCACCGGGAACAAATCTACCTATACATAGATTACAGAACCTAAAATTGAACCATAGGGGCGTCAAGTTTTGAGGCAAGCGGATTGCAACTCCATGCCCCACAAAGCATTGACTAGAATGCCTCAGTTAGAATGATGGGGTGGTCCAGACAAAACTGTTCCTTCTTCCGAGAGGGAGCTCAGTGGGCCACAGAACTCTTGTGCTAGGGCATCTAGTGGCGTCTTAGGCACAGAGCTCTTGGAGAAGAGGCGCTCGTCTAGCAGCAACAGTCCATTAGCATGAAGAGTTAGTCACTTCCAGGAGTCTTGGAAGACATACCAACCACAGTCATTTCATTTTAAAAGTTAAAAATGTGCTTCTCTTTGCCGCTGAGGTAGAGCCAAGGCCTTTAAGAAAGGGGTACTTTGCTTTGCCGTTTGCTCGCTGAGTCAAGCCCTTTCCTTAAGGTGTGGGTCCATTGATTAGAGTGGGGATGTGTGGGAAGTGCTTCCGTACCACACTGTCTGCTGTTGCCGCTGCACATCTCACTGAAGTGGAGCAGAAACTTCGATTCTTACAAGTCCAAGTGCACAGTCCTGGGATTTTTTTTCATTTTTCTCATTTTCTCACTTGTACCTGATTTGACAATTATTTTCACTTAGAGACTTTCCAGAGCGTTAGACATCATTTCCCTTGAGGCCTCAGCTCACCTCTTGTAATCGTATCTCCGATCTTATGTAAAAATGAATTAAATATGATAACAAGTTCAGCGGGCCTAGGAAGTTTGGAGGAAAAAGCCGGCCGGCTCCTGACCAAGGCACATCCCTGCAGGACACCGCACCCCCGCCAGCCCCTGTGGTTCAGGGTTTGAGGGCATTGTTCAAGGGCAATCAGGACCTGGGGAAGCGGTGACCCAGCGAACCTACTTCAGAACCCTTGTGACTGTTTAGTTTTCTCTTTTCGTTGCCACTCTGTTGAGTATTTTTTCCATTACCAGTGATTCTCAGAGCATGGTGCCCAGAGGAGCCGCCACAGGGAACTCTGGGGGGCCTGTTAGAAATGCAGGTCCCCGGGCCCCCTATGCCTCCTAGATTGGAATGTCTGCTGGGCCCAGCAGCCTGTTTCACAAGCCTTCCCCGGTGCCTGTGGTGCTCGCCAAAGTGTCGCAATGACCCCCTGTGCCGTGCTTTATTTTGAATTTGGTTTTCTAGAGCAAGATGGGAAATAAATAAAAACACTGCTAAATACTTCTATTTATAGTATATTTTAGATTCTTATGGTTAGATCCTGTTGTCTTGTGAGGTTGCTTATTAGCCTTAGGATATCTTGATTTAAAATTGTCTTCAGGCTTTTGTAATTTGGTTTAATATTTATAATTAGAGATTTTAAATGACAGGAAAACATAAATTAATTAAAGCATCTCAGAGAAAAAAAAAGAAAAATAGAAGCACACCCCCCCCCCCAAGCTCCACATCCCCTTCCTCTCCAGAGAGAAATAACGGCTGTTAACAGTTCTTTCCTTCCAGAAATTTTATAAACATGCCTATCTTTTAAATACATCAGTGAGCTCATACTTGTCATATGGTTCTCCAATTTAGGCTCTTATTTTTAATTTTGACATATCTTGGATATAGTTTCATATCCACACAAATAGCCCTACATCGTTCCTGTAAAATTTTGTGGCTGTTCATTGTGCGAGCATGTATCCTAGAGCTACTGCTCCCCGGTGATTCCACGTATCTCTCAGCAGGGGGCACTTTGGCATTTGGGGCTGGACGCTTACTGGCTGAGCATCCCCAGCCCTGCCCTTAGGATGCTAGCCGTGGCCTCAGGCATCATGACAGATCCCGTTTCTGTTAGACCCACCTGCCAGCACAGGGCCTATGTCCGGGTGCATCCATTATGGGAGAACCTCAGCCGTAGACATTACGAGTTTTTCAGACACAGATGAGTACGTTTTATCGGTGTTGCAACAGCAGAAATGTTAATGTACCTGAGTAATCCATAAATATAAATACCGTGAATTTTTATGCAAGTAACTTAGAAGTACATTGAGCAAAATAGGCAAGTTTACTGTTACCTCCTCCCCTAAGAATACCTTTCCCTGGGGCACCTGGGTGGCTCAGTGGGTTAGGCCTCTGCCTTCAGCTCAGGTCATGATCCCAGGGTCCTGGGATCAAGCCCCACATCGGGCTTTCTGCTCAGCAGGGAGCCTGCCTCTACCTCTCTGTCTGCCTGCCTCTCTGCCTACTTGTGATCTCTGTCTGTCAAATAAATAAATAAATTCTTTAAAAAAAAAAAAAAAAGAATACCTTTCCCTTCCACAGAGGGAATGTTGTAGTTTGACAGGTGTCCTTTCAGACCTTGTCCATATTTACACTCTGATACGGAATCATACTATATACATGGTTCTGGTATCTTCCCCTTTCCTTTAACATGTCACGAAGAGCTTTCTATTTTAAGACACAGATCTCTACCTCACTTCTTTTGAAGTTTTAAACTTGATTTTTGTCTTTTCGGATGCAAGTTCGTATTTATGGAGACGTTGCGAAGCCGCTACAAGAGGAGCCCATAGGCTTCACCCAGGCCCACCACTTGTTTACGTTCGGCCTCGCTGCCTTCCCCTCCTCCAGGCTTGCGTCTGTGCCCACGTGCTCACATGCCTACATATTCATACGTGCACCCCCTCCCCACCTGTGTGAATGCTAGCAGGACCCTTGTCCAACAAGAGTACAAGGCTGTAATGAAGATTTTGCTAGATGTTGCCAAATTGCTCTCTAAACAAGCTATAAAGATTGTGGGTGCCCATTTACTACTTCTTCTTTTTTTCTTTTCTTTTTTTTGTTTTTTTTTTTTTTGACAGAGATCACAAGCAGGCAGAGAGGCAGGCAGAGAGAGAGAGAGAGGAGAAAGCAGGGTCCCCGCGGAGCAGAGAGCCCGATGTGGGGCTCGATCCCAGGACCCTGGGATCATGACCCGAGCCTAAGGCAGAGACTTTAACCCACTGAGCCACCCCAGGTGCCCCTACCTATTATTCTTAATCAACTTTTAAATATCTATCAGATATTTCAAGTAGAAGATGGTGTCTCGTTTTAATTTTAAAATGTGAGAGTTCTGGTTTCACAGGTTAGAATTGTTTGCATTTATTTTTCTGTTAATTCCCTTTATAGATTCTCTTGCCTCTTGAGAGGGGGACAGAGTCGTTCGACTTTTTCAAAACGTGAAGACTCTGAATTTGTGCGTCCTCCTAGCCCAGGGCCCACGCTGATCTCACGGGTTGGGGCTGGAGAGCACGTCCTTCCAACGGGGCATTTCAGAAGAGGTCCTGGACTTTGATTCTCCCAACACCCGCTCCAGGACAGACAACTTTCATGCCAGGGGTTAGGACAAATAGTGCCATCGAGTCTCTGCCTCAGGGGGTTTACAACAGTTTAATGAGAAGCCCTCAGATTAATTTGTATTAATTTTATGGTTCCTGCTCAGGTTTGAATATACCAAAGTGTATTTTATTAACTTGGAGTTTTATAATGTTAAAGAAATTTGAGTTCTTTAGGTCATGTCAGAAAAGAATCTGATTACAGTTCCTCCTCCTCTTGAACTTTACAACTGACTGGCACAAGGGCAGAATAAAAACAAGTCAGCGATGCAAGTGAAATTCCTTTTCTGAAAATATTTGCTCTTGTTGGCACCTGCTGGTAGGGGATGAATACCTCATTTGTTTTGGGGTGTCTGGGCGGCTCAGTCGGTTAAGCATCTGCCTCCCTCTCAGGTCATGATCCCAGGGTCCTGGGATCCAGCCCCTATGCTGGGCTTCCTGCTCAGCGGGGAGCCTGCTTCCCTCTCTCCCTCTCCTCCTGCTCAGGCTGTCTCTCGCTAACTTGCTGAATTTCAAATAAATAAAATCTTTAAAAAAAGAAAAAAAATCCCATTTGTCTTATGCATTCCCATTTTTATTGCTGTTATCCTTAGCAGGGTGCTAGCCTTCTAGACTAGCATCCTGTATTTTAGGAACAAGAGCAGCTATGTAATATACAGTGTGTGAGCCGTCCAGTCTTATCCCAAGCTGTTCTGTGGCTTTTGTTCTGACTTCAGTTCCTCTAACATTATTCTTCCTCTTTCAGAGAACACTTGTTTTATAGATGAGCCTGGTTGGGGAAGAGAAAGGGATTTGATAAAAAGTCACTCAGCAGAGTTGGTAGAATAGTAGGGTCCCCGTGATAACCTGCTTCTGACGTCAGTTTGTCTGTGTCACTTTGGGGAAAGGGATTATTTATAAGCCTCATTCCTAGTGTTGCTAGTACTCTGTTAGTCGAGACTCTCTCGAGTGAAACTGAACTCAGATTGGCCTCAACAGACGAGCAAACACAAATACCGTCTGTTGGCTCAGGTGAATCCATTGCCTGAGAAGGATCAAAGCCCGGCCCCCTCTCTCCACCTCTGGGCTCTCTTAGCTTCATTTAGGCAAATCCACCCACGGGGAAGGCAGGTGCTGTCCGCAGTTCTAGCTGGCATCCCAGCCCGCACAGCAAACTAGGCAGAAGTGCTAAGAGAGGAGATGAGCTTCCTCCAGACTCTGGTTACCCAAGCAAAACCCAAGGCTGTTAACAGTAGGAGTGGACTGAGCTCTTGACAGTCTTGACACGATTAAGATTACTGAGTACCCTTAGAACCTAACAGTGCTTTCCTAAGTTACAGAATATTGTGAGTGTTAAATGTGGAATAGTAAATGAATAATAACTTCAATTCGTGTTTTAGCTTTTGGGCAGGCCTCTGAAACCTACATGATCTTCTCCCAGTACACCCACATGTTGCTTACTATGAGACTGAACTCTGTGTTCACCTTTTCATTTTTCTACTTGTGTGTCGTTATGTGCTCTTCCTCCTAAAGAGCTGTGAGTCCTGTTGGGGGGGCGGGGTAGGGGGTGTGCTAGGCACCATGTCTGTTTCCTCCTAATTTGGTATGTTACCTTTGACAAGACAGTCACATTTTTCACTACAAACGAGGAAAGGCTGTGTTCGAATCCGTTCATTAGGGACCTCTTAAAAGAAGACCGGTCAAAGTCATGTTCCTCACGGTACTTCCGCTTTGGGCAGAGTCTTAAGTAGCTTGGACATGCAGGCTAGGTAGAGGAGCACTGATTCTTCAAGGGAATCTCCAAAAAAGTAAAATCTGGCAGAGGAGATCCAGAGAAAGATCCAAAACAAATTCAATAAAACTTCAGATGGTAGAATGGGAAAGCATTGTGGCAAACACTGTAATCTTCTTTAGAATCTTCTCCATTGTCTGGTCCCATTGTTTACATATTATAGGTGCTTAACATTTGTGTGTGAACTAGTGAGTTTTTGGAGTTTTCTTCACTTCACTTTCATCATTAGTGTTTGTCTTCTAAAAAGGCTCCTTGTGGAAAAGAAACGAGGTTGGTGGGGGTGGTTGAGAGGAATTGCTGAGGAAGTAAGACCCAAGGCAAGTTTTGAGCCTGCTTGCAAGTATGGAATGACATGTAATTCTTCGAGCTGGAAGAACTCAAGAAAACATCTGTAGGTTAATGATACAGAACATCTTTTAAAAATACCAGTGAATAATTTTGCTCTATATGACAATATCCAGGAGGCAACTTTACGGGTAATAAGTAGGGCCCCTCACCCACTTCCAGAGCTCATGTCACTAGAATGGGCCTCAGACTAGTAGAGCCTTTCCGTGCCTTAGGTGCTTGGTCATTTTGAGATGGAAATAACCTCACTGTGTGATTCTGTGCAGTTCTTCATTGTCATTCCCACGCCACAGCCTCTAAGAGAGTCCTGCAGCCTTTCCCCGTGATTTTTCCCAGTTGAACTGACTTCTTCTCTTTTCTCATCTGCCCCCAACTTAATAGCACCCCTGCAGCACTCAGAGCTGTGTCTTCCTCAAGTTCCTCAACCTCCTGATGGGGGATTCCCCATTCACCTTCCTGCCCTCCCTGATCCCAGACACCTGCCCTGCTCACTGGTCCTCCACCTTCCCTCCCGGTCTCTGGAGTGGAGAGCATCCAGTCTCTGTGCTCCAAGGCCAGGGCAAGGGCGGGGAGGCAGCCACTCTCAGACCCAGATAAACAGCCTGTCCTGTTGAAGCCTATGTTTTCTGACACCACCCCCCACCCCCGGCCACCGTACTGTCTGCTTCACCGACCTCTTGGTCCTATGTCACTATTCCCCAGAGACAGACTTCAGGGTCCTGGCCCTTCTCACCCCAGTGCTCGCTGTCACCCCAGAGGACTGGGCTCTCATGGAAGCCATGACAGTCCCATTGCTCATCCTGGTGGCAGCTAGCGTTTACTTTGTCCCTGGGTTCACTCCATCCTTGTGTTGCTGGTCACTCGAGCTGGGAGTGGTGAATGATGCCCATTTTACTAATCATGCCAAGCTGAAAGACGGGAAGGGACTAGGATTCATGAACACCTTTTCTTCAGGGTTCTCCTTATTTCCAGCCTGATTCTGATTTTCCTTTTAGGCCACACCTGTGGGGCATTTCGTCCAGGATTGTTTACTTTTTTCCTTTCCCACCCACCCCCAGTGTGGCTCCTGCCACTCTGCAGGGCTCTCGGTCCCCACGCCATGTTCACCCCCAGGCCACTCCCTGCCACATTTAATATGAACACCATGTTGTTCTTGCTTTCGTTTTAATTGTAGCAGCACATATGCCCTAAGGTCACCGTCTTAAGCATCTTTAAAGATTTTTCTTTTTAATTTGACAGATCACAAGTAGGCAGAGAGGCAGGCAGAGAGAAGGGGGGAAGCAGGCTCCCCGCTGAGCAGAGAGCCGGATATGGGGCTCGATCCCAGGACCCCGAGATGATGACCTGAACCAAAGGCAGAGGCTTTAACCCACGGAGCCACCCAGGCACCCCTTAAACATCTTCGAATGCATAGTTGAGAAACATTACAAGTGCATTCACACTGCTGTGCTGCAGAGCTCTAACATGTTTTCACCCGACAGTTGAAAGTCTGCCCCTTAAATACTAATGCTCCCTCCCATCTCCCCCACAGCCTGGCAAACACCATTCTTCTTTCTGCTTCTGCAATTTTGACTACATTAGATCAGCTTGTGTCACTTCATAATGTCCTGGAGCTTCCCCCATGTTGAAGCCAGGTGCAGGAGTTCCCACTCTCTGAAGGCTGCGTAGCGTTCGATGGTGCGTCTATACCACCTTTTCTTTGTGCTCATCTGTCAGCCGCCATTGGGTTGCTTCTACCTCTTGGCTGTTGTGAATGATGCTGCCGTGAATGTGGGCGTGTAACTGTCTCTTCCCGATCCGCCTTGGACTCCTTTCGGATAAACACCCACAGGTGGAATCGCAGGCTCCTGTGACAGTTCTGTCTTTAATTTCCTGTAGCAGCTGTACCATGTGACTTTCCTACCACACTTTACATCCTCCCCCCGATACTTCTTGCGTTGTCTTTGTTTTTGAGATACTTGTTTCTGGAGCACTGCTGTTCTTTGTACACCTCTCACCTCTCTGGCTGTTTGTTTTCTCGTTTGCCTTTGTGGTTGTTCTTCTGATGCCCTTTAAGAGGCACAAGACTGCTTGCCATGCCACCATACACACAGGGAGCTTTATTTGGGGCACTGGGCCTTTGGGAGGATGCTAACAGCAGCAGCAGCGGCTGGGGCCAGGCAACATCCGCTGGGGGTTCCTGCTGCCCTGGGCGTCCCCATGCTGCCTAAGCACTTAGGGTCCTTTTTCCCAATCAGTCAAGGTCAGCAGGCCTCCCCGTTCCCCTGAGCTGCTCTACTTCCACAAGTCCTTTCGAGTTGACATGCTCCTCTTTATTTTTTTTTTAACTTTCCTGAAAGTAATCTCTATCCCCACCATGGGGCTTGAACTCAATGACCCCAAGATCGCGTCGCGCGCTCCACTAGCTGAACCAGCCGGGTGCCCTGACACACTCCTCTTTACAGCCCTGTCCCCAGGGTTTCTCCTCCCTGCCTTGCCCCCAAATGGGGGAAGTGGATAAAGCTTTCTGTTCCTTTGTGGCTTATCCTAATGTATCTTCATAATTACTGTTTTACTGATGTCCTTAAACTTCAGAGTTACCATTTTAACTGTGTATTAAGATTAATACGGTATTGTTTTATCTGGGCAAAATCTAGTTAGGGAACTCATTCAGCTTCACGAACAAATGCAGTGATAACAGAATGGACCATCTAATGTAAAGTGCATATAACTGCCATTATCTGTGCACTTGGGGGACAGGAAGGCTTCTAATTCACCTTCTCCCAGGAGCTGGGTCCCCTAGGGCTCTTGGGTCAGCCCACCTCTCCCATGTCCACGGCTTTGGCCCCTACAGCCGTGCTTGCTCCCCTTAGGTGGCTCCAGGCATGCCTGTGGGCTCCTGACCAGCTGTCTTGGGTGACTTCTCAGTTCCTGACACCGTTTCTCCTCTGGTTTGAAGGCATGTTTTGAACCTTGCTTTGAACCTCTGAGTGACTGCGTTCCGCACCATGCTCTGACAGCTGCCTCTGCCTGGGGGAGTTTCTGGAAGCTCCTGCCTCTTTATCCTGCACGTAGTGAGCATTTACAGTGTGCCAGGCTCTCTGCTCGACTCTGATCGTTCAGAGCCCAGGGAACAACAGCCCCCACCTTCCAGGAGCTTGTAGCCTGGGAGGACCGGTGTTGGGGGAAGAGCCTTCATTTCTTACTCTGGGGACGCATTCGAATGGCGTTGCCGTTGACCAAAAGTAGCTACGCTGGCAAAATGGGTGAAAAGGTCCAGAACAGACAGAGCCATACCATATTCTCGGTCAGGCCACGGTACTAAAGGTCCAACCCAAGGGTTATGGGCAGCATGCCTTAAGGCAGAGCAGTACACCAGACTATTGATAAGGAGATTATAATAAACTAATCCTTGTGCAGACCTGTTTTTGCTGACATGATGACACCTAATGAGATGAGCTATAAAAAAGTAACTACCCTCATGTAGTAAATACCCATCTCCTCTCGTGGTGAGGATCTGATGTAATTGCCTCTCAGTCTAGGACCATAAACAGACTCTGCCAGGGCATTCGAAATATGAAATATTAGGAAAATGCTGTAAATCTTAACCTCCAAGGTATTTTTTCCTCCAGGTTATTTTCTGAACCATATATTTGCTCTTCTGTTCTCCATGCCACCACCCTCCCCATCTTTTGGGAAGATGACACTTTATCCTCAGGTTTATTTATGGTAGCATCTGGTCTGCCCTTCCTACTTCATTACTTGAGAGTTGACTGTGCTTAAAATATTTTTTAGTAGGAATGTACTGGTTCTCAAAATACCTTAAAACAACCTCCTTTCTACCCAGTTATCTCGATCATGGCCGTCTCTAATTTCTTTCTGCAGTTTACATCCTTATTTATATGTGTGCAGCTAGGGGAGGGAAGTGTGATGTCAGGGAAAAAATGCAAATCTGTTCCCTTCGTAGAGACACAGCTTGTACTTGGAACCTCCTCAGCCCCTTGGAGTGAAGCTGTGCACTGCAAACAGTCCCTCCACCTCTGTGCTGGGAAGGAATGGTCACAAAGCCTGAGCACTGAGATAGCGACAGTAATCCCAAGCAGGTCTCCTCAGTCCCTGGGTCATCCTCTGTGCCCCTGCCAGCCTGAGACGCACCACCCGGCCCAGCATTACCTGAATTTCAGAAGTAAACACTGGATAAGAATAGTAGCCTTGTGATCATGATTGTAAGAATGATGTGTATCACAGCCTTTTCATGAAGTCAGTTTAAATGATTGGGATACTAACCTGAGTTTTTATCCTCCAGTCCCCTTGAGACTTGATTAAGAATATTAGACCTTCTGGAGTCCTTGGTGACCTACAGAACTGTCTTCATCACTCTTTGCAAGCTCAGTGTCCCACACATCAGGGCTGGTCACCAGTCAAGCGTTGGGAGGTGATGCACCTCTGAAGGCTGACCTCTCCCCTCAGGAGACAGACCTGGGTTGTCCCCTTATGGGCTTAGCGATTTCTGAAAAGCATACTCTGTCACCAAGGAGGGCAGTGTCTCAGTACCTTTTCTGTAGTGGCATGCCAGATTCCAAGGGAGGGTGGGTTAAGAAGCAGTCTGCAAGAAACGACGAGTCCCTGGATCATTTTGAAGTAGTAGAGCGGGAGGTCACGGCATCTGTTTCTGATGATTAAAACCGGTGAGGCCATTGGCCCCCGTGGGGTGAGAGCTGTGGGACGTAGAGACCCAACCCACACTTCGTGCTGAGGAGCTGCCACTTCCCCAGAGCTGGCTTCTACATGTCAGACACCTGAGGCTGAAGACCTTTGTCCTCAGACTCAGGACCGTTTCTAGTGTCAACAGTCACTGTCCTGGGAATCCTGTGTCTCTACGGTGGTTGGAGCCTTTAAAAGAAAAAAAAAAAATTCATTGGTTCTAATTAAATTTTAAAGTCAAATAGTAAGATGACATGGTATATGGGAAGGCAAACCCTCATTTTAATTAAGTTTTATGTTGCTAATGGAGGGAGGTTCTGCATTTTATCCAGTAAATGACACTCTGCCTGTCACATGGATTTGCAGGGGGCCTTTTATTAAATGTAACACACATTGTTACTTGCACCCCTTAAAACTGGACAGATGACTTTTCATCTCACTGATACAGTTTTAAATTATGTATTCCGTGTTAGTATCATGATTGTAGCACTTTTTTCTTTGAATGACACTTTTCAGCACAGCTTGGTAGCCATTTCTTATCCTTGGCATTCCCTGGAAACGTTAAAGGACAGTTTGGTTTTGTAGGAACTCTCTGCAAACGTAACATGAACACTGGCAGCGGGATCACGGAGGCTCGGGCTGTTTGACTGCCCTGTGGCCAGAGAGCCAAACGAGCTCTGCCAGCGTCGCCGCCTCGTGTCTTCCCAGCAGCAGCTCAAGCGTGGGGGCCATAGGGGAAAGGACAGGGCCACACAGCTGGCACCTGCTTTGGAACAGGTGTCGTCTTATCCAGAGTGTGGCTTTGGAGACACTATCTCTGATTCCGAGAATTCAGATTGTTTTACGGACTTGGAAGGGGAAGTGAGACATATGCCCTCTTTTCCCATCACAGGTGTGTGCTCCGGTGTTTCAGGTGAAGCTCACTTGATGGGACAGGACGGCCACAGCTTTATAACAGCAAGCGAGGGAGAGTGGCATTAAGAGGAGTCTCACTCTGGTTTTTGTTTTGTTTGGGGAAGGGGAGGGGTTGCTCTAGTGAATGTTTCCACTTACAGAGTAATCCCATTTTCACGAGGGATTTTCTGATAGGCATTTAATGAGCAGTTGCACCCCGGGTTTTCTGTGGGTTTTCGTGCTGCTTTCATCTGGCTAATCCTGTGACCGCGCGCGTGGCAGTCTGCCATGATTTCCAGGGTCACTCGGGTTACTGAGTATAACCAATCCACAACAGAAACGGGGGCTCAAGTAAGTCAGATGATGGCCCCTGCGAGCCTGATTCCCAGAGGAACGGGGTGTCCCCATGATGCCCTAAACAGAGCAGGGGCTGCTGTAAAATGCAGAAAAAGCTATGGCAGTTCCGGTGTCTGTTTCCTTGATTTCTGGAATAATTGAAAGAAAAGCTGACTACTGGAACTTGGCTCGAGGACAGTTTTGAAGTAGGATCAGTAGAGCAAGGATCAGTAGTCCTTGCTCAAAACTGGATTTTAAGATTACTGTCTTTTTTTTTAATATTGTCTTTATGTAACTTAGCAAGTTCTGGCTTTCAGGTTTTTGCTTTATAGTTCGAGTGTATTGTGTTGAGGTTAGTTCTCTATCTTGACCTTTGAGTAGTTTTTGTCCTCCTCTGGAAAATGATGCATTAAATGTTCTCTCTTGAGCCCATGCTTTTCAGCATGTGACTCTAATATGCAGCCAGAATGTCTTTGTCAAGTGAGTAGTCCATGCCGTGGTGTGGCTCTGCCTTGAGCTCTGAGTCCCCCGCCACCCTGGTAGGTATCCACAGTTGAAAAGACACGCATACGCCCCTGCCTGTCATCAGGGGGTCCAGGGGCCATCATTCTTAAGTGTGCACGGTGTATGGACCCCTCTAAAGGCCGAACACTTGGAGCCGAACACTTGAGAAAACAGCTTCTGCCCTATTGGAGGAATGTTGTGTCGGGTCCCCGCAGCTCTCAGTCCTGGCTGTGTGTTGGGGATGAGTACCGGGCTCTCTGGCAGAGGTGATGTGACCCCTCCCCCAGGATTGTCTGGAAGGCTGGCTCAGAATCACCGCTGAGGAAGGCGATCCTTGGCAACAGCCTGATTGCACCTGATGGGAACAGAGCCTGAAAGCCGCACAGGAGGCCGTCCGTCCTCACAGATGATCACGAGGTCAAAAGCATGGGAATTAGAAGGTGGTGTTCACTGCATAGACTCGTAGTATGTCCTCAGACCCTAACCTGAGAGGCGCTAATCTGGACTAACACTGGGTGTTTGTCTTGGAAGTTTGCTTTAGGAGATATTTAATTCTGGTCTGGTTTGCTTGGCCTCTTCACTTTGCGGACTGAGCAGCTGCTTCGTGACAGCACCCGGCAGAGCCCTGGGGGCAGCTCTTGAGGCCGGTGCACCGTGGCCAGCATCGCACAACTTCAGGTGCTGCTTTCCCATGGTGGCCACTGCGCATGGAATGCGCTGGAATTGTGGACCGGCTGCCCTTCGTCCTTGGCTCCCCAAGGTGGCAGGATCTGATTTCTGAAGCATAAAACCCTCTGTTGCTTTTAAGCGATTACTTAAAAGACAGTGCCTGACCTGTGAGCTAACCACAGTCTTTCCTCATTTTTTCCTCTCCATTCATAAAAAAGTGAAACTTTACTTCTGACGGGGCCACCAGGAGCCCACACATAGCCCTTTGACATTTTAACCCACTGTAAATCCTCCAGCCAGCAGCCTTTACATCCACACAGAAATAAATGTGCTGTGTGTCTTTAATTAATACCATGACCCTCTCTTTAGGGGACCGCCTTTCAGGGCATGTGGTCACATTCTGTCTTGTCTAGATGCCCCATTCTTTACTGGGTCCTGCTCACCTGATTAATCCACAAAGGGTTCTGTGCTTTAAACGATAGATGTGGGCTCAGATAGCTGTGCCTGTGCACAGAGGTGAAGATTTGAGAATGCATGAGCAAACTTACCCTCCCAGACACACCCCACTCCTCATGACCCCAGGCTATGAGAGGCACCCTCAGTCAACCGAAAACATTTGTCTTCTGGTTCTGTGAGAGTGAGAGGAAGCCATCAAGAAAGGGAGAAGAACCAAGTATATACGGGGGAAAGAAGATACATTTATCATGTCATTACTTGTGTCCTTGTAATAGGCTTTTTAAAGTGATACATTTCATCATGTGCCTGACAAACAGTGAGCATTGGAAACAGTTGAGTTAATTACTGGCATCCCCCGTCCTGGCAGGCACAACAGGGAGCTCCCATCTTCCCGCCTCAGTGAGTGCTACCTCCATCTCTAACAACTCAAGCCAAGAGCCGCAGATCCCAGATCGGCCATGGCCGCCCCTTCCTTCATCCTTATCACCACATTACCACCACCGCGCCCACTTCGTGCACCTGCGTCTGTCTCTTTCCCCGACCTCTGGCCATTGCCACCACCTAGCCCAAGTGACCAACATCTTTTTTTTTTTTCTTTTAAAGATTTATTTATTTTAGCGGGGGAGGGGCAGAGGGACAGAAAGGCTCTCAAGCAGACTCTTCTCTGAGCGCAGAGCCAGATACAGCACATGATCTCATGGCCCTGAGACTGGGACCTGAGCCGACACCAAGAGTTACACACTTTATCAGCTGAGCCAAAGATGTGACCCCAACATCTTTCTTGTCTTTTTTCAATCATTTTTCAGTTAGTCACTGGAAGGATTTTTGGAGATCTAATTCATATATTAATGTCCTGCTGAAATATCGTTCGTGGCTTCCTCATGTCCTGGAACTTAGATTGGGACTTCTTACTGTGATCTGTGGGCCCCTGCTTGGCTTGCCCCTTCACTGCATCTGCTTTAGGTGCACTAGGCTTCCTCCAGGTTCTGGACTTTGCTAAACTCTCTCCTTCCTCAGGGTTTCTGTTTTATTGTCTGGTTAATTCTTCATCCTCCTGGCCTCAGCCCCCGGCCCTTCCTCCAAGAAGCCTTCCCTGATCTTCTCCCATACTCCTTCCCCCACCTCCGAAGTAGACCATCTGTGTGCTGTGACTTTCTAGCATCATCCACAGTCCTACTTGCATACTTAGTGTGTTTGTTAATTAATGTGAATTGCTGGAGGTCAGACACTCTGTATACTTATTCAGCCCCATATCTTCAGCATCCAGAATAGCATCAGACAATGGCTCCCTGCTCAGGTTTGTTAAATGGTCATTTGGATTTTCTTGTCTTTCTTCCTGCCAGAGGAGGTGCTTATTAAGGAAAGAATGCTCTGCATTTAATGACCATTTACCTTCGTACTTCATGCTTTCTTCTCTCAACCTGATTGATCAAGCAAGCACCCTGCATACTGTGTGCTGAGTATTAGGAGGTCCGACTGGCAACATGCATGTGGCCAGCCTCTGTCCTCCCAGAGCTGTGTTTCCTGGAATGAAGAGCAGCCAGTTACAGCAGCTGTCCCATAAGGCAACATATACAAATGCCTGTAAGTCACTTGAGAGAGTGTGTCCAGCTGAGATCAATACAGTCTTGGTGAAGAGGGAAGTGGCATCTCTGGGGCCCTGGGAGGGTTAGTAGGGTTTTGTTCAATGGCAGCAGTACTGGGAGAGGTGGTCTAGGTGGAAAAGCCTGAGCAAAGAAGCAAGAGGCAATAGTAGAAGGATGGTGGTGATTTATACACAACTTGAAAACGGACCTAAGACCGTTCACAGGTTGGAAGCACAGGTTTGTTTTTTCTAAGTGAAGGCATCAAGACCAATGGAAACGAGAACACGATGAAGCCGAGTGTGGGAATGTGGAGAATGCGTGCATGACACTGAACTCGGTCACTGGGCCACAGTCGCAGCTTCAAGCTGCCCGGCAGCATGTCCTGAGAGTGAACAGGCGAAGGAGACACACTTGTACACGTGCGCACACACACGCACACACAGTTGTAATACCTGAGAGCTTCGCCTGGCTTGGTGAATGCCCCCCTCTTCACAGTAAATGTAGGGTTCGTGGGGTTATTTCTTAAAGGATGATCTTTGTGACTGAAGGCATAAACCCATGCAATGTGGACAGCTGTTTAGAGAAAAATGGTAGCTCGCAGCCTCAGTGTTCCATGTCAGAGAGGGTAGTGTTTCCAAAAACCCATCTTAGACAAAAAATTCTCAGGAAGGAATCCATAATGTTAAGATCCACTTAAATTTAAGTAACTTCTTGGGACATCTGGGTGGCTCAGAGAGTTAAGCAGCTGACTCTTGGTCTCAGCTCAGTCTTAATCTCAGGGTCGTGAGTTCAAGCCCTGCTTTAGGTTCCACACTGGGCGTAGAGCCTGGTTTTAAAAAAAAAAAAAAAAAAAAAGAACTTCTTAAGTAAAGTCCCAGTTGTATTAACTTACCATATATAACGTTGTTCGTTTTAAACCGATAGCTGTTATGGGACATCTGTCAGATTAAGATTTTCAAAAAGTAAACACATGACTCATAAATACCGAATGACTGTGTATGAAATACTTGTTTCAGGAATCAAAATAACAGTGAAGTTGGTTCCGAGAAAATTGAGTCCCTGCAAGAGGGCCAGACTCGTCATAGGGTGAAGTACAAAACCAGTGATCATCCTTCACGGTCATAAAGCTAATTTCTGGTCTTCTCTTCTCTCCTGAGCAGTTGTCCTTTGTATTTCTAAGCACTGCTGTTCACTGGATATCACTATGCATTTTCAAAAATTAACATCTCTACCCTTACAGAGTTCTAGAATATCCTGATCAATACTGTTATGCCCTAATAATGGGTCCGTGATTAAAGGAGCGAGACTGATACAAAACGAAGGTCAAGCAAAGCTTTATTTCGCGCCAAGCATCAAGAATGTAACGGTACGTGCGGGGCCACACCTCTTACAAGAGAGGGCGACCCTTCTCTGGTTCACAGACTAGCTTTTAAGGGCAAAGGCCATGCGGTCGGGCCTGGCCACGCACACGTGGCCAATGAGATCGTAACACACACAGAGAACTCCAAATGATGCTAGGTGACCAATTCAGTTACAATGGACCCTAGTAGACATTTGAACCAGCCTATTCCACCTTGATTGGGATTGGCGCCCAAAGGGCGGGGCTCATACTCCTTGGAAACCAGGGAGACAGTATGCATCCCCCCACTGGTCTGACCCACCCTTGTATCTGGGCTTTGGTACCTGGAGCTGGTTTCCGGGACTTGTCTCCAAGTAAATCCCCTGGGGGAAGGGGAGCAGGGACAGTTTCTAAATAGGTCCTTACAAATACCAAATTCCTAAGTCAGACAAAAGCGTAACCCGAGAGGAGGCCATAATCTTTGGTGGACACATCTCATGGTGCTCCAGCATGACCTTGAATACGTGGGCATGCTGTTTTAGCCTTCAGCCTATTTCATGTTTTCCCCCCTCAGACCATTATGAAAAACACTGGCTTAGTTTTTGGAGAATTTGATCTGAGCCATTCTTTCCGGGAGTAACTGGATAGCAGGGCCACCTCTCGTGTACTCAGACAGCTCCGGCCCGTCATCATCTGTATGAGGCCATGAGGGTTATCTGTTTTCTGCAGGCCATGCTTATGACAGGAGTAGCATCCTGTTCATCAAAGGAAGAGAGCAAAAGTGCTGGTTGAAAGAGCTGGTCATCAGGGGCCAAATCATGTAGGGCTTTGTAGGACAGGGGAAGATGGTTGGACTTTATTCAGTATGGAGAAGGGGTTGAAGTAGAAACATGATGTGAACCGTTTGACATTTTGACATTGATCGCTAACTGTAAATGAAAGAAAATCTCTGCAATGTGATAGAGTCTTTGGCACTATTCCTTATTACTTAAGAATTATTTCAGAGTTGCTTTTAAATGTCATTTTTTCAAGCTTTCCATTTAGCAGAGTGGCGTATGCAAAATACAGTGCTTATGCAAATAGTATTAAAAAGGCACCAACATTCCATAGCACCAAAAGACCTTAAAGAGTTAGTGATGTTATTGTGTGGGGAGAGAGATGGCGGAAGAATGAGTCCTTTGCTTTCAACACTGACCTTGTGAGGTGATATGCCATTCATACATCCAGCTGCACAAAGAGGGGTTTCTGTACTTACACCTGAGTTAAAGGGCAGGCATGCTGGGCTAGTCTCCCTCCCTCTGAGGAGCTCATGGTAAGATGTAAACATGAAAAACACTCGCCCAGCAGAAGCAGCACGGGAAGTGTACCGTGGGGCAAATGGACTTTCCACCATCCATATCCTGCCTTTGGCTCTATGTTCAAAGAACACCTACCAGATTGGCCTGAATCTAGAGGAGGGGCTCCCAGAGGAGATGCTGTGTCCGCCCTGGCGTTTTGCTTTGGTTTTTGGTCATTACATTTTGAAAAACCAAGCAACATCTGTATCTAGGTTCCATTTCACTGTGTCATAAAATAAAATCACTGTGGTGGAAAGAAACAAATCCTAAATCCCAACCATAGCCGCCTCCCAAGGTAACAAAAGAAGTATCTGAACTTGTGCTGAGAATTCAGTCATCCTCTCCATCACTGACCTCAGCTGAAGACGGGTGGATGTCAGGTGTTGTTTTATCTGTTCTTGTTCATGGTGGTTTTTCAAAAGCAGCGATTGTGTCTTTCAGTTGGTGGTCATATTTGTATGTGCGTAAGTATGTGGTTTTAAGGAGTTTGGTGAAGCCCTTCGGTTTCCTTGCATTGAACGGAAAGGGGTATGGACCAGAAATATCTATGAATGTCAGAAATGTCCTCACATAGCAGTGTCAGAGGCCCAGCTGTGCTAGCACAGATGCGTGACAAGTTAAACAGCCATTCCCAGAGTGCTCTTCAGTGAAGGGCATCACGTCTCTGTCCTTTGCCTGTTCTATAGAAGAGCATATGTATCAGTAATATTAGTAATAGTATCTGACATTTGTATGGTTTGAATCACTTTTGAGTATTTTGAGTGATGTTGATGTTGCAAACATTACTGTCCCTTTTTTTACTGATAAGGGAGCAGATGTTGCAAACATTACTGTCCCTTGTTTACTGATAAGGAAGAGCAAACTGCTTAAGGTCTCAGAGCTAGTGAATGACAGTACTAGGTCTTAAAGAGGTCCTCTGGCACCTCGGACAGAGTGCTCTGAGCAAGAAGGTAGAGGGACCCCAGCTGGGGTGGGTCCAGATTCACAGAGAGTTTCTTGCAGGGACCTCCTGCCACCTCAAGGTTAGCAATACTAATAAAAATCCTGTTTCAGAGCAGCCCCTGCTCCTGGGATAGTGCGCTGACCTGCCCCCTCTCCTCTGTACACGGGAGCCCAGAAGTATGAGACAGCCTGTCTGTAGGGAGAGGCTACTTTCTTACAGGGAAATGGGGTTGGGTGGTAATCAGACCAAGATGGTGTCCAAAGCAAGTGTTTTCACTGTATTTTGGAGGCATGGGGAGGAGCTACATGGAGCCCTTTCTCTAATTAAAAGGCTGTTGTCAGCTGCGTCCTTGGGCTCTCTAATTAAAACGCTGTTCTTAGCTACGTCCTTGGAAGAGAGAGCCTCTTTGAAAGGGAATGACTGCCTACTACCCTTGGTCTTCCAAACCGAGCAAAGATGACCTGCCATCAGCCTGCTCATCCTCAGGTAAAGAAGGAGAGAAGTTTCTCTCCAGATTAGTAAGAGACCAGACATTCGAGGTCTGCAACGAAGAGGGCAGGGCAGGGTGATAGGTGGAAGGTGCAGGGACAGAGTCTCAAGATCTTAAAAGAGGAGGAAGCATGCCCATAGCCTTCACCTTGCTGGTCCTTATAACTTAGCAGGGTCGTATGCTGCAGGGAACAAGAAGCTCAGATCAGCATTTGGGACCAGGAGGCCGGAAACTGGGACTTCAGGGTCATCCTGATGGGACAAGCCTGTAAAGAGATGATGGTAAATAAGATGGTGTATAAGAAACAGAACAAGACAGAAGCGTATCGGACTTGAATGGGCAAATTGAAACAACCAGACTAGTGTGTAAAAACGCACTGGCACCACAGGAGATGATATGTGGGCACATCTCAGAGACCCTGCAGAGGCAGTGCCTGACCACAGTGAAGTGTCCCAGTGAAGCAAGTCCCGTGAACTTTTTGGTTTCCGAGTGCATGCAGAAGTTGCGTTTACACTGTAGTCTAGCCTGTTAATGCAGTAGCGTTATGTCTAAAACACAATGTGTGTACTTTAAAAATACTTCATGGCTGAGAAATGTTAACCATCATCCGAACATCTGAGCTTTCAGTGAGCCGTGACCACTGATCACTCTAACAAATGTAATGATAATGAGAAAGTTTGAAATATTATGAGAATTCCCAAAATGTGACACACAGACGTGACGTGAGCAAATGCTGTCGGAAAAATGGCACCGATAGACTTGCTCAACCCAGAGTTGCCACAAAAGTTCAGTCTGTACCAAAAAAACACAATGTCTGAGAAGCACGATGAAGCAAAGCACAGTAAAACGAGGTGTGCCTGTATTTTAACACTGCCAAAATCCTTCTCGTTGGCCTGCCTAACACCAATGGGTGAGTAACGAGAAGGCTCTTTATTTTCCTGTTTTCAGGCTCCTAGCATTATGCAGGACTCCTGTTGCCACGGAGAATTGAAAGTTAACTGTACTGCTCCATTTATGAATGAAAAGTTGCTTTAACTATAAGTGTTGGCTTTTTGGAAACTATCAAGTAGGACTGATATTATCCTTTCCAAAAATGTGGCATTGCTTAAAGTCAGGGGAGATGCTGTGAGACAAGGGAGGGCCTTTGGAATCTGGTGGCCACCTGTCTCGCTTCTCAGTTAAAGTCGGCATAGTTTTTAAAATATTGTTTAGATTGTGTGCTTTTCATGTGAAAATAAAACCTAAGTCAGCTTTTTAAATCTCACATGACAGATATAAATATCTCAAATTTGTTGATTTCAGAATTTTACCATCAAAGGACTCCGTCAAGGTGGACTTTAGAGGCAGCTCTGTGAGTTTTGCTGGTGTGTGCCAGATTGCTTACAAGGCCTTGCTAAGAATTAGTTTCTAATCAAGAGTGGGAGAGCCTCTTTCAAACATCAGACAGACTCTTAGTTTCAATTTTCAGGCAGTGGATTTATCTTCAAAGATGACATGCCTGTTAGTATGGAGAGATAAGCAATTACTGATTTGATTTGTCTTCTCTCTGTGTATACAGAAGGGAAGCCCACCTCTTTGAAGTAGGCTTTGGGAAAGGTACAATATATTAGAAGATTGTTGGAATGGACATGTAGGTGGTGAAAGCTCTGAAGATAGATGTAATGTGGAAAAAATCTTGAGATACGGAGGAGCTTTTGAGAAGATTTATAGGAATCGTGAATAGTATGAGGTTAGTCTTCATTATTCTGAGAGCGTAGGATTTATTCCACTCCCAGAAACATCAGAATCTTGTTGAGAGTCGTGTGGGGAGAAGCAGCAAAAACACACTTGATTTTGAACCAGGTTTATTTTGGGGGGGGAGGGTTCCCTTATTTTTAAGTTTGTGGAAAATAAGCAGACCCAGTGTTCACACATGATATCATATGATCAGAGTCAAAATTATATGGTTTTCAAGATACAGTTTTTCTCCAAAAATTACCACTAATTTCAGTTGTTTTTAATCATGCTAATGGTTTTCAAGTACATTAAAGTTTCAAATATAATTAAGAGGACAACTGAGAGGGGAGCCCAGCTTGTTGAAATAAGTAGGGAGGGATGAGAAATACTCATAGAGTGTGTGAAAAGAAATAACTTTGTTGCTCTGGGACTGTTAAAGGGGAAGGGAGTTGTTCTGAACATGAACTTTATACATGCCTACCCTCATGTAGGCATGAGGACAGAGTACAGACAGCATCATATCAAAATATAGATTATTGAATTCTCTGTTGAACTGAAGATGGTTCATCCCTCAGTAACATTACTGACACCTGATTGTGTTTGCTTGCTTTGATTAAGAAAAGAGATCAATCTTGGAGCAGCTGTGCTTTCAGTAAACTAGGCCCATAATCCCTTTTTAAGTTAATAGTTTTTATTTTTTTTTTAAGATTTATTTATTTATTTATTTGACAGAGATCACAAGTAGGCAGAGAGGCAGGAGAGAGAGAGGAAGGGAAGCAGGCTCCCTGCTAAGCAAAGAGCCCAATGCGGGGCTCGATCCCAGGACTCTGGGATCACGACCTGAGCTGAAGGCAGAGGCTTTAACCCACTGAGCCACCCGAGTGCCCCTCAAGTTGATAGTTTAAAAAAAAAAAAAAAAGCCCTCATTCTAGGTCTAAGTTGTTAGCTTGACTGATTCCATGACAGAACCACAGTTTCTGCTTTTTTTTTTTTTTTATTAACGTATAATGTATTATTAGCCCTAAGGGTACAGGTCTGTGAATCGCCAGGTTTACACACTTCCCAGCACTCACCATAGCACATACCTTCCCCAGTGTCCATAACCCCAACATCCTCTCCCTACCCGCTTCCCACTGGCAACCCTCAGTTTGTTTTGTGAGATTAAGAGTCTCTTATGGTTTGTCTCCCTCCCGATCACATCTTGTTTCATTTATTCTTTACCTACCCCCTAAGCCCCCCATATAGCCTCTCAGCTTCCTCATATCAGGGAGATCATACGATAATTGTCTTTCTCAGATTGACTTATTTCGCCAAGCATAATATCCTCTAGTTCCATCCACGTTGTCACAAATGGCAAGATTTCATTTCTTTTGATGGCTGCATAGTATTCCACTGTGTGTATATACCACATCTTCTTTATCCATTCATCTGTTGATGGACATCTAGGTTCTTTCCATAGTTTGGCTGTTGTGGACATTGCTGCTATAAACATTCGGGTGCACCTGCCCGTTCGCATCACTACATTTGTATCTTTAGGATAAATACCCAGGAGTGCAATTTCTGGGTCATAGGGTAGCTCTATTTTCAACTTTTTGAGGAACCTCCATGCTGTTTTCCACAGTGGTTGCACCAGCTTGGATTCCCAACAACATTATAGAAGGGTTCCCCTTTCTCTGCATCCTCACCAGCATCTGTCATTTCCTGACTTGTTAATTTTAGCCATTCTGACTGGTGTGAGGTGGTATCTCATTGTGGTTTTGATTTGTATTTCCCTGATGGCGAGTGATGTGGAACACTTTTTCATGTGTCTGTTGGCCATCTGGATGTCTCCTTTGCCGAAATGTCTGTTCATGTCCTCTCCCCATTTCTTGATTGGATTGTTTGTTCATTGGGTGTTGAGTTTGATAAGTTCTTTATAGATTTTGGATACTACTCCTTTATCTGATATGTCGTATGTGAATCATAGAGTTGAGGGTCTAATTCCGGGCTTTCTATTCTGTTCCATTGATCTATGTGTCTGTTTTTGTGCCAGCACCATACTGTCTTGACAATGACAGTTTTGTAATAGAGCTTGAAGTCTGGAATTGTGATGCCACCAACTTTGGCTTTCTTTTTCAATATTCCTCTGGCTATTCGAGGTCTTTTCTTTTCTTTTCTTTTCTTTAGATTTTATTTATTTATTTGACAGAGATCACAAGTAGGCAGAGAGGCAGGCAGAGAGTGGGGTGGGGAGAAGCAGGCTCCCTGCTGAGCAGAGAGCCAAATGCGGGACTCAATCCCAGGACCCTGGGATCGTGACCTGAGCCGAAGGCAGCGGCTTAACCCACTGAGCCACCCAGGTGCCCTCGAGGTCTTTTCTGGTTTCATATAAATTTTAGGATTATTTGTTGCATTTCTTTGAAAAAAATGGATGGGATTTTGATACAGATTACGTTAAACATGTAGATTGTTTTAGGTAGCATAGACATTTTCACAGTATTTGTTCTTCCAACCCATGAGCATGAAACATTTTTCCATTTCTTTCATGAGTACTTTATAGTTTTTGGAGTATCTTTGCCTCTTTGGTTAGGTTTATTCCTAGGTACCTTATGGTTTTGGGTGCAATTGTAAATGGGATCGACTCCTTAATTTCTCTTTCCTCTGTCCTGTTGTTGGTGTAAAGAAATGCAGCTGATTTCTGTGCATTGATTTTATATCCTGACACTTTACTGAATTCCTGTACAAGTTCTAGCAGGTTTGGAGTGGAGTCTTTTGGGTTTTCCACATATAGTATCATATCATCTGCAAAGAGTGATAGTTTGACTTCTTCTTTGCCGATTTGGATGCCTTTAATTCCTTTTTGTTGTCTGATTGCTGAGGCTAGGACTTCTAGTACTATGTTGAATAGCAGTGGCGATAATGGACATCCCTACCATGTTCCTGACCTTCGCAGAAAAGCTCTGTTTTTCTCCATTGAGAATGATATTTGTGGTGGGTTTTTCATAGATGGCTTTGATGATATTGAGGTATGTACCCTCTATCCCTACACTTTGAAGAGTTTTGATCAGGAAAGGATGCTGTCCTTTGTCCAATGCTTTTTCAGCATCTGTTGAGAGTATCATATGGTTCTTGTTCTTTGTTTTATTAATGTATTCTATCACATTGATTGATTTGCAGATGTTGAACCAACCTTGTAGCCCAGGAATAAATCCCACTTGATCATGGTGAATAATCCTTTTAATGTTACTGTTGGATCCTATTGGCTAGTATTTTGGCAAGAATTTTCATGTCTGTGTTCATCAAGGATATTGGTCTGTACTTCTCTTTTTTGATGGGGTCTTTGTCTGGTTTTGGGATCAAAATAATGCTGGCCTCATAAAATGAGTTTGGAAGTTTTCCTTCCATTTCTATGTTTTGGAACAGTTTCAGGAGGATAGGAATTAATTCTTCTTTAAATGTTTGGTAGAATTCCCCTGGGAAGCTGTGTGGCCCTGGGCTCTTGTTTGTTGGGAGATTTTTGATGACTGCTTCAATCTCCTTACTGGTTATGGGTCTGTTCAGGTTTTCTTTTTCTTCCTGGTTCAGTTGTGGTAGTTTATATGTCTCTAGGAGTACATCCATTTCTTCCTGATGGTCAGATTTGCTGGTGTATGGTTGCTCATAATGTATGCTTATAATTGTTTGTATTTCTTCAGTGTCGGTTGTGATCTCTCCTCTTTCATTCATGATTTTATTTATTTGGGTCCTCTCTCTTTTCATTTTGATAAGTCTGGCTTGGGGTTTATCAATCTTACTAATGCTTTCAAAGAACCAGCTCCTGGTTTTGTTGATTTGTTCTCTTATTTTTTTGGTTTCTATTTCATTGACTTCTGCTCTAATCTTTATTATTTCTCTTCTCCTGCTGGCTTTAGGCTTTCTTTGCTGTTCTTTCTCCATCTCCTTTAGGTGTAGGGTTAGAGGGTTAGGTTGTGTATTTGAGACCTTTCTTGTTTCATGAGAAAGGCTTGTATTGTTATATTTTTTCCCCTCAGCACTGCCTTTGCTGTGTCCCACAGATTTTGAATCATTGTGTTTTCATTATCATTTGATACCATGAATTTTTTCAATTCTTCTTTAATTTCCTGGTTGACCCATTCATTCTTTAGAAGGATGCTCTTTTGTCTCCGTGTATTTGGGTTCTTTCCAAATGTCCTCTCGTGATTGAGTTCTAGCTTCAGAGCATTTTGGTCTGAAAATATGCAGGGAATGATCCCAATCTTTTGATACCGGTTGAGATCTGATTCATGACCCAGGATGTGATCTACTCTGTAGAATGTTCCGTGTGCACTAGAGAAGAATGTGTATTCCATTGCTTTGGGATGGAATGTTCTGAATATATCTGTGATGTCCATCTGGTCCATTATGTCATTTAGTGCCATTATTTTCTTGTTGATCTTTTGCTTGGATGATCTGTCCATTTAAGACAGATCATTAAAGTCCCCTACTATTATTGTATTATTGTCGATGTGTTTCTTTGATTTTTGTTATTAATTGGTTTATATAGTTGGCTGCTCCCATGTTACAGGCATAGATATTTGAAATTGTTAGATCTTCTTGTTGGACAGACCCTTTGAGTATGATATAGTGTCCTTCCTCATCTCTTATTATATTCTTTGGCTTAAAATCTTATTGCTCTCATATAAGGATTGCCACCCCAGCTTTCTTTTGATGTCCATTAGCATGGTAAATTGTTTTCCACCCCCTCACTTTAAATCTGGAGGTGTCTTTGGGTCTGAAATGAGTTTCTTGTAAACAGCATATTGATGGGTTTTGGTTTTTTATCCGTTCTGATATGCTGTGTCTTTTGATTGGGGCATTTAACCCATTTACATTCAGGGTAACTATTGAGGGATATGAATTTAGTGCATTGTATTGCCTGTAAGGTGACTGTTACTGTATATTGTCTCTGTTCCTTTCTGGTCTACTACTTTTAGGCTCTCTCTTTGCTTCGAGGACTCCTTTCAATATTTCCTGTAGAGCTGGTTTGGTGTTTACAAACTCTTTTAGTTTTTTGTCCTGAAAGCTTTTTGTCTCTCCTTCTATTTTCGATGATAGCCTAGCTGGATATAGTATTCTTGGCTGCATGTTTTTCTCATTTAGTGCTCTGAATATATCATGCCAGTTCTTTCTGGCCTGCCAGGTCTCTGTGGATAAGTCTGCTGCCAATCTAATATTTTTACCATTGTATGTTGCAGACTTCTTGTCCGGGGCTGCTTTCAGGATTTTCTCTTTGTCACTAAGACTTTTAAGTTTTACTATTAGATGACAGGGTGTGGACCTATTCTTACTGATTTTGAGGGGGCTTCTCTGCGCTCCTGGATTTTGATGCTTGTTCCCTTTGCCATATTAGGGAAATTCTCTACAGTAGTTCCCTCCCATATACCTTCTGCTCCCCTCTTTCTTCTTCTTCTGGAATCCCAATTATTCTAATGTTGTTTCATCTTATGGTATCACTTATCTCTCGGATTCTCCCTCGTGGTCCAGTAGTTGTTTGTTTCTCTTTTGCTCAGCTTCTTTATTCTCTGTCATTTGGTCTTCTATATCACTAATTCTCTCTTCCGCCTCATTTATCCTAGCAGTAAGAGCCTCCATTTATTATTATTTTTTTAAGATTTTATTTATTTGACAGAAGCACAGAGAGAGAGGGAACACAAGCAGGGAGAGAGGGAGAGGGAGAAGCAGGCTTCCTGCTGAGCAGGGAGCCCGATTTGGGGCTCTATCCCAGGAACCTAGGATCATGCCCTGAGCCACAGGCAGAAGCTTAATGCTGAGCCACCCCAGCATCTGTGCCTCCATTTTTTATTGTACCTCATTAACAGCTTTTTTTTATTTCAGCTTGGTTAGATTTTAGTTCTTTTATTTCTCCAGAAAGGGATTTTATTTCTCCAGACAGGGTTTCTCTGATATCTTCCATGCCTTTTTCAAGCCCAACTAGCACCTTGAGAATTGTCATTCTGAACTCTAGATCTGTCATATTACCAATGTCTGTATTGATCAGGTCCCTAGTGTTCAGTACTGCCTCTTGTCCTTTTTTTTGTGGTGAGTTTTTCCGCCTTGTCATTTTATCCAGATAAGAATATATGAAGGAGAGAAAAAAATACTAAAAGGGTGGCAAAGACCCCAGGAAAATGTGCTATAACCAAGTTAGAAGAGACCCCAAGTCGTGGGGGGAAGAAAGGGGGTAAAAAGAAGTTCAAAGAAAAAAAAATGATTTAAAAAAAAAAAGCAAAAATATAAAAAAGAAAATATATATATCAGACTGGTGAATAGAACAGAGTCACCCACTTAATTTTGGGAGTATTTGGTCTATTAGAAGAAACTACCTCCCAAAATTTTAAAGGATGAAATACTTTTATGTATATACACACACACACACAATAAGGGTAAACACGATGAAGGGATGGAATATGACTATAAGGATGAAAATTTTTTTTAGAAAAAAAAAGGAGTTGATAAGTTGGTTGGGAGAATAAAGAAAAAGAAAGTGGAGAGAATTTGCTCAGGGTGAGACTAGAACATAGCCCTGTGCTAGATTTAGGGTATATTTTGATCTATTAGAAGTTGTATCCCAAATTTTTTCGAAGAAAAAAACCCTATGTGTATACAAAAAATAAAGTTAGATACAATGAAGGATAAAATATGATTATAATCATAAAAGTTCAAAAGATTTTTTATGAAAGGTATTATTAAGATTAACTAGTTTAAAAACATTAAAAGAGAAAAGAGTAAAATTTAACAAAATTTTAACATAAGAAAAAATAAAATTTAAAAAAAATTAACTTTGCAAGACTGAAGAATCATGGGGAGAAAGCCATGATTCCATGCTTTGCTTTCTCCTCCTTTGGAATTCTGCTGTTCTCCTTGGTAAGTGAACTTGGTAGGTCTTGGCTGGATTTCTTCTGATCTTCTGGGGAAGGGGCCTGTTGTAGTGATTCTCAAGTGTCTTTGCCCGAGGCGGAATTGCACCTCCTTACCAGGGGCTGGGCTAAGTAATCTCGGGTTTGCTTTCAGGAGCTTTTGTTCCCTGAATGCTTTCCGTAGAGTTCTGGAGGACGGAAATCAAAATGGTGGCCTCCCAATCTCCGGCCCGGAGGATCCAAGAGCTTGCGGCCGCACTCCTCAGTGCGCCTTTAGAGGAAAGTGCTCAATTACTCCCGTCTTCCTAGCCTCTGGCTGTGCTCTGAGCTCACCCAGCCTGTGACCAAGCGTCTCTGTCTCTGGCACACAGCCCCACCTGGAGTTTCCAAACCCAGCAGATCCCTGCATTCTTCATGGCAGTCTCTCCAGATCTTGTGGGGTCTCTGTTCACAGAGTAGTGGCCTGCCTGTCCCACAGATCACAGTTTAAGGTAACTCCAAGTTGAGAGCTCATTCCTCAGCTCTGTTTCTGTAGCTGGTTTCTCTGCTCTAATACCTGGGAGCTCTGGGATACTCAGACAACCCCAATCCTTCTGTGACCCCGTGGGACCTGAGACCATGCTGTTCACCCTAGCTAGCCTCTGGAGTGATGTCCCTCAGTGGAGCAGACTTCTAAAAGTTTTGATTTTGTGCTCTGTTGCTCTGCCACTTTCCAGGAGCCAGAGCCTCCCCCCACGGTCTATCTTCCCTTCACTTTGGATTCACTTCTCCAGCAGGTCCTACCTTTCAGAAAGTGGTCAGTTTTCTATTTCTAGAATTGCTGGTCTTCTTCTCTTCGATCCCTTGTTGGATTTGTAGGTGTTCGGAATGGTTTGATAATCTAGCTGATCTCCTGCTACCTGATGTCATCTCAGACTTCTACTCTCTGCCATCTTGACTCCTCCCCCACACTTTCTGCTTTTAACAGAGAACAAAGTCTGATTGCCCATTGGCAAAACAAATTCAGACTTTAAAAAATAATCTTTGCTTTAAAATCCTGCTAGACTGTTGTGTCCTTCAAGTCTTCCAGGGAACTCTTCTCTCTCCACTTCCTTTCTATGATGATGCCACCAGACCTGAGGACAGTGTAGCCTGGGTGTCAGCACACTTTTTTTATAAAGGGCCAGAGAGTGAGTATTTTAGGCTTTGGGGCCATATGGTCGCTGTTACAACTATTCGTCACTACCCTGTGGCTGAGGAAAGTTGCCACAGACAGCATGTAAACAATGAGTGTAGCTGTGTTCCTGCGCAACTTTGTTTACAAAGACAGAAGCCCAGATTTGGACCGTGTACCCGCATTTGCCAGTCCCCTGATCTAGCCTGTTGGCTAGAGTTCTTTCCCATCTCCTCCCCAACCAGCCACTTTCAGAAGGATAATGTGATACCCTACAACTAGGGCACTCACCCCTAATGATCTTGCAAATACCTGAGACTCCTTCCGTGTTTTTGCTGCGGTCTCTCATCTGCATGAATGGGATGCATGCTGGCCTTTCCATGGTTGCTTCTTACCGATGTGTCAAAGTTCCAAACTTATTCTGAAGACAAGTCCCACATACTCTGCACCAGTCTCTGATACAGTCTCTTTGTCAGAAGTGTTGCAAAGTTCTCTTTCCAGCCTTTGCTTGATTTTGTTTAATTCTCTAATGGTCTTTGGATGAACAGAGTTCTTAATTTAGTGCACTCCAGTATATCCGTCTTTTCTTTTATTCGTCATGTTGTTTAACAAATCTTCCCTAATCACCAAACTCATTCTCTTAAGTTGTCTTCTGGAAACTTTCACATTTAGAGCTGTAATTTGCCCTGGTGTATGTAAAGGACTTGCCGCTTTTGCCACCTTCGGCATAATCCCAGGGTTTCTCTGTATACAGGTCGCTTTGTTCTGGGTTCCATTCTGTTACCTGTTCTTACTCCAATTCTGCATTGTGTTAATTACGTTATCTTTAAGTCTTGTAGACCTCTAGTAGCAAAAGCCCTACTACTTGGTTTTCTTGCAGTGCCATGATGACTCTTGTCCCTTTCCAGGTCACTGTACAGTGTGGAGTTAGCTTTTCCTTTTCTACTCCCCAGGAAGAATCCTACTGGAATTTTGATTGGAATTACAGTCAGTCAGATTACTTAGGGAAATTGGCATCTTCACAAAAAAATGAATTTTTTTTGTGAGTTACATTAGTTAGATTAGTTATAATTTTCTGAATTAGAGACCTTATTACATGTCTTATGTTAGATGGATTCCTTCAGGTTTTTTTTAATATATTTTTGATGTTATTATAAATGGTGTCTTTTAACTGTTGTCTTCTTGTTATGCTTGTTCTCTTTGTCCTAATGTCTGAAAGACAATTGCAAGATTTCATCATTAAGAATGTTTGCTATAGAGATTTTAAGTACTGTGTATCAGGCATATCAATTATCCATCGCTATAATATGGCTGTGTAACAAACTGTCTCAAAACCTCAATGGCATATAACATTATTTACACATCTGAGGCTGTTGGATGAGCAGCTCTGATCTGGTCTGGGCCTCCTCCAGGTCTGTTTGTCTGAGATTAGCAAGACAATAAAGCACTGAATTTCCGTTGGACCTATTGTCTTTAGGCCCTACTTTTTTTTATTATAGGGACATACTAGTATTGAATTTGACTCATTTCTAAAGGTGTAATCTGAAGATAAAAATACAGGAGTAGTCTCTTAAAAATATTTTTTTAATTTTAGAGTTATGAAAGATGAACATATTTGTTCTGAAAAAGAAGATGATATACAACCTCAGTTCTTAAGGAGATTTGAAAGGAGCAAGCTAGAATATCTGCATGTAATAATTGTAGCATGTGTCCCTTGACCGGTTAATGCATGTCAGGGGCTGTTGTAAGTGCTTTACGAACATCGGTGATTTGATTGCGTAAAAGCCCTCTGCCATCGCTGCCATTATCATTCCCATATGTTGATGGGCAGAGGTAGGCAACTTGCTCAAGGACACATAGCTAGTTAATGACAGAGCTAGGAAAGGACTGGAAATAATCCAGCTCAGGACCCCAAGTTATACTGCTTCACATAAGGCTAAATATTTAAAATCCTTATCTGATCTTGAATGGCCTCAGCTGGAGCAACTGGGTGGTTCAGACTGATTCTTTCTTCCTCCAGCAGACCAGACTAATCATACTGTCACAGCAGTATCAGAGATGCAAGAGCACAACCTCCTGTTCAAAGCCCATCTCAAACCTCTATTTCCAGATTCACCGACTGCGACAGTCAGCGAGTCCACAATGGGAGGAAAAACATAAAGTTACATGGCAAAGGCGTATACATAATCTTTGGAGATTTTGTTTTTTCGCATTTATTCCATTAAGCAGGTGAATTTACATCAGGTTCTCTTCCTTGTCCCCCGCAAAACACCAGGTCACCCTTGCATTCCTGCAGTGAACCCAAGTTAGTCATGATATTTTATACTTTTTATATGTGGCTGGATTTGTTTTACTAAGACAGTGTTACAGATACAGGCTCCTAGTTCATTGTTGACTTTGACCTCTAATTTGGTTTCCCATCATGTAATAGTAATCTACTTAGATTTTTTTAAAGTTTCACTGTTTTAAATCTTGTAATACCTTACATAGCAAAATGCAAACACTCGTATTATTTGTATCAACAACTGTCTGTTGAGGTTCTGCTATTTGATAGATGCTTTTTTGTGGCATTTACGAAAAATGAGAAAGTTGCGCACTATCCACATTTTTAATTCCAGAACATTTTCATCACTCCAAAAAAGAAACCCACAGCAGTCACTTTACTTCCCACCTTCCTCCCAGATAGCAGGTAACTACTTAGTTACTTGCTGCCTCTATGAGTTTTCCTATTTGAGACAATTCATATAAATGAAAACAGATAAGTGGATTTATTGTCTGTGTTTTTACCTACCATAATGTTTTCAAAGTTCGTTCACGTAGCGTGAATCAGTACACAATCCCTTTTTATGACTGAATAATATCCCATTGTATGGACATACCACATTTTACTTATATCCATTAGTTGATGGGCATTTGGGTTACTTCCACATTGCAGCTGTTGAGAATAATGCTGCTATGAACATTTGGATACATGATTTTGCATGGGCATATGTTTTCATTTCTTTTGGGACTATACATAGGAGTGGAATAACTGGCCAATATAGTAACTCTGTGTTTAATAATTGAGGAACTGCCAAGCTTTTCCAAAGCATCTATACCATTTTACATTTCCACCACCCATGGAGGAGGGTCCCAGTTTCTCTGCATTCTTTCCAACCCTTGTCATTGTTTTTAAAGCTGTTTTTTTTTTTGTTTTTTGTTTTTTGGGGTTTTTTTTATATATAGACATCGTAGTGGGCATGAGGTGGTATCTCATTGTGGTTTTGGTATGTGTTTCCGTAATGACTAACAATATTGAGCATCTTTTCATGTACTTATTTTCCACTTGCATATCTTTGGAGATATGTCTGTTTAGATCCTTTGCCCATTATTTAAGTTGGGTTTTTGTTTTCTTTTTTTGTCTTTTAATTGTTGAGTTGTACAAGCTCATTATATAGTCTGGATATTACAAGACATTATGAGACGTGATTTGCAAACATTTCTCACATTCTGTTGGTTGTCTTTCACTTTCTTGATAGTGTCTTTTGAAGCAAATTTTTTTTTAATATTTATTTATTTGACAGACAGAGATCACAAGTAGGCAGAGAGGCAGGCAGAGAGAGAGGAGGAAGCAGGCTCCCTGCTGAGCAGAGAGCCCGATGCAGGGCTCGATCCCAGAACCCTGGGATCATGACCTGAGCCGAAGGCAGAGGCTTTAACCCACTGAGCCACCCAGGCGCCCCGCAAATTTTTTTTTTTTTTTGAAGCAAAATATTTTTAATTTCGATTATATTTACTGTTTTTATTTTTTTTTCTTTGGCTTCTTACGCTTTTTGTGTCATAGCTAAGAAGCCCTTTCCTAATCCAAGGTCAGGAAGATTTATACCCATCTTCTTCTAAGAATTTTGTAGATGTTGCCCTTTCATTTAGGTCTTTGATCCATTTTGTGTTAATTTTTATATATGGTATACAGTACACAGATCCACCTTCATTCTTTTGCATAGGGCTGTTCTGTTGTTCCAAAACTAATAATTGAAAAGAGTAGTCTTCCCTACATTGAATGGCCTTGCTGTCCTTGTCAGATACCAGTTAACACTGAGTTTATTTCTGGACTCTTAATTCTGTTCCAATGATCTATATGTCTGTTACATATCAGTACTATATTGCCTTGATTACTGTAGCTTTGTAGTGAAGTTTGAAATCAGGAAGTATGAGTCCTGCTTTGTTCCTTTCCAGGAACATTTGCTATTCTACCCAGAATAGCAATTCCCTATGAATTTTAGATTCAGCTTGTCCATTACTATTAAAAGTCAGCTGGGGTTTGCATTGATCAATTTTGGGAGAACTGTCACCTTAACAGTGTTAAATCTTCTAATACAGGAATATGGGATATCTTTTCATTCATTGAGATCTTCAAGTTCTTCAGTGAGCTTTTGTTATTTTCAGTATACAGATCTTGCACTTCTTTGGTTAAATTTATGCCTACATATCTTATTCTTTTTGATGCCATTATAAATGTAAATTATTTTTTTAATTTCATTTTGTTTCTTACTGCTACTATGTGAGAAATACAGTCGATTTCTGTATATTGGTCTTGTATCTGTCATCTTGCTCAACTCATCTGTTCTAATAATTGTGTATATGTATATAAATTCCTTAGGATTTTTCTGTATTTATAGTTATATCTCATCTGCAAATAAATAGTTTACCTCTTCCTTTCTGATCTTTTATCTCATTAAAGTGCCCTGGCTAGGAGCTCCCAATTCAACACTGAATAGAAGTGACTAGAGTGAACATCTTTTTCTTGTTCCTGATCTTACAGGGAAGGTGTTCAGTCTTTTATTATTAGGTATGATGGTTGCTGTGGATTTTTCACGGATACCTATTATCAGATAGAGGAAGTTTCCTTCTATTCCTAGGTTTTTTAGTGTTTATCATGAAATGGTATTGATTTTTATCATACACTTTGTCTGTATTGTTTGAAATGATCATGTGGTTTTGTCTTCTCTTCTTTTCATGTGGTTTATTACATTGATTGATTTTCATATATCGATCCAACCTTGCCTTCCTATATGAATCCCACTTGGTCATGTTTTGTTTTGTTTTTTAAAGGAGAATCTTTTTTTTTATTTGACAGAAATCACAAGTAGGCAGAGAGGCAGAGAGAGAGGAAGGGAAGCAGGCTCCTTGCCAAGTAAAGAGCCCGATGTAGGGCTCGATCCCACGACCCTGGGATCATGACCTGAGCTGAAAGCAGAGGCTTTGACTCACTGAGCCACCCAGGTGCACCCCCACCTTGGTCATGTTACATAAATCAATTGTGAATGCTGCCGGATTCAGCTTGCTAATATTTTGTTGGGGGATGTTGAATCTGTATTCATAAGGGTTATTGGTCTGTAGTTTTCTTTTATTACCCTTGTGAGGTTTTGGTATCACAATGGCTTCATAAAATGAGTGTGGTGTTTTCTCCTCTTCTCTTTTATTGGAAAAGTTTATGAAGGATTGGTTTTAATTCTTTATATGTTTGGTAGACTTCACCAGTGAAGCTTTTCCTTGTGGGAAGTTTTTTTTTATTATTATTATTCTTTAATATCTTGTTAACAAGTCTTTTCAAATTTTCTAATTCTTCTTGAGTCAGTTTCAGTAATTCATATTGTTCTAGGAATTTGTCTATTTCATGTAGGGTTTCTAATATGTTGACATATAATTATATGTCATAGTATTCCCTTATAATCCTTTTAATTTTTGTAAGATCATAAGTGCTGTTCACACTTTCATTACTGGTTATAATAATCCAATTTTTTTTTCCTGGTCAGTCTAAAAAGTTCGTTGAATTTGTTGATTTTTTTTTTCAAAGAAACAACTTTTGGGTTCTTTGATTTTTGCTCTTGCTTTTCAAATGTATATTTCATTAATTTGTGCTCTGAATTTTATTGTTTCCCTCTTTCTGCTTGCATTACGTTGTTTACTTTTTGACTTTTAGTTTCCTAGGGTGGGTGTTTAGGCTTAATAGTTTGAGATCTTCTTTTTTGATGGGAGGCTTTACCAAATATCCTCCTGTTACTAATTTCTAATTTCATTCCATCGTGTTCACAGGTCATACAGTTGTTGGGTAGGTTATTCTACAGATGTCTTTTAGGTCTAGTTGGTTCATAGTGATGTTCAGTCTTCTTTCCTTGCTGATTTTCTGTCTGTCCTTTCTAGTTCAGTATCCATATTGAAAATGGGATATTAAAGACTTGAGTGATTATTGTTGAATGGTCTGTTTTTCCTTTCACTTATGTCATATTTGTTTCATTTTAGGGCTTTCTTGTTAGGTACAGGTAAGTTCATAATTGTTATGTCTTCTTGATGATTTCACACTCTGTTATTACAAAATAGCCTTCCTTTTCTCTTGTAACTATTGGGGTTGGTTTGTTTGTTTGTTTTTGTGAGAAAGAGTGAACAAGAGGGAGTAGGAGAAGCAGACTTCTGGCTGAACAGGGAGCCCAACACAGGGCTCAGTTCCCAGGACTCCAGGATGGTGACCTGAACTGAAGGCAGATGCTTAACTGACTGAGCCACCCAGGCACACCTAACTGCTTGTTTTAAAGTGGCATTCCAAGTCTCTCTTGATTATTGTTTACATACCATGTGTCTTTCCCAATCTTTTAACCTGTTTGTGTCTGTATATAAAGTGTTTCTTATATAGACAGCATAGAGTTAAATCAGGTCTTTTTATCCGTACTGCCAATCTCTGCCTTTTAAATTGAGTGTTTGTAATTACTGATAGCCTATACCTTTTTTTCTCCCTTTGTTACTTCATTATTGCCTTCCATTAGTCATGTTAAATAGGTATTGTCTAATGTACCATTTTAATTCCTTCACTGTTTTTTTACAATATATTTTTAGCTTTTTTTCTTAGTTGTTGCCCTGGAGATTACAATTTACATTTTAATCTATGAAAATGTTAAATTCAGTTGTATATAAAAACTTTAATCTTGCATATCATTGTTCTCTCTTATCTCATTTGTGCTGTTCTTGTCATACAAAATCCATCATTTTACTTAATACACTCATCAACACATATTTATTATTATTGCTTTATGTACTTGTCTTTTAAATTAGATAAGACAAAGAGAATTGTGACTGAAACACATATACCCTGTCTTTTATTTCATTTTCTTTTTTAAAAGATTTTATTTATTTATTTATTTATTTGAGAGAGTGAGAGAGAGCATGAGAGGGGAGAAGGTCAGAGGGAGAAGCAGACTGAAACTGGGAGCCCAGTGCGGGGCTAGATCCCAGGACTCTGGGATCATGACCTGAGCTTAAGGCAGTGGCTTAACCAACTGAGCCAACCAGGCACCCCTACCCTGTCTTTTATAATTACCTTTTTAGTTACTTTTTTTTTTTTTAAGATCTTATTTATTTATTTGACATGTCACAAGAAGGCAGGGAGGCAGGCAGAGAGAGGAGGAAGCAGGCTCTCCACAGAGCAGAGAGCCTGATGCAGGGCTCGATCCCAGGACGCTGGGATCATGACCTGAGCCGAAGGCAGAGGCTTTAACCCATTGAGCCACCCAGGTGCCCCCCTTTTTAGTTATTTTTGTCAGTGTCTTATTTCTTTGTGTGGATTTCAGTTGCTATCTAGTGTTCTCTCGTTTTAGCCTGAAGGACTCCCTTTAGTCAGTATGTATATATGCATTTATTGTAAAATAGGTTAACTAGCTACTGAATCTCTGTTTTTGTTTATCTGGGAATGTCTTAATTTCTCCTTCACTTTCAAGTATTAATTATGCTAGATATCAAATTCTTAGTTGACAGTATTTTTCTTTCAGTATTTTATTTCATCCCACTGCCTTCTGACCTCCATAATTTCCACTAAGAATTAAGCTGTTAATCTTATCAAGGGTCCTAGAACCTGACATGTTGGTTCTCTATTCCTGCTTTCAAAATTCTTTTATTGTCTTTATATTTCAGCATTTTTATTATGATTTGTCCAGGTGAGGATCTCTTTCAGTTCATTTTTGTTTGGAATTCCTTGAACTTCTTGGATATACAGATTAATGTTCTCCATCACATTTTAGAAGTTTCTGGCCATTATTTCTTCAAATATTTTTTTTTTCTGCCTTTGTCATCCCCTTTCAAGACTCCCATAATGGTGTGTTCGTATACTTAATGATGTCCCAGAGGTCTCTGAGGTTCTGTTCTTTTTCGTCATTTTTTTTTTTTTTTTAAACCCTTCCTTAGACTAGATAATCTCAATTGACCTTTCTTCAGGTTTGGTGATTATTTCTTCTGCTGACCCAAATCTGCTATTGAGCTACTCTAGTGATTTTTTTTTTTTTTTTTCTGTTATAGTACTTTTCAACTCAAGGATTTTTATTTTCTAAAATAGTCTATTGATACTATTTGGTGAGACATTTTTCTCATATTTCCCTTTAGATCCTTTGATACTATCTTCTTTATTTCTTGAACATATTTGAAATAGCTGATTAATATCTTCATTAAGTTCAATGTCTCGGCTTCCTCAGTGTCTGTGTCTGTTGACTGCTTGGTATGGGTCATGTTTTCTTGTATCTTTGCATGTCTTGTGACTTGTTAAAAACAGGACTTTGAAAACAATATGGCAGCTCTGGAAATCAGATTCTTCCCTTCTCCAGGGTTTGTTATTTCCAGTTTTAGCACTTGACTTTTTCTTAAAAGTTTCTGTGTCTTTGCTGGAATGTCCCATTTGTTCATGCAAGTTGTCCGCCTTTTCTAGTAGATTCTTTTACATGTATCTTAGTTATTTTAATGTCCCTGTATGATAGTACCATTATCTGGGTTATCTCCAGTCTATTTCTCTTGATTGCTTTGTTTCTTGACTATGAGTTGTAATTTTTTACTTGATCTTTCTGTATTTTATAATGTGTTACTGAATGCTGGACATCTTGTAAAAAGGAGAGACTGGGATAAATCTTATGTACACCTAGAAATGAGCATGGTTCTTCTCAGGCAGCTAGTATGAGGATTGAGTCATTCTACTCAGGAGTTGAGCTGGGTTTGGGTTTTGCCTTGGCTATAGTTGCTGGAAGGTTTTTCTCAATGTACTCTTCTGTAAGCTTCAGTTGTCTCTCTATGCCTGAGTCATAGGGAACCATTCTTTTGCTCCTCTCATAGAGGAAGACATCTATTGATATTTTTTTTTTACTCAGTTCTTCCTAGGCTGTTATAGGAAGATGCAAAATGAAGTAGAAGCAGAACAGTTCCTTTTATTTGAAATAGAAATTTGGTTATACTCTACAGGTATCTAAGCAAGATAGTATGTTCCTTTAGTATCTAGGATTTGAAATTAATGGCCATGCACTATTAAAATGAAGTAGAAAAAATAGATTGTAATTGATTCATTATCTTCCTAAAGCAGTAGTTGCAGAAACTAGTTGTTCCTAAAAGTCAAGGTAAACATTATGAGGAAAAGTGTTAGAGAGAATTCAGTCCTATGTCAAATAAGGCAGAAGCGTTATTGCAGGAAATAAAATTCTTGTAGATGTAATAAGTAATAAGATTTCACTATTGAAGAATTATACCTTGTAGATAGTTGTTATCCTTCTCATATTTTGTTCTTCTTGCCAGTCCTCCTTTATTCTCAGCACTAAAGAGGAAGGTGAATCTCATTATTTTCTCTTCTTTTTTTGGTACTTTAAGGTGACATTATAGTGTACAGATTTTCAGTAAGTTTTTTCTTTCCAATATTTGACTTATTGTCAAAGCTGTTAATGAGGAAATAAAATATACTAAATTTAAAGTATCACCTTTCTTACTGGATTTATTTTTGAACTTATCCTGATATGATTAGTTAGAATAATGGGATTTATATTGCTAGTAATTTTCTATTTTTTGTTTTAGTGTGTTACAGTAAAACTAAACTTAATAGCTTGAATTTACATTTGTAATTAAAGATTGCTCATGCTTGAATAAAGTTTTCCATTAACCTCTTCAAATAATATACTTCATTTTTCAGGATTTCTGTTTCCTCAGTGTTCTTAACTTTGATTCTAAAATGTTGGTTTTTGATAGCTTTGTATATTATCACTGTATGTGTTAAAGAGCTGCATAAAGATGGATGCCTAAATTTCCTTTGGTCTGTTAAGGACTTCATTTCTTTTCTAGATTTAGAAATCCAAATCCCTTTAGAGATTAATGCTCTCTGAGGAGCTCAACACAACTCAAAATGAAGATTAAAACTGACAGAGGGTTCTTCTACATATAATAATACATATAATACTGACCTTTATAACTCAGAACTTTAAAATATGGACAAGGACACTTGATTGTCTCTAGTTATACTCTGAATTAATTGTAGATGTTGGCATGGTTTACAGTGACATTCTTGTTGAAGGGTTTCTGTTCTAAAGAACAAAAATCTCCTACTGTCAGAATGTCATTCAGCAAACTGAGTTGACCCAGTGCTCAGAACCAGAGGCAGAAGCCTGATAAAGCCTGGATCCTAACCTCAGGGAACCACATGACACCCTGTAGGTACATTTAAGCTGCCAGTTTGGCTAGTGGAAAACAGTTTATGACCATAAAAAGAAACAAATGATGTATTTTATGAGGTTTTGGTCTCTAAGCCTAAGAATTAGCTGTGGATCTTTGTGCAATGTGGCTTTGATTATATTAACCCCTCTTCAACATTTAAAGGATTTTATATCCTGGTCTTCTCTGGTTTCTAATCTCAGGAAAGCAAAACAAACAAAAAATAGCACCAAAGTGGAAGTAATCACCACCAGTCCATGAGTTGGATCTTCTCCAAGAGTTTGATTATAATTACTAATTAAACACATTCTAGCTAATTTAGGGGAAATACTAAATATAATTTAAAAAAAACAATGAAATTATCAATGATCCACTTCTGTATCAACAGATATAGATATTTCTCTATAATCCATAGAATTATCAATTCCACCTCTAGGTGGTCTCCCCAAAAGATTGAAAGTAGAGACTCAAATATTTGTACATTCATCTTCATAGCAGCATTATTCACAGTGGCCAAAAGATTGGAAACAACTGAGAAATATCCATTGATGAATGAATGGATAAACAAAATGCAGCTTATATATACAATGGAATCTTACTCAGCCTTAGAAATGATGTCCTAACACATGCTACAACATGGGTGAACCTTGAAGACATGCTCACTGAAATAAGTCAGGCACAAAGGACAAATGCATACGATTCCATATGTAGGCGGTATCTAGAGTAGTCACATTCATTGACACAAAAAGTAGAGTGATGGTTGTTGGTGAATGGAGAGTTCTTGTTTAATGAGTTCAGAGTTTTGGTTTGGGAAGATGGAAAGCATTCTGGAGATGGATAGTAGTGATGGTTGCACCAAGAGTGTGAATGAATATACTTTAATGCCCTTAAACGTAGTTAAAATGGTAAATTTTTAATATATCCACGATTTAAAAAATCATATTAAATTCTATTTGCTTATATTTTATTTAAGACTTCTGCAAAAGGTACGGGGATATACATGAAAGCAAAATTAGGGTTCGGCTATTTCTGAGGTATTAGAATTCCCCTTCCCATGCTTGGCTGGGTAGTAAGAATTTTGAGGTGGTAAGTTACAGTTGAGAGGTTTGTTTTAGTAGGCGCTCCTCTCTCAGGACAGCCAGGTTGTGGAAGCGGAAGGGAGTTGTAGGTAGTTTTCTGACTGCTGGATGGGGGCTCCGCATGGGGCTCTGTTGTTTGTGTCTGCAGGAGAGTCTGCGGCATGTCATTTTCTGCAGCACAAAGTCCACAGATGACCTGTGGAGACAGAATTGCTTCCGGGTGTCGTGGGGGTGCCCTGTGAGCAGGTGAGAGTGCTGCAGGCAGAGCCTTTCATGGCAAAGCTGCTGCCCCCCACCAGCTCCCGGCAGTACTTGGGGTCCAAGTGAAATGGCAAAGCCAGTTTCTTCACCAAATTCTAGGTCACCTTTTAACTTGTGTACATGGTGGGTATTTTTTTTCTTTTGATAATCACACTGGCATGATATATCCCTGACTTGTTCCTCTGAAGAGCCATGGCTGACCTCAGGCAGTCCTGTTGTTGGCAAAGTTAGCAGATAACATAGATTCCATCTTGAAGGTAGACAGGATACGCTCAGGGGTGAGTGTGTTGTAAGCACAGTGAGGGCTGTCACTTCCCCAGCATACTCTGCGGGACAAGGAACATTAGTGGTGACTACGTACTAATTCATCCTTCTGCCCACATAACAAGACTCACTGCACAATTTTCTCCCTCTTTGTGAGGGAGAAAATTCCTCCCAGGTCGGTGCCGGGAGTAACCGGACAACTCTAGGAGGAAGCCTTACAATGGAACAAGTAGTTGATCAGACGTGTGTTGGGAGTTACAACAACAGTCCCTTTTTTTTTTTTTTTTTTTTCTTTTCTTTTCTTTTCTTTTCCTACTGGCTTGGAGTACATTTTCTGGCCCCTTGGAAGGCCTTTCCTATTCCTAGGCTGGATGTTGAGGTGTTCAAGACAGGTAGGTGAGCTGTTGATCCCCATCCCATCAGCCTCCACTGCCTCCAGCATTCAGTCCGTTTTCTTTTTAGCTTCATTTTTAACTTGGTACAACCCTTAAAAGGCTGATTTCAGCCAGTTCTTTTCCATCTTGGTTTTTTTAACGCAGCCCTTCATCAGAGTCCTTTGAATTTGTATCTGGCCATCCATTTCTTTGCTAATAGCATGGTACCCTAATATGCCGTATTCTGGCTTTTTTTTTTTTTTTACAAGTTATCTTCAACACATATTTATTGAGCACTTACTAAGTGCAAAAGTACTCAAGCCAGTTAAGAGCCAACTCTGTGAAGTCTTAAACAACATTACTGGAAATGTTTCTCACCTTCTGGAAGACATTTAAGACAGTCATTGTCACTAATCACTCATGTACATCATTTACCCACCCTCTTTATCTTTCCACGTGTGTGTCTTTCTGGCAGCAGCCAGGGAGGCACGGCAGAGAACACATCTGTGCACGTAGTGCATGGACCTCAGTGTGATCTGAGCTTTCTGCCTGCTCGCCACTCAGTGACTCAGGACGGCTGTGAAGCTCTCTGGATTTTGGGTTTTCATCTCGTAAAGGGGGGATTTAGTGACATGCCCCAGACTGCAGCCCCCTAGTATAGGTGAGCCTCAGGGCGGTCGTTGTAGTCCCTCTGCCTCCATTTATTTCTCTGACCTCTGCTTACCTCCTCTGAGAGACCAGTAGGATTGATCACTGGGTTTCCCTTCTCGCTTTGGGTGAAGAATAAGAGAAAAGTTAGAAACAGTTGTCAGTGAATGAGAAATCTATTTTGAGGGAAGACAGTTAATTGGAATGTGGGTATTTTACCTTTCCTAAATGATACTAACTGAAAAATTTTAAGTGTGAGTAATATAAGAACCAGCCATTAGGCTGTTTGAGGCTACCGAACTGTGAAATTGTGAGCATGTTTCCTGAAATGCAGTCTTTAAAGAGGAAAGCAGTATGATCTTGTCGATACTGCCCAGCACCTGAAAACTCCTCTTTGGTTTCCAGATCCTGAGTTTTTACTGTTTCCTCTGACTTCCTCGCTAAATTCATTATTGGAGAAAAACCAGTCATGCTGAGTATCTTTGAGCATTTTGAGTTTCTCTACATTGCTAATGTCCTTCTTCATCTGTTTTGGCATCTCCCTGTGTCCTTTCCAGTGTTCTTTACTTCTTGTATCACATACTATTTTTCTTTGTTTCCCATTTCCTTATTTGTTTCAATTATTTAGACTTGAAATGAACCTTTTTCTCTGATTTGGGGGAAATATCACTGCTAATTCAGTCTCCATCTTCTGACTTATACGCTTCCCTTTGGGTTACCCTGAATATCCTGTTTCACACCATAGGATACGTCCTGATGCTACATCAGTGGAAGACAGCAAACCCATTTCCCGGACAGCTGAGGTCCTCAGCCCTCCGTGTGCATCAGCGTCAGATGGGAAAGGCACTGGTGCTCCACTCCCAGAAACCCGTGGGAGCTGGGAATGTGGTCCGAGGAGCATGTTTTTAAAAACCTGCCTCATGATTCTGCTTCATAGTCGCGTTGAGAACCCCTACTACCAATGGCAAAACATTGTAATGCCCATATTGAAGACTATATTGTTGTGTATATCCTGCTTCATAATTATTTGGTTTAATCAGGCTGATCCTATATAGTTTTTAGAAAATTGACATTAACTAGAAAATTGACATTAATATTATTTAAAGTTACGTAGTCTCATTAATTGCTACTTTTTATCTCAAAATAGTATTTCCTTTTAAGTCTCCTCATTGCTTTTTCATACCTAATATTTTTAGGTTGGTTCTTTCTGGAAGTTAATTATTACTCAGGATGATTTTAATTGAAGAAACCACAGCTTATGTTCTTTTTTCTGTTGATTTTCAGAATGCTTCCTAATTCTGCATACTCTCAGCTTTGTTAACTAATTCATTTCACAGTTTTCCATTCATTCATCTGCTTTGAGGATATTTCTAGCATTCGTGAGTTACTTAGTAGTTTCAGGGAGATAATTTGTATGCTTCACGAACTAAAATGCCTCTTATGCAGCCTCCATTCTTAAGTATTCTCTTGCTCTTTAGAGAATGAGTTATTATTCGGAATGTGTTTTTCTGAGTGCTAGTACTGTGCCAGTAGCCTCACAGTACGAAGTTCTGGAGCTCGCTCGACCACTAGCGTGGCTCTCATGATCCCAGGGTCCTGGTATCTAGTCCCTCTTTGGTCTCCTTGCTCAGCGGGAAGCCTGCTTCTCCCTCTTCCTCTGCCTAATGCTCCCCCTGCTTGTGCACTCTCTCTCGTTCTCTCTCTCTCTGTCAAATAGATAAACAAAATCTTTGTAAAAAATAAAGAGCTAGGATGAAAATGATCGTGCCTGGAACCTGGAGCAGAGTGCCTGATTAGTTCTTAGGAGGTGATGTCAGAGATGCAGAAGAGCCTCAGCTTACGGAAAACCTTAATTGTTCACCTGATAAGTTTTGATTTAAGTTTGAGTGGGCTTTTGGGTTCTTGTCTTATAGGGAAAACACTTGAATAAAAAGGTGTGAGGAAAGTTATTGTGGCCCTAAGAGATGGCCATGGCTAGTGTACGGTCGCAAAACTAGAAGCCGGCAGAGCAGTGAGGCTGATGGACTGGTCAAGATACAAAATAATCACTATGAAGATCAGGCGAGTCGAGAGAGCAATGCAGGGAAAGGGCTGAGGAGGTGTTCGCAAACAGGTTGTGAGTGTGCAGGATGAGAATGCCTCTGTCCCTTCTTCCCATTGCCAAGTGAGGGAAGACGGGACCCCCAGAGGCCTGTGACCCAGTGTCCTGCCACACAGGGTGGCAGCGGGCCGGGGAGGGGAGACCTTGGAGACACTTGAGAAAGCGGAAGGACTGCAGGTCAGATGGGTGGGTGCTTGCATCTCAGATATTTTCACTTATCAGAGGCTACCCAAGAGTCACGTGCTAGGCTGGGGTCCAGGCCCAGAGGTAGCCTCCTCGGGGGAGTCAGCTCCTCATAGCCCGGTGTGACAGGTGCCGGAGGGTTCAACAGGCGACACCACATCCAGGTTGGGGCTGTGAAGGAGACCCCTTGTGAGGGCCACGCCCAGAAGCACTGCCCCTGCTTTCTGTCTGGATGGCTGCTGCTTAGCAGGGTCTCGGCAGTCTTGGGCAGCCTTCCCAGACTTGTCCAGTACAGCCCGAGGTAAAGCACACATTTTATCAGCTGGCTCCGGGGTGCTTCTAGGCCGCAGTCTCTGGTGTCTCCTACTCTTTTCTAAACACGTGAATACTGATTCGTTGGGCACGAGATGGATTTTGTGTCCCAGAACTTGCAAAGCACCATTGTGTAGAATGGGGAAAGGTCACACAGCACCCATCCATCTGTCCACCCCTCAACAAAGAACCCGAGAAGTGATGATCAGTCTAGGTATAGGGCAGCCATACTGAAATGATTAGGAGAAAGGGACCTTCTTGTCTAGACCCAGTGTGGACGATAATTCCTGCAACAGCTGGAATAAGAAGGCGTCTGCCTCAGGCATTAGTATCATGGAAGACTCTGGCAGTTTCGCCTGGCCCAGGAAAGCAGCTCATCTGGCAGAACATTGCTGTGGTTTTCAGCACATTTATGGAAAGTGTGGTGCTAGTCACCAAGAACAGTCTGGCCTTCCTCCCGTTTGCTGTGCTACTTATACCAACTTTTGGGGTCCAGAGGCTGGAGCTGCAATACCTAATAACTAGAATACATGGCCGGGGCCCGGACGGTATGGATGCCCAGTGCATCCCCAGCATAGCCAAACACTGGGAATGAACAGGACAGGGGACAGGGGAGATGTGTGTGCAGCAGAAATTGGACAGATTTGCAGCGTTAAGCATCTGCCTTCGGCTCAGGTCATGATCCCAGTATCCTGGGATTGAGCCCCACATGTGGCTCCCTGCTCAGCAGGGAGTCTGCTTGTCTCCCTGTGCTGCTCCCCCTGCTTGTACGCTCTCTGTCAAATAAATAAATAAAATCTTAAAAGAAAGAAAAAAAATGAACAGACTTACCCTTTTTTTTTTTTTAAGATTTTATTTATTGAGGAATGCCTGGGTGGCTCAATCATTTGGGTGTCTGCTTTTGGCTCGGATCATGATCCCAGTATCCTGGGATTGAGTCCCACATCAGGCTCCTTGCTTAGCGGGGAGTCTGCTTCTCCCTCTGCCTGCCTTTCCCCAACCACCCCCCACCCCCACCGCTTATGCTCTGTCCCTCTTTCTCTTACTGACAAATTTTTTTAAATATTAAAAAAAAAAAAAAAGATGTACTTGAGACAGAGCAGGCATAAACTGGGGGAGGGGCAAAGGGAGAGGAAGAAGCAGAGTCCATCACAGGGCTCAATCTCACAACCCTGAGAATGTGACCTGAGCTGAGACCAAGAGTCGGTCGCATAACTGATGAACCACCCAGGCGCCCCCAGACTTACTCTTAATGATAACAATTCTTATATTTCAATTTGATTACATTAAATGTGTATGATGAAGAGGTTCCATACCTTCAGTGGCTAATTTACATTTCTAAATTAGGGTTTGTCCTAATACAGTGTACAAAAATAAGCACCCCCAAGCGCAGCATTCAGGGGCCTCAGTGGTGATGTAAAGTGAGCTCGCACTCCGTCTCTGAGTCCCAAATCCAGATCTGCAGGTGGTCATCAGGCACATCCCTCCAGCAGTAGGGGACCTGTCCTGTGGGTGAGGGACCTGTCCTGTGCGTGAGGGACCTGCCGGCGAGAGTCTAGGTAGGCTGCGAGTCCCAGGAGGACAAGTGTTGACAGATTCAAAAGACCGTTTTCACTCCCCTAACCCTCCTGCAGGCTGACAGGTGAGGACTAGATATTCCCACTAAGTGACGTGGGACAGGAAAGATGTGGCCGTGGCCCCAGATGTGATCTGCAGGGGAGGAAGAGTTCCTCCACTGTGGAGGTCGGCTGGGGTGGCCTTAAACACAGGTTTCCTGGGAAGGATTGTGGTGTCGGGGTTGCTCTTTGAAACAAAAAGGGGAGTAATTGGCTTGAAAGTGAGCAGGAAACTCTGAAGACAGATTTGTGGAGGTGGGGGGAGATTTGGGAGCAATGTGCTGTGGAGAACAAAGGAGTGGATCGCACAGAGAAAGCAGAGCCCAGTTTTAAGGGCTTTGGAACACAGACACACAATACCTCACTCTCCCCAGCTGGAGAATCTTCCTTCAGCCCCGGAAGTCTTGGGGCCCTTTGCTGTGGAAGGTGCCCTCCGTTGGGGTGGGGACAACAGTGTCCAGGCACTTTGGGGGAGCATTTGGGTGGAGCCCCTGCTGGGCATCGGAAGTTCCTCCTGGAAGCATTGGACTCATGAATACCAAAGATCTCTGAGTATGGAGTTTGATGGTGCGCATTTCCATCGAATTCCCCACTGGGCAGTTGCTTGTTGGTTTATGTGCAGCCTCTTGAAGCAAATTGTTCGTTAGATGGTTTTATTTTTAAGCCCAGGTCTAAAACGTGGCTATGAATAAATTCTTTCTTGACTGAGGCAAAAAGAATGACTGTGATACTGAGCAGTGGAGGGAAAACTTACAGCCAGTTCTGCTATAATGCGAGCGTGTGTTCCCGAAAATCACCACACTATGCGAAATCATGCCCTAAAAACCACCGGGCTCAGGTGGGAAATGGATAGGAGCCCAGCACTCACAAACTGTGTCATTAGCATATTTAAAAATAGGAAGGACCCTAATGAAAGTGGTACTGCAGTTTGACCTATTAAGTGGTTAAGAAAAACATAAATACTACGATAAAGGTGGCACTTTATCATGTAAGAGACATACAGTTTGCTGATGGGAGCGGGTGTGGGAAGGGTTATTGTGAGGCAGCAGAAGGGGCATCTTGAAAGCACACAGAAAGCCAGGGGGCTGGTGGAGGTGTTCTGTGTGTTCCTGCCCAGCTAGAGTCACCTGAGTTGTGCTTGTGCATTCAACGGTCTCCACAAAAAATCAGGCATAAACAGAAGCTGAAATCTGCAGTATGCTCACACTTGTTCCTAATATATCAGTTTTGTTGGAGCAAAACATCATAGCAGCCTGACCGTACGTTACCGTCTTTTACGGAGACCGCTCAAAATAAGCCTGTATGGCCTTAGAGCCGGAGATCCTACAGACAGGGACCTAAATTTGAAGGAATTGGAGCAAAGAGACTTTAAAAATTATGTATAAGGTGTTTATTCATTTAACATGTTATGGAAAAAAGGGGATACGGATGTTTAAAGCCTCCCTTTTACTTCCACGTTCATTGGGAAAGTTTCCTGTTAATGAATTCAGTGTGCTATATAATCTGAATAAAGTGGTAGGCATTTGTATGGTTACATAGGGTTAGGGTTAGTAGGTGTTGGGGACAGTGTTTTGAAACATTAAACTCTGTAATGGAGGGTTAATGACTCTGTAGACACTGTAGTGTTTCCTCTGAAACTGTAGACTAAAGAAAGTAACAGCTGGTTTAGAACTTTACTTGTGACTCAGACCCATACTGTAGCCTAAGCATATTACATTTACCAACTTTTGATTAAACAGCTCTAAACTATAATATGCTTAGAGAAACACTAATAAATCTTTACGTATTTAAAAATAATATCCCAGAAATATTTGTCTGAATTTTGGTTGCTATAGTCTGTTTTCAAGTAGTTCCCACCCTAATGTCAGTAGTATATTGCAGAAATTTACAAAATACCAAGAATATAAAAATCACCCATATCTCTATTACGAAGGAAGAACCATTTCTAACATTCTTGTGTATTTGCGTTTCTAATAAATTCACATGTAAACATTGTTGATTACACTTACATGTACCTTTAGGTTGCATTCATTTTCATTTCTGTGCTGTATACTTTTGGGAATAACAAAGTAAAAGAACACAAGCTTGAGAGATCTGCAGATACAGCCCCACTTTCAGATGTCCCCCAATGTATTTAAATTAGATTTATGTTAAAAGCTTGGCATATGTAGCCTTTAATGTAAATGGTAGCTTCTGGAACACCCTTACAGACCTGGATCTTAACAGTCATGAACATCCCAGTGCTGTGTCGGGGGAGGGATGTGTTTCTCGTTGGTCATTGAACCATTTCCTAACTATTAAAGTTAGGGCTCTTTACAGTTTCTCTATTTTAAAAATAATTTGAATAGCTTTTATATGTAAAAACATGCCCTCATCTAATTTATTTTTCTTCTGTTAGAATTCTAAAAGTAGAATTACAAGTTCAGAGGTGGATAGACACACCTTATAAAATTGCTCTGTAAAAGTATATCCATTTAATGGGGCGCCTGGGTGGCTCAGTGGGTTAAAGCCTCTGCCTTCAGCTCAGGTCACGATCCCAGGGTCCTGGGATCAAGCCCCGCATCGGGCTCTCTGCTCAGCGGGGAGCCTGCTTCCCCCTCTCTCTCTGCCTGCCTCTCTGCCTACTTGTGATCTCTGTCTGTCAAATAAATAAATAAATTTAAAAAAAAAAAGTATATCCATTTACTGGTGCTCTCCACCAGTCCTAATCTAACTGCCATATTTAAAAAGGTTTCTTAGGGTGCCTGGGTGGCTCAGTCAGTTGAGCATCTGTCTTCAGCTCAGTTCATGATCCCAGGGTCCTGGGATCAAGTCCCACATTGGACTCCCTGCTCCACGGGGAGCTTGTCTCTCCCTCTCCCTCTGCCCCTCCCCCCTGCTCCTGTTCATGCTCTCTCCTGTGTGCGCGCTCTCTCTCTCTCTCAAATAAATAAAATCTTAAAAAAAAAAGTTTTCCTAATCTGTAGGTAGAAAAGATCGTCTCATTTTTTATTTGTGAGATCAGTTTTTTGTGTTTTATTTTGAGTAAAGACATAAATCGACAGTTTAAGAAAACTAACTGCCTGTTTTTTCATTACCACTTACTAAATGATCCATACCGACTTCTCTTTCTCTTTCGTGCCTTAAGATTGTCATCACAGGAACTAGTCCTAGGTTAATTCTAATTGGTCATCTTCTGCACTAAAGCCATGCCCTGAATAGCTCTAAATATATACAATTAGCAAGGTGCGTGTCACTCACTGTTCTCTTCAGAAATGTCTTTAGCTTGTCTTCCAGCCAAACCTTAGCTACCGAGGTTGCAGTTGGAAGTCTGTCAAAATTACACTCAAGAAAGGTAGATTGCTTTACAATATTTGGTGTTAATAAAATGGGACTGTGGTGTCACCAGTCGTAAGTAAAATTGGCATGTGGTTTTGTTTTGTGTCATCAGTGTCCAGCCCTGACATCAGAGTTAAATTCTCTTCATGAAATGAATTTGGTAGATTTCCTCCTTTCCTCGGAACTTTGAAGCCATTTTCCTCTGTAGTCCATGGCTCCTACCATGCCCAGCCCGAAAGCACTTTTCAGCATTCTTTCTTTTACATTTGCTCAGTTATTCTTTCTCTTTGTTTCTGTTGCGTCCGAGATCAGTCTTGAGAATTCATATTTTTCCAGATAGTTTTCGATTTCTTGAGGATACTGTATTTATGTAGTGCACACAGAGTGGTTTTTACTCATTCTGGTTAGGTGGGTGTGGTTTGTGAGGAGGCCAATTGTCGCCTCCTACTTTCATTTATTAAATGTAACCTGCGGTCTGTGCGGGTTCACTTTTACCTGTATGTTTACTACTTCTGGCGCTCCACATTCTTCCGTGTGTGTCCAAGCTTCTGCCTGCTCTCGGTTTTGCTTTGAAAAACTTCCTTTACCATTTCTTGTAGTGCAGGTCTCCTGGCTACCAATTTTCTCCACTTTTGCCTGGAAAAGTTTTTATTTCTCTTTTGTTTCTGAAGGACAGAATATGCTGCATGTGTGCTGTGTGCTTATTTTTTACTTCTGCACTTGGTTCTGTTTGAGAGAGAAAGCGCATGAGCGGCGGGAGGGGCAGAGGGTGAAGGAGAAGCAGACTCCCTGCTGAGCAAGGATTCTAAAGTGGGACTCCATCCCAGGACCCCGAGACTGTGACCTGAGCCAGGCAGATGCTTTTTCCACTGATCACCCAGGCGCCCCTATTTCCTGCACTTGAAGATGCTGCCCCTTTTCCACTGTCTGCTCCGCTTTCACAGATAAACATGCAGGGGTGGTTATGTTACTCTACCTGTTAGGTCTTTTTCTCTCTCTCTACTTTGAAGATTTTCTCTTTATCATTAGCTTTTACACGTTATGATGTACTTTACGTTTGTTTTCTTTGTGCTTATTCTGATGGGTATTAAGCTTCTTGGGTCTGTAAGCTTCTGGTTTTCATCAGATAGGGAAAATTTTGAGCCATTATTTCTGCACATTTTTTTACACGCATGCACACCCTGTTTCTTGGCCTCAGATTATACATATGCTGGATTGTTTGCTGTCATCCTACAGGGCACCTGGGTTCCACTCTGGTTTTTCTTTTCTCTCTGTGCTTCATTCTGGATGGAATCTGGCGGTGGGTCTCAAGGTGGCGTCTAATATACTAATGGAATTCCTGTGTTCATGTTGTCTTTTAAATTCTTGAGCACACTTGAGCTGATTTATCACTGAGGTGAATTTATAACCGTTTAGGAAATGTCCTTTTCTGTTACTCACTCACCCCTCAGTTGTAGATCTCTTTCTATTAAATTCATTTGATTTCAAGCATAGGTCCAATTTTTCTGCTTATTTTCATGTCTAATTTTTTGGCTCCTAAATGTTAGGACATTTATATTTTGGCCCTGATTTTTATGCTTTTGAAACTGTTAGTTTGGGGAGTGCCTGGGTGGCTCAGTCGTTAGGCATCTGTGTTCAGCTCAGGTCATAATCTCAGGGTCCTGGAATTGAGCCCCACATTGGGCTCCCTGCTCAGCGGCATGTCTGCTTCTCCTTCTCCCACTCCTCCTGCTTGTGCACTCGCTCTTTCTCTCTGTTAAATAAATAAATAAAATCTTTTAAAATAAAACAAAATAGTTTTGTTGTGACAGCCAGTTCTTACTTGCAAATCAGTTTGATCCTTTCAAGGCTTTTTTTTTTTCAAGGCTTATTTTTAAGTGTTGTTAGTGTAGTTCTAGAGTATCCTTTGTTCTGGAGCTGGATGAGTTCTACTGATAATATGTGCCTGTGCCGGGGTCTCAGCCCAGTGCCCGGCTGTTCAGCGAGGTCTCTCCCACCCTGGCTGGTGACGACTCCCAGCCCTGCGTGCGCTCTGGCAATTATATGGTTTATAGGTAATTTTTTTCATCAAAAGTTGTTGTCTGCCAAATCTTGTGGCGTTTCGCCTCGTGCATACTCAGATTGGTGTTCAAGAAAGACTCAAGGGGATCCCTAGGCAGTTCTGGAGCTTTCTGTGTGGCTCCCTCCTTTTCAGTACCCCACGCCACTAATTAGAGCCTCCTGGGCTCTTCCTGGTTTTAGGACTTTTGCTAGGCTGCTCACAGTGTCCCTTGCCTGCACTACAGCGTGGAAATGGCCTCCAGGCAGAAAGCCTGGGACATTGTTGGGCTCACCGGGCTCGGCCCCCTTCATGCTGGAAACAGGCCTCTGCCCTGCCTGTTGTCCAGTGTCTGAAACAGTTATTGGGTGGGGTTTTTTGTTGTTGTCATTTTGTTTTTGGGGGGGGGGTTTTGTTTTATTCAGTTTTCTACTTCTTGCTGGCAAGTGAGGAAATGGCTACTGTTTCTTATGTTTGGAAGCAGGAGGCACATTTCATTTTTAGAGACATGATTTTTGAAGCAGTGAATTCTAACAGGTTAACAAACACATGTTTGCAGGGATTCTTTTGAGCACAAACATGTTAAAAGAATACCATTTAGGGGTGCCTGGATGGCTCAGTCGTTAAGCGTCTGCCTTCGGCTCGGGTCATGATCCCAGTGTCCTGGGATCGGGCCCCACATTGGGCTTCTTGCTCAGCAGGAGGCCTGCTTCTCCCTCTCTCCCTGCTTGTGCCCCCTCTCTCGCTGTGCCTCTCTCTCTGACAAATAAAAATCTTAAAAAAAAAAAAAAATACCATTTATTAGGAGAGGCACTGAAATGGGTTTGTTCCTCACTGGAACAAATAAATCCTAGGAAGGCAGTTAGTAGTCTCTGAACCCAGGTCCTGAAGGAGCCGTCTGCCGCTCACTGAGAACATTTGCTCCCTCTTTGTCATCAGAGCTGTTGGTGTAGGGAGTCACAGTAAATTTTCCCACAGTTTACGTGTGGAGGATATTTTTTTCGAAATCTCAGTGTCTACCTTTTAGGTTGATCATTAGCAGTTGATTCTGCCCTAAAGCGTAGTGCTTACTGTCCCTAGACTGGCACCCAGTGATTAGCTGTGTGACACTGGGCAGGCCACTTAGCTTCTCATACCCGCATGGAGGGAGCTGGGCTGATGAGACCTGAAGGGCCCTTCCCTTCATTTCTTCAGTGAACATTGAGTGTTCCAAGCTCTGAGGGTACATTAGCAAATGAGACAGACAGGGACCCTGCTGTCACGGAGCTCAGTGGAGTATGGCAACAACATAGACACCAGGAATAAAAATTCAGCTGAGGAAGACATACCTTTGGTGAGGAGGGCTGTGAGGAGAACAGACGGGGTGACATGAGTGGTGCCAGGAGGGGCCCGCATCAGAGGGGCGCTCACAGAGGCTCGTCTGCGGCTGTCCAGGTGAGCAGGAGGAACCAGCCATTGGAGGCTCTAGGGCAAGGACATTCTAGGCGGAGGGAGGAGCAGGTACAAAGGCGTTGAGGTGAGCACAAACCCGGAATGGTTGAACGACCGCCATGGATGGGTTGTCATGAGTGAGGGGCTAAGGGACACAAATGACAACGGTGGGGGAGGGGTGTCAGGACCCAGCTAATGCTGGCAGTCTGATCTGGAGACTCAGTCCTGCTGTGAACACTTCTCTACCCACAAAGGGCACAGTAAGATGTCACATGGCCCCAGAGGGAGATAACTGAGGGTCCCAGGAGTCCTGCTGGGGTGGGTGTGGTAGTTGAGGCCCTGGCAAGATCACGGGGCCTGAAATCAGCAGGGACTGTAATGGCACCAGTGAGTCAGGGCAGTTTTAACAGGGAGATGAAGGCCAAGTTCAATAATCTTGGTCAGCATGAGCCAGCACCAATCCATTTCCACATTTGCAGAACCACGGATAGCTCCGTAGGACCTGTTGCCTCAAAGAAAAGAAAATGCGCTTTTTGTGAAGCTCACATATGAAGGCAACATGGACCCCATAGCTTAGAAATCCCACTTCTGTGAAAAGAAGACACCAAGAAATCTGCCTCTAGAGTTAAGGAATGTGTGCCTTTTAAACTGGGAAAGAAAAGAGACTGAGAAAAGCAGGAGCAGTTGAGGGGGCAAGGGGCCAGTCCAAAGTCAGCAGGCTTTGTCCTGGTGGAAGGCAGCTACCCAGCCCTTCCCCTGTGTTGCTGGGTCATTCTCACTGTGTTCTGATTAATGTCTGTGTTCTGATTAATTCAGTTTGGGGTTAGTAACTGTTCAAGATCCCGGACACTCTCACCTGTTGTTCCGAGCACGCTGGCCTGTGTCATGTCCAAGAACCCCTCCTCCTGGGCACACCGCAGCCTCCAGCCCATCCCCACTCATTTTGCTTTTGTCACATCACCCTTCACCTCTGAGTCAGGCAGCCTCCGCCTTGCCTCTCTGCCCAGGACTGCTCCCTTGTGGGCTCTGTTCAGGCAGGGAAGTCATGGTTGTCTGCAGTCCCGTCCTCCAATCCACATCCTCTCACCTGGCCATTGTAGCTCTGTGCTCCTTATAACAGGATGATAACAGATTCGTGACTTGAATATGTATGCTTTCTTATTTAACAACTTTTATCTGTCTTTCATTGTATCCTGCAGTCTGTCTTTTTTACCCTTACCCTTAGCACTGCAGTGACACTACTTGCCCGAGTTTATTAATGGCTTCTAACCTCTCCTGTCACTGCCTCTTCTCCTTTCTCCTCCACCTCTCTGGGGCATATGCCACTACCGACACGTCCTTATGGCCACAGCAGCTTCCCCTTCCTTTGAGGGGAGCCTCTCACTGCCTTCCTGCTTCCCCACTGCCTCCTGGTCCTGCACATGGCTCTGCAGCAGGCTCGCTCCTCATGCTTCCTGTTTGGAGCTCCTGCTTCTCAATTCAACCATCATTTCTGGGCGCCAGCCCCCAAGGACCCATCTCTACCTGACTTCTCCAGCCCCCACTCTGATCTCTGGAGCATCTACACCTGAATAATATCTGTGGATAAAATGAAGCTTCTGTCCTCCTCCCCTGGCTACATGAGACTCCGCTGTGGTACCCCATCTCCTGGGAACCCAGGCTTATTTCAGGGTCATCTGTGATCCATTTCCCTATTACTCAAGAAGTTATCTGGTCCTGTTGCCTCTAGCTGCAGTGGAGTGTGTCAAGGATGGTGGACAGAGAGAACACAGATGGGGAAGGTTCTGACGGAGGAAAGGTTGAAAGTTAAAAAGGATCCTTGCTAACCTCCTCAGAAAGATTTAGGACACCCTGTGTTCCTGGTAACAGCAGCTTATCAAATCCTCTTTCAATTGGAAATACTTGCCAGCATTGGAATGAGGGAAGCCAAGGTAATATTAGCATGTCCTGCAGTATGGATCGGTAAAGTGGATCCGTTCAGCAGACTGGTACACAGCCTTCAAAAAGAACAAGGAAACTGACCTGCTAAGACAAGTTCTAAGATACTGTCAAATAATAAAAGCAGGATAGGACAAAATACTATGTCAGTGAACTACCACTTGTGTTTTTTGAAGGGGGTTGGAAATCTTTTTATTCTTGCTTGCTTGCGTATACGTCAAGATAGAAGGATACTAGGAAACCAGACACGGGTTTTTCTAGCTAACTGAAGCGTGGGGGTCCTGGGCAGATGGAGAGCAGGGGTGGTGGGAGGCCTCTTACATAGATCTTCTTGCATTTGTAGATTCTTGAACCATATATATGCACATATTATAGCTTCTTCCAAATTTTTAAAAAATTGAATGTTTTTTTAAAAACCTCTGAAGTATTTCTACCAATTGAAAGTCCTGTTGTTTTACCAAGGAGATTATTTGACTTCTCCAGATGTCCATTTCTGAGTCTTTTCTGGTGGCCTTGGCTTATTTTCTTTCATTGTAGAGGAATATTTCTGACCTGTAATTCCTGTTCTCCCCCTCCAAGAACCTCTGCTAATATTATTAGTAAAGTTTGATCCAGTTTTCTTACATTTCTTTCCCTTTCTTCTTCTATCCGAAGGCTCTATATATTGATCACCAGGTGAGATAATATTCAGTTTGTATGAATAGGACTGTAATTATTTATTAATACTTGAATTCTTACTTGACATAACCTGATAATTCTAGGAGAGCATTAAATGAATCTCTTGCCTTTATTTTAAGAAATACTAAGTTCAGGAGACCATATGTTTAAGACACAGCATCCACTTTGATGCTGAGGAACTGACATAGGAGGGAAATTTAGCAGAACACTATATGAGGCAGGAAAGAGAATTGTTTTGAAATTGTACTTAGAAGCCTGTTTGAAAATGTGGAACTGGGACAGGTGGGCAGAGAGCAGTCACATCCCAGGGCATCAGAAGAAAGAACTCCTGAAAGGCTTGAGTGCCCCACACGGAGTGGGGGTGGAGGATCTGCTGTGGTGGCCACAGCCTCACCACCCATGGACCAGCAGAAACAGGTGGTTACGTATCTGTACCCATCAGTCCTGCATTCAGAGAAAGAAATGTCAACTGAAGGGCAGATAGCTTTGGCTCAAATAATATTTTCTTGAACCAGTTTCCTTTTTTCCTTCAACTTCTCAAGCCTGGAACAGGGACTCTTTATGAGACCCATTCTCTTTTAATCCCATTCTTGAGAGGTCTCAAGTTTCATAGCTTCTTTTCAGCAAGTACTTTCTATCTTTATTTTTTAGGCAAGATAAGCAAGAGGGTGATTTACTTGTCAGACTATGAAGGAAAGCAAATGCCTTTAAAAGCAAACTTTTTAGGGGCACCTGGGTGGCTCAGTCATTAAGCGTCTGCCTTCGGCTCAGGTCGTGCTACTGGAGTCCTAGGATCGAGCCCTGCGTTGGGCTCCCTGCTCTGCGGGAAGCCTGCTTCTCCCTCTCCCTCTGCCTCTACCCCCATCTTGTGCATGCTCTCTCTCTCGTGCTATCTCTATATCTCTCTCAAATGAATAAATAAACTCTTTTAAAAAACAAAATAAAAGTAGACTTTTTAACAGCTTTGCTTTTACTACATTAAGTCGTGGGTTCATAATGAGCGCTTTTACCAGATTCAGAGACGACAGCGGGGAGGGACTTCGTAGCTGGACATCACAGACCACTGTGATTTCAAACTCTTGGCAGGTTCGTCCCCATTTATGGATGCGTTAACAGCCAACGGAACAACCAGCATACAGACATCTGTTACAGGAGTGACAGCCGGGAAAAGGAAGTTTATTGACGACAGAAGAGACCAGCCTTTTGACAAGCGGTTACGTTTCAGTGTGAGGCAAACAGAAAGTGCCTACAGATACAGAGATATTGTCGTCAGGAAGCAGGATGGCTTCACCCACATCTTGTTGTCAACAAAGTCATCAGAGAATAACTCACTAAACCCAGAGGTGAGAGACGCTCCTCGGGCTCACTTGTGCTTCGTGTTTCTCCACGCCCTTGTATCCGGGGCCTGCTTTGCCCACTCGGTGCTCGTTGTGCCCTTTCTAACTCGCCTTCTGGACCATTGCGCGGTCCCACTGGATGACAGGAAGCAGGGGTGAGGCGGGGCGGTCTTGCTTCGTACCCCACTGCGCGTGCGTGCAGCCCCTGCGAGTGCCGCTGGGCGGCGGGCGCGTGGGGGTTCGCCCCCTTGCTCCAGGGTGGGGCTGTGCTGTGCAGGGGGCATGTGGGCACGTGCTTCTGTTTGGTTTTGTTCAGACAAGGTTAAAACAGCCGGGGTCCCAGGCCCTTTGGAGGGTGTCACCATCGATGCTTGTGGAACTTGGTTCCCGCTGCAGGGACTTGGGCTCGTGCTCGTTGCCGGGAGTACATGGCAAAGCTGGCTTTCAGGGGTCCCGGGAGATGGGTTCAGAAACATGAAACTGTCTAAGATGGTAATTATTGGAACTCCTGCTGTGCCTTCTTAAAACTCTACCTTCTGGTAGTTGTTTTCCACTTGTGAGCAGCTTTATTTCCAGACAAGAAATGTGTATGTCTGGCCAGGGTCTCATGACAGACCGTTTCAGGGCTGGTCCCCGGGACATCTTTAAACTGCGAGTCCCTTCTTTGGTTATTTGTAAATGTCTCCTAGAGTTCATTTTCAGTGCTCTTGTGCCTTTCTAAAATGCCTCTGTGCTAATGTGCTTATATGCACCAAACTTCTGGGGTTTCTGTCCCAAGTGTGGTAGGCTGGTGTTAAAAGGGGAAGAAAAAAAAAAAAAAAAGTAGGGAATCCTGGTTTCTTTCAACTGGTTGAATGTGCCACCTGCTGTCCAAACTGTAGAAATGCCAAGTGGATATCCTGTGTAAAGTGCCTCATCTGCTGAGAGTCCCAACGACTAGAATACTAGGTAACTCGGGTTTGGGTGTCTTTCTAGTTATACTCTCCTCATAATTAGTCCTGTAACTAGCCCTGTCCTGCATTCCCAGTCTCTGCTTATAGAAAAGAAGTTTGTGAATTACTCTAAACTGTGATAGATCCAGGGAAACAGTATCAGGTTTAGACTCTACTTTCTCTGGGTCCAGATGGTCCAGGAAAACAAATGCTTTTCGGATTCCGTATCAAAAAGTCTCTTTGCCACTTTATCTTCTGGTGACTTCCAGGTCATGAAAGAAGTCCAGAGTGCCCTCAGCACGGCTGCCGCCGACGATAGCAAACTCGTGCTGCTCAGCGCGGTGGGCAGCGTCTTCTGCTGCGGTCTCGACTTTATTTATTTTATCCGGCGTTTAACAGATGACAGGAAAAGAGAAAGCACTAAAATGGCGGAAGCTATCAGGTATGCCCAAACGGTGTTTTTTTAACGGTTGGTTTGAGTGTCTTGCTCAGAGCGTCCCCATCCCGGTGGAACAGGCTCCAGCAAGCCTTGTGAGTAAAACGCATGTCTCCTCCACTGAGAGACACTAGTATCAAAATTAATTAAATCATCTGTCTTTTCTGTGGGCCTGGCATAAATTACTACTTGCCTTGAGCAAATAACTGATTTCAAGGCTGGCTCAAACCCAGTGAGCGCTCAGGGAATGTTCTAATGATTAGCGTGTACAATAGCATATAGCCAGAGTTTCCATTACTTGTACTATGAGCGCGCCCTGTCTTCAGCTCTTAAATAAAGATGCATTCTCTTTCAATAATAACTTACCATTTGCTTCACTCTGAAAGAAATTGGCTAGGCTTTATGACAAGCTGGTTCCATAATATCACATGAAAGTTTGTTTTAGTTCAAGTTGTACACATTCTTGTTCAAGTTCATCCCAAGTTCCAACTGCCCATAAAACTCGATCATGTGGAGTGAAAAGTAAGAGTTCCCTTTCTCTCACGTTCTCCCCTCCCCCAGGGACCCACCGTTCATTTATGTCTTCCCAGCCTTTTTCTAAACACTGTCAAATATGCATTCCATACATATTAGAGCTAATATAGATTTATTTTTAGTTCTGTTAAATAAATGGAATTATACTGTGTGTTCTCTTGCAACTTGCCCTTCCCATTTAACAATGTGACTTTAGAGATTTCCATTTCTTCTGTTTGGGGAATTTCCACTGCTGTATTATAACATTGCAAAAAGCTTCCCTAGAAACTTCCCTGCTGTAAGTATACCCAGGTACATATTCTCTTTCCATAATCTTCACTTCTCATGCTAATCACTATTAAGTATAATTAAAAAATATCTAATTATTCAGAAATTGATTTTATTTGAAGTGAATGAAACCCAGTCACCAACCAGAAGACCATTGCACTGCCCTTCCCACCTCTCTAAAATGACATATCCCTGAGTGACCCCTAAGAACCCTTTGTGTGTGCGTTTGCCTCGGTGAGGTACAGAAGGATGGGAACTTAGATGCACAGCTGTGGAAAGTAAACTTGATCGGATCTTCTCCAAATCCCCATACACCTGGGGAGTTGAAGGTGAACTTCTTTGGATGGGTATTGGGCTCTGCATGGCTGAGACCCTATGCCCTGACCTTGGGGACACAGGGCTTCCTGGTCCCCCAGACCATCCTTAAAGGTGTACATTGGGATTAGTGGAAGTTGTGCCTTGGTGGGCGCAGAGTGGGGCAGGGCTTCTCTCTGACAGATTTCCCATGGTGATTCCGATGAGTTGCTGCCCTCATCAGCCCGTCAGAGGAGTACTGGAACCCCATACCTTGGGGTTTCAGGGCATTGCCTTGGCCTTTTGTAACATTTTTAACAGTTTTCAAAATCAATATGTTTTGTCACTGTATACAGACGTATGCACGCATATCAGGTTCTTTTGTCTTTAAACATTACCACTTTTTAGGTTATCATATGATCATTGTTTTTTTGTTTTTTTTTTTTTTCAAAAATAGCTTGAAATTTTACAGTCTGTTTTAATTAAATATCATCTCTGGTCACCTAAATAATTTCAGGCTTGTAGTTTACTGGATAAGACCATCTTATTACTCCATTTCAAATTAAAGTGCTTGATCAATACGCACAATCACTTGACAGTCAGTACTTCTAAGACAACGTGTCAATATTCCTGATTGTTAACCCATCCCATCCTTTCGGGATGAACTGCGTGGGTTTAATTTTCACTTTTTAAATACAAACTGTTGTGCCTCAGGCGGTGACTTTGTAGGTTTTCCGTAAGCTCACATGACTTCACACACAGCACTGTTGATTTGGGCAAGCTCTGCTGTAAGCATCAGATCCGTTTGCCCGTGCCTTCTGCATCCTGGCTCCTTTCTCCCCGGAGATGCTTCCCTAAGCTCCACTCCTAAATTTCTGTGGCTCAGCCCGAGGCCAGCCTGCTCCTCCCAAGTTGAATTACCCTTGGCAGTGGCTGAGGCTTGCACTGTTGGTGTTAGAAACCACAGAGGAAAGATGGACAGAGAGACCGCATTTGTGGAACCTTTAGGTGACTTTGGGTGTTTATTTCGGTTAGCTACCCACTCCTGTTACTTGTCCAGACCCTCCCTCTCCCCTGTCACTCTCCTCGCCCCCTACAAAATAGCTTTTCTACAAAAAAAGCCAAATCCTGCTTTAGGGAAACCCACTGGTTCTACTTTAAATGAATATATTTTTTATCAATGTGAATTTTTCTTCATGTACTCTGGTAAGATACGAAAATAATGAGTTATACCAGATTCACTTAACCTTTGCTCTTGCTCATTTGCATTTAAATTAATTTTTATATGTGTAAGATCTGCTTTACACATAAAGCTGTCTATTTGTTATTTCTGTGTGTCTTATCTTGACTTTCTTAAAACTTGGGGGCAAAGAACATCACTATAGCATGTTTCCCCTATAAAAAGTGGGAAATAGGAAGATGAGGTTTGAGTTTGATTATCAGGTGTCTGCTACAGCTAATTCCATTACCAGGACTGCTGGTCATAACCAGTTTGCAGATTCGTTGTAAGAAAAACATTCAGCACATTAGGGATAAAAACAAAAAGACTTGTAAATCCGTTTATAACATTAAGCTTTTGAAGTCTGTGAGAGCCAGTCGCTGCCTCTTAGTGTCTGAAGGACTGGGAGCTTCCTGGGCTGAGAAGCAGGCATCTTCTTCCCCATGGAGTGAGACGAGCAGAGATGAGGGAGAGAGCAAAGCTGAGGAGCACCTGACCTCTCCCCCATTCAATCCTGGCCAGACATTCAGAGTGAGGGGAGAGCTCCCTTGAAAACTGGCTGTGAACTAGCTATTGAAATTTCAGATCCCTCTGGCCTCGTTTTCCTCCAGATAGTTTCTCCACTATTGTTCTTAGGTGATTTTTTTTTTTTTTTTGGTGATATCCATGAAGTAATGAACATTCTTCAGAAGAATGGTTAGAAGTTTGCTTTTGTTTAATTAGAAGTCCTTTTAAACTCATTTTATGACAAATAAAACTTCCCTTCCCTGCCATACCCACCACAGCCCTTGTTATAGCTCAGTTCACACACAGTTCCCAGAGAGCTAAAATTTAAATTCAGTGTGTTGCACCCATGTGCTTTGATTTGAAGTTCTGAAATAGACTTGCTTGACTCCCCTAAAAGCCATGGACTGGCCCTCCTTGAAGGCCAGGCTCCTGAGCAGCGTCCCGGGGCCCAAAGGCAGCCCCCGCCTCCCTGTCTCTGGTCACAGCGTGGCCAAGCCTTTGTGGCTCTGCAGAGTTTCTACTAAACAGAAAAAAGCATTTCTATGAAGTTTGTTGTTGTTGTTGTTTTAAAAAAAAAAAAAAGACACAAATTTTTCTATAGGCCAGGCTCCTCACTGACATCTCAGAGCTTACGTAGCCGAATGTTCGGCTGTGTCCTCCGAAAGGGGAAGATGATCTTTGTGAGCAAGCCAGTGAATCCCTACCCCTCCCAGAAGCGGCCACTGGTTTCAGGTGAAGTTATTATTCGAGGCAAAAATAAAATTAACTTGTGATACAGGTGAAGAATCAGCTTCAAACAATTCTCCGGGCTTTGATTTTGCAGTATCTACTTTCAAAACATTTTTTTTTCTTTTATACAAACCTATAACGTGCAAAGGAACACTGCCTTGTGGAGTGACTGATTCCTTCGACCGTTTCTCTATAAAGTCACTCTCTTACTGCAAGATTTGCTCATTTCTTTCATATTCTGCCTTCCCAGTCACCGTTTCCAGATGCTATTAGCACCAGTCTGGTTCCTCCCAGGCCCCTCTTCCCATGAGGCAGATGAAAGCAGGTGACTCCGGGGCACCCGGGGACAGATTTTGAAAACATCTGCTCTGCCTCATGGAGACCTTTTCAAGAGTCATCTAACTGAGCATAGAAAATGTATTTCCATCATGTCATTGACCCCCAAATCCTCAAAAGGTGGCACAAGCAAAGTAGCTTCGTGTAAATTGTCTGCATTTATTTCAAGAAGCTATTTAAAAGGTGGCCTGGCTCCCTTTGTATCATTAAAACGCAGTGTGATGTTTCTAACAACGCCTCAGGCTCTCATTTAGAGAGTCCTTACTGCAACTCATTCATTTGAATGAGTCAGTTCTTACTCAATGTAAAGATCCCAGGAACCTTAGGGGACCTTGGGGCTGGGCTGAGGTCTGCACAGGCTGCAGGGCGCCTCTGAGAATCCTCCGAGGAGCTCAGCCTGTAAGCTCCCCAGTTCTGCCGTGTATCCTCTCTTACGTTCTTTGCACACGCACGCACACACGCCCCAGACCTCCCTAACCTGCCCCCTCCAAAAAATATATGATCCCTCGTGTCCCTGTCTGGGGAGATGGGGAGACCACTTAAGATGTTAAGCCAGGATTTCCAGAGATAATCTGAATAGATTTGCTGTGGCTTTGAAATTGTTGAATTGTAGCAAGCAACCAGATTGTTCCTTCTGGAACTAAAGATGGGGTTCCGGTTTAGAATTCTGTGATTCTGAGCTAGAACTCTGACGGCCTTCAGGGAATTATCTTCTGGTTTTTTTTTTGGTGCGTGCTTGTCTTTTTCCTCACCATGTTAAATCGTAACAAGCAGCAATCTCCGAACACAAAATTAGACTCTAGTGGTAGGAGAAGATGCACATTCCCAGTATGGTGTGGCACTAACCTACCCTAAATTGAAAAGCAGCCTACTTTCCCAGTCTGATCCTAAAACAAATCCAGAAATAGCGCTGGCTCGGTTTTGAAATCCACATCCTCTGTGAAGGCTGCCCTACCCCGGTCTTGCTCTCCTTTACAGTCCTGCTGTATTCATCATCCACAGCGCACAGAGGGGTACGCAGTGGCATACAGTCGCTGTCTCTGCTGCTTGCTGTGCTTCCGTGGATCTCCAGTCTTAAACCAGCTTGGAGGTTTCTTGTTTCTATACCCCCAAGTCTTTCCATCTAATTCTGGACAAACTCAGGAAATCTCTGGTGTTCTCAGTCAGAGTTGTCTGAAATCACATACCAAGTCCAGATGCCGACCCCATGGGTCATAATCCCAACCTCCTAGTCTTTGCTCAACACCAGGCAGTCTTGGTAGGCCCCGTGCCAGGTTTTCTTTGCGAAAGCTTCTAGATTAGTCATCAGAAGCCCACAGTGTTTTTCGGGCTCCTTATGTCTTAAAGGGAAGAAGAGTTGTGGAGAAAAAATGTATTAGTCCTAGAGCCCAAGGGCCAGCTGCAGATCCAGGAGCACCCTCTGACTGGACTTGACCCGTAGTCTTCATGCAGGTCCTGTAGCCGCTGTCGCGTAGCATCCAGGATACCGTCGGGCCTTTACAGCATACAGTAAATAAGACCATGGCTCGTTTCTAGGAGAAGGCCTTCAAGGAATCTCAGCTTACACTGATATTTATAGAGCTTACCTCTTGGTATGGTGAATCTATAATAGTAGATTTTTCTGTTGCTCAAATACACAATGCTTTGAGTAATTTCCCATTTATTTTTTCATTTTAGAAACTTCGTGAATACTTTCATTCAGTTTAAGAAGCCTATAATTGTAGCAGTAAATGGCCCAGCCATTGGACTAGGAGCCTCCATATTGCCTCTTTGTGATGTGGTTTGGGCCAATGAAAAGGCTTGGTTTCAAACACCCTATACTACCTTCGGACAGAGTCCAGATGGCTGTTCCACCGTTATGTTTCCCAAGATTATGGGAGGAGCATCTGTGAGTACCTTTATTTTTTGTTTTAATTACTCTAGAAAACTTGCTGAAGAAATGCAGTTTGGTCATTGTCATTTTGTGGGGACCTTCCTTTCAGATGCTCTTGTAGTTCAATTCTCTTCACTAACTTGTATTCTTAAGTCATGAAATCATAAGAGGTTTTCATATTTTGGTTCATAGAACATTTATTGACACTGGGTTGCATCATTTCCTAAAGAAGGACCTTACTCAGCGAGCAGTCTCTCTCTGCGTAATTGACGCTGATATCCATTATTAGTAAATACCCAGTTTGTAACTCAAACAACAGAGTGTGCCATCAAAAGGTTCTTGACCTAATAACCTAAGAGCAGCACTCTTAAGAGAAAGCAATGAAGGAGCTAAGTTGGTTAGGATAAGAGAACTCTTCCCATCTCACTGTGGAGCTTTTTTTTTTTTTTTTCTTTTTAACTGTTTAATCCATCCATAGTAAGAGTGTGTGTTTGCAGGTTTTGATTTTTCTCAAGCAGTTACACAGATTGCATTTCTTACTCTGTGAAGTAGGTGGTGTCAGGGGTTAGGGTCTTCACAAGCCAACACTGAGGTAGGGTTTGTCATGCTGGAGAACTATTCAGCAATCCACACCTATTGGCAGGATGGCAGTGGTAGGGGGGCTGGACAGGAAGACAGGCTCACCAAAGCTCAGGCCACCTGGGGAGCTCTGGAGCATGTATGGCCTGTCACAGTTGTCCCATAGTGGACTGAAATGGCTGCTTCCTCTGTGTCCCTCAACGCCAAGTGTGGGCTGCCCAGGAGTGCCATGTCCATGGATGGGGCGCACTCTCTGCAGCAGAAGGCGATCCCCGAAGGAGCTGAAGACTGGCTGCTGACAGCACTCCCAGCAGCTGGGACAGCAAGACCTCCCTTGGACAGACCTCAGCGGCACACCCCCATGTCCACCACAGTCCACCCCTTGGCCCCTCATACCCATCTCTTCATACACATTGAGGGGAGCCACGCTTCCCAGGGAAAGATGTAGAAGAGAAGGATTAGCCACTGGTAATCATTACAGGCAAGAACTGCCTAGATCTTAAAGTTAGCAGGTAAAAGTATGAAGAGAAAATGAATATTTACATCCTCGCATTATTTATGGTGGGAAAAATAGTAACTTTACAGTAGAGAAGCCTGGCATGCATCACCTTACTGAGTGGTCAGAGTCCCCAGAAACGAGCCCCGTTGTTGGCCCCTGACCTGCTGCAGCGAGAGTGACGTGGCGTCGCTCCACCAGAGTCCTGCCCTGTGGGCATCACCTCCGTCTGGTGTGGCTCGAGCACCAGACGAGCCCGGGCTGCGGCGTGGTCTGCAGACACTGTGCAGGGCCCTGCCCAAGTGCCATGGGTCAGAGAAGTCACTGGAAGACCGAGGCGCTGCCCCACACTGGAGGGGACGGGGGCTGACAGCGCCGTGCAGAAGCAGGGCTCTCCGACGCACTTCGGGATCAGAGGAAGGACTGTCTTAGGAAAATCCGCAAACTTTGCAGGCAGTCTGTGGTTGACTCCTAGTACTGTGTTGATGGTGGTTTTCCGGTTTGGGTCTTGTAAGGTCCTAGAAGATGTTAACATTAGAGAGAGCAGATGCTCCTTGGCGGGCGACTCACCTTGTCGGGGGCTGGGCTCCTCACAGTAGTAAGTCCTGGGTCTGGGTCTGCGTCTGCATGCCCTGCCTTCTTGCTACCCAGGAGCCCCTCTGCCCGCGTCAGCGGCAAATAGCAGTTACCGAGCCCTCATCCGTGAGGGGTTTTGCACTTGAACCACTACCAGGGCCATGCGCTCGGGGCACCCCCCCCAGCCCGTGAGGGCTGGTCTCTCCCAGCCAGCCAGGGAGCGATCTTGCTCCCAAAGCCATGTCGTCACCTCTTTCTCTCCCGTTCCCACCCCTGACAAGTTAGTTTCTCTGGAAGCAGAGGCTGAGAGGGATTTGGGCACCCAGGACACAGGGTCCGCCTCTGTGGTGGGGCAGGGAGGAGGCAGGAGTGGGCGGAGGGCAGGGGTGAGCTGTGGTAATGCCCTGGCACAACTCCCCCTGAGCCCACAGGGAGCCCTGGGGCATACGTGGGCCCCGCTGCTTTCAGAGCCTGCTCTGCAGGGTGTGGCCGCACCGAGGAGCCCCCCCAGGAGGCCCCCGTGAGCGGCGCTCCCGGCAGCGGGGCAGCGAGTGTTCCTGGGCCGAGGCGTCCGGGCGGCACGTCTGTGTCCACCCCGGGGTGCTGCTCCGTGTGTCACGGATGAAGAGGTGGAGCCCCGCCTGGGTCCTGGGTCTTGCGTGCACCACGCCGCACCCACCCAGCAGTTACTGCTACCTGGTTCTGCTGGTAGAGTCGTTTCCTGGAAAATTACTTCAAGTTCACTGAGTTACCACCGTGGAACAGATTGCTTCCTGACAGCCGCTCCCCACTCCGGGAGTGAAGACTCCTTGCCGTCAGTGAAAGCCTCCTCCGTGCAGCCTGAGTCCTTACTCTAGAGGGGACTGAAGTGACCGGTCCGAGGGGAGGTCGGATGTTGACACGGATACCCGGGAGGAGCAGACTGGGGCAAAGGGACAGTCAAGGCCATCTGGGGCAAAGACGTCCTGAAATGGGAGTCCTTGGGCCAGAAGCTGCCCCTGAGCCCGTCGCGCTCAGAACGCTGAAGAGTGGGAAGCCACGAGGAGATGAAGGCTGCTCGTCAGCGGGCGCGTTTTCCCTCACTGCGCAGCTCTTGAAAACACATCACTTCCTGCTTATTCTTCTCCCCCGGGTGCGTGTCCCACCTCCCCCTCCCCGCAGGCCCACGCTGCAGCACCTAGAGACCCGGCTGTCATCTTGGAGGCGGGCCGGGTGCCCGTCGGCCTCCCACCCATCACAGGCCAGCCGCCTCACCAGAGCCGTGCAGCCCAGGCTGTCGTCAGCGCCCTCCCGGGAAACCCTGCCCTGAAGCAAGAGCAGAGAGGTTAAAGTCGGCTCAGAAAGTGCAGAGCGCTGGACTAAAACCTGTCTGCAGAAAGCAAGTGAATGCTGCTTGCGGGGAGGCATGCCGTGACCGCTCTTGTTGGAAGTGACGCCCCAGGTGCCAAGTCCCCTTGGGGAGCTTCTGGTGTGCGTGAGCTTCCGTTGGGGCAGCCTGAGGCGGGGCTACCCCAAGTTTGGGAGTTGAGAGCCTGACCTGAGGGAGCAAGTGGCAGAGCCGCTGCCTCCATGAGGTTCAAAGCTCCCCAACCTGGGGCTCCTGGGTGGGTCAGAGGTTCAGCGTCTGCCTTGGGCCTCAGGTCATGATCCCAGGATCCTGGGATTGAGTCCCCCATTGGGCTCCTTCCTCAGCAGGGAGTCTGCTTCCCCCTCTCTCTGCTTGTGTGCGCGCTCTCTCCCCAAACCCTCCCACCCAAGCCGGTCAGGTTTCCTCACCACACCTCTTAATGTGGTCTTTTGGGCTGAAAGAAAACTCTACTTTTCTCTGGCATTTCTCACTCGTCTAGATAGTTACACTGTAACTTTAAAAACGGTTGACCATCTGGGAACAAAATGGCAGCCTGTAAATTTCCAATGACCATATCTTTGCAAATCTGTTTCTTGGGTACAAGTTAGAAACCTCTCATGTTAAAACTACTGGAAATAGAGGCACCTGGGTGGCTCCATCGCTAAGCATCTGCTTCCGTCTCAGGTCGTGACCCCAGGGTCCCGGGATCGAGCTCTGCATCAGGTTCCCTGCTCGGCAGGAGGCCTGCTTCTCCTCTCCCACTCCCCCTGCTTGTGTTCCTCCTCTTTCTGTCAAATAAGTAAAATCTTTAAAAACTACTGGAAATGGAGCATATGAGAACATGCTCATTCAAACTGAGTGTATTTAATTTTACTAATCTTACGGTATTACTCTTGACTGTCATTTAAGCCAGCTCACTGCCTGTACTTACATGAGTACTAACGACCGCGAGTCAGGCCCACTTCCATGCTCTTGGGTGAAGCCTGAATTGTCCTGCACATCCAGCCATCAGGAGAAGAGAAGACTAGGTCGGGAAAGACTCTCCAGGGACTACAGCCACAGAGTTAGCCCAGCTCTGAAAGGACAACATAGTGGCAATGACAGATCACCGCATGGCGGGAGACTACTCGGATAGCCCAGTTGGTTAGCACAGCTATGTGGGAATCATGGAAAGGGAGAAGGGAGGAAGAGAACCATGGTAGGGCTCTGTTCTACCTCCAGAGGGCCAAGAGTAACATTGAGAGAAGTGACAAGATGGGGGGACAGGCCCACAGAGGGGCTGGAGAGGGAACACGTGGAGAGACTTGCTCTTCCCCACACCACACTCTCCACAGGCACATGTTCGCATTCACAACTCGAGCTAAGACCCTGTGGTTCAAGCTGGTCTTGAAAACATACTTCATCTTCACATAAATGATGTGGTGTGGTCTGCTGTGTGCTGAGCGTGAGAGCAGCACAAACTAGGAAAACTAGAGCACTTCCCACCAGGCCCTTCTGTCAGCACTCCTGTCACCCTCTCTCATCACAGTTAGGTCCTTCCTCTCAAGAACAATCTTAACAGCTATTAGTAAGGCGAAGTCAGGCCTCTGAACGCATTGCTTATTTTAGACTTTCTTTTCACTGAGAAGAGGATGTTCATTATGGGGGTTTTCAAATAGGACATCTCTGAATTCTTCAAACATTTGTGACTTTGCCCAAGACTTGACACAAGTAACAGGTCCACGTTGGCACCAAAAAATACCATGAGTGTGAAGGACTTTAGTCCTTGTGGGGACCCAGCTCTCCACCCTGTTCTCCATCCTCTGCCTGTGTTGGAAGGACAGCAAGTCAGGCAGACATTTCCTTTGCCAGCTCTTCTTCCGTGGGTGTCGTCCCCGCTGTGCGTTTCATGTGCAGTAAACATCTCGATGCATTTATGGGAGGCTTTTCTTAACAGTAGTTTACCTCTAGGAAAAGGGAGTTCTCCTCTAAGAGTGTACTTTACCTGAGTAGCAGTAAATTATGGTCAGGTCTTCACCATGACCATCAGAGTTTTTGGGAAGGTTAGCAAGATACACTGCAGACAGGAAATCGTCACCTCAGAACAGCACAAAGTTTCCTTGTGATACGGGTTTTCTCCCTATTTTGATATCTATGAGCCTGTGATTTGAATGAGCTAAACTCTGTGCACATAATGTTGAGACTTTAACTGATATGGAATCCAAGACAAAGTTAAAGTCAGGTCCATATATATACATACACACACACATGCATATATACTTTCTCTTGAACAAAAATAAGTGTTAATTTCCTCCACTGACCCATTTGAAGTAACTATAGTGAGACCCTTCTAAGGAGACTATAGTAGTGCTCATTTTGGATGCCTTCAGGTGCTGACTAGTTTCTTACTTTAATGTCCAAGTGGTAAAATGTGGCCTTCTGAGTTATACTTGAGTAGAAACAGTCACTGTCCTTAGAACATTGTCTATGTATATTGAGAAGAACTCACCATTGGCCTCTCAGAGAGAGAAAATCTTGAGTAGTAATTCTGTGACTGATTCGGATCCCTAAAACTATAAATTGTCTAGCTTTGCTTATGCCTCAGTTTCCCAGGATACTGTTTTGGGTACTGAGTGACTTCACATGTGGGAATGGCTACCACTGGGAAGGAGGCAGCAGCTGGAGAGGGACATGCCAGGAACTTCAAGCTCACAACAAGTAGACCTTCTCTAAGTGAGATTGCTTGGTTTTGCCCCTGTGATTCTGTATTACTTTTTTTTAAAAATTCCCAGTCAGTATGTTACTTCTCATCTGCATAATTGATTGTGCCTTGTTGGGTTTCTTCTTTATACACAGGCTCCAGAACAGTGCCCATTAGCTGGAAGCCTGGAGGAAGCCCAGCGAGTCCCTGGTGGGGCCCGCACTTTCCCATACCCATCCTCGATTTGAATTTTTTAAATGAATTTTCAGGTCGGGTCTTTTCTCCCTGCTTCCGCCTCGCATCTCATACCAGTATCAACTCTTCTTCCTTTCAGGCGAATGAAATGTTGCTCAGTGGACGGAAGCTGACGGCACAAGAGGCGTGCGGCAAAGGCCTGGTCTCCCAGGTGTTTTGGCCTGGCACCTTCACCCAAGAAGTCATGGTTCGCATCAAGGAGCTTGCCTCCTGTAACCCAGTTGTAGGTGGAATTCATTCTCTTACATATATTACCTTTCTCCCCGCCATGGCCTTTCTTCCAGAGAGCTCACCCGTGTGGCGGTTTTTCGGGCGTCCTCCTCCTCCGCTCCCGGCTCAGCCACCTGCATGTGAAATGCAGCGGAGCTAACACTGGCACCGCCACTCCGGACGGGCTCACCTCGTCCTCTCGGCTGCAGAGGCCTGAGAGTGAAAGGAATACATTTCAGAGATTTACGGATTCCACAGTGTCCTGTAAAACTCTACCAGAACCATCTGTATAGTTCTTTCCTGTTTCCAAAGCTCTTTCCTATAAGTTATGTTCGCCTCCCACCAGGCCCCCACAGTGGATATTAAGCTTCCGTTTGACAACTGTGCTGGATAACATTCTGTCCGGTACCAGAACTGCATTTAGCAAATTAGAAGATGAATGTTACCGAGTATTAACTCACATGACTCCCATCTAGACTCTCCCTGTCAGAACCGCCCTCGTGATTAAGACTAAAGCCTGGTTCGAAAATCCCCTTGGCGGGTGTTCATAGAGTTTTCACAGGGCATCCCAAGGGTCCGTGCCCAGCACGGGACCCGGGCCCGGTCAGTCGGTCTCAGCGGGGCGGGGGCTGGGAGGGTGGGCTGCGAGCAGCACGGCTCTCCTGAGAGAGCTCAGCGGCTGAGCGGTTGAGAATCCGCCCGATGCCCAGTGTGCACACGGCACAGCCCTGTCTTGGGCCTGACGAGTGTCCTGAGGGAATGTCTGTAGCCTGATTTCAGCAGGGAATTCCTCAAGGTGGATAACTGCCTCCGTGACTCTGGGGACAGGTGGGCCGGTGCTTGCGGACGCGCGTCCTTGCTAACCCGCTGCTGCTCGTCCACTGCAGGTGCTGGAAGAGTCGAAGGCCCTCGTGCGCTGTAACATGAAGCTGGAGCTGGAGCAGGCCAACGAGCGGGAGTGCGAGGTGCTGAAGAAGATCTGGGGCTCGGCGCAGGGCATGGACTCCATGCTCAAGTACCTGCAGCGGAAGATCGACGAGTTCTGATGGGCGGTGGCTGCTGGGGACACGGGAACTCCAGAGCAGGACACGGGTGGCGCCAGGCTGCCCTCCTCCCTCCTCACGGCCGGACGCAAGTTCACTCTCAGCGCACGCTTGGAAGCAGGACTTGCGACTTCCAGGCTATTTATTATCAAGGAGTTTTTAAGTACTGTAACTTTAAAATAAATAACTATAAAACTCCTTTGTCCAAACGTCATTATTTTATACTTAATATACACACAAGTATAAAAGTATAATGGTGAGCTCTAGACTGCTCTTCAAAGCTCTAATTTTTGTTATCTTTAGCTAGTACTGTATAAAAAAGAAGCGAAGTGTGTTTTGCTGGTTTTGGGTGGCAGAGAGGTCTGGAATAATGTTTGTTTTCCTGATTTTTTTCCTTCTAGAACACAGAATCTAAAGAGGTATTAGCCAGCCTCCTCTCTCCTGCCCCATTCCGAGATACAGAAAGATCTGAGATGTGCCTTTGTCTCCAGAAAGGTACAGATACCTCAGAGATGAAATGTCCCAAGTAAAAAGCGAAACTTATCTAATAGAGTAAGTATTTTGATGAAAAACCCGCTGACGAACATACCCCTCAGCTAAAGTACGCTTAGGATTCGTGCCGGAAAATCCACTGATTCTTCCTTTTTAATAAGTCCCCAGTTAACACCAAGAAACCACTGTCTTTCCGGAAGAAAGGTTGTTTTACAGTATTAGTGAATCACTGAATAGCTTAAGTATGAATAAGTTGTAAGTTAGTCTTAGTGGAGCTTAAAGAGTTTTTCTGACCCTTTTGAAAAAAATAACTACATAAGTGCTTCTTGTTGCTGGGTGAGAAATACTACTTTATATACAGTTTTGGTTTTCTATCTGCAGAAACGATTGATGTATTACACCAAAAAAAACTATTTTTATGTTTATAAAGTGTAATTTTTAGGTTCACTTAGAATATATTTTATTTAATAAGTTAAAATTCTTTTGGCACACTATTAAATGCAGAAACTCCTTTAAAAAGAAAAAAAAAAGAAGAACTACCTTATATTCAATGTTCCGTGTTCCTGGTCTCTGCTCTCATGTCTACGCACGATGCGGAGTACAGTGTGGTGTCCAAGAGTGCCCTGTGTAAATAGACATTCACATTCCTTTCAGGAGTGGGGACTGACTCCCGATTACAGACGCCTATTACTAGTTAGGCTTCTGAGCTTGCAATCATATTGAATGTATGAAGAGTGAAATAAAATCAAAACCTTATTTTTGTACAGTTTGGAAGTTTATACTTAGAACCGACCACCTCCCGGCCATGTGGAGAGCTGTACAGTGTGTAAATCTGCCTTTACCCTGGATTGGTTGGTGCAGTATTTTTGCATCTGTGGGACCTACTTTTTCGTTCCGTAGTTTGAACTATATATATAATAAACTGTACAATCTGTAAAGTTTTTATAGAATAAATATTCAGCTGTGAAAACTGGTTAAATAAAACTAATATTTCTTAACACATTTGAAATGTTCGCCTCATTCTTCACTCCTGAAGTTTCTCAGGAGACGTTCAGTCTTTCTCATGAGGTACAATGCACGGGGGCACACAGCTTCTGTAGAGTTTGGAGAGTAAGGAGCACCTGCTGGACTGTACCTGGCGAGGAGCTAGAGTATGACAAACCGTCCTCCCTGTACTCCCCTCCAGGCTGCCGTTTTCTGAACTTTGTGTCCATCTTCTCACTCCTCTGTCAGAGAAGCATATTCCTAATGATGTTCCCTACTTCTGCCTGTTTCTGAACTTTACATTGTATCCCATGTAAGCTTCGGTGATTAACTTAATATTAAGGGAGTTTTATTTGTTTGTCCAAACCTACAACGTACATGTTTTTCATTCCTGTTTCATAGAAAACCTAAAGTATGAAATACTTTACCTCCAGTGGGATCTGGCTTCCAGCCCAGGACAATGTGGCAAAACAGGCATCCTGGCATCAACGCATACCGTCTGTTTCCTAGAATTTACAAACAGGGAACTAATTCAGTTAGGTTCTCCTTAAATTGGGGCTCTGACTACACCATCCTGGATTTTGCCTTCTCCAGGCCATACTGGCCACATGCCTTCTTCTCTGAAGCAAAACTTTCATGTTCCAGCTTCTGGTTTATGAATGGAGCCCAACCAGGAGAGAAGAACTGATAACTTTAAATCCTGATGTTCGTGCCCAGCGTTAGTGACGGTGGCAGGAAATGCTGTCTTTCAGTTTGGTGGAAGTCTAAATTGGTTCACCTTCAAAGGAGAATTGGACAGAATCTAGCAATTCCATGTATAAGGATTCATCATAAGGACTGAATTCTTGCAAGACGTATGAGAACAAAGATACATAGGCAATTAAATTGATCCCCGGGTTTTCCCTAGCAGTGGAAATCTGGAAATGGCATACACATTCATCAGTAGGGTTGGAGTAAACAATTAGGTCACACAATACAATGAATACCCAGCTGTATACAAAGAATAAAGTGTTTATAAACCTTTGGTGAAGGAAGCATGTTGTAGAGCAACTTAACATCAAAAACACCCATCGTGTGCTTAAGAGGTCAAAAGGATATGCTCAAAAACCAGGCTCCCTTCTGCTTCTGGGGTCCTCTTTCCCAGTGCTTCCCAGCTGCTGGGTTTAGATACTGCTCAGCCCTTGGCACGTAGAGATGAAAGACGGGAAAGCCTGTGACCAGGGCCGACGCTTCTTGGTATCCATTCCTCGGCTGTGCTAATGGTGAAACAGCACGTACATTGCCGGATGTGCCAGGCGCTGTTCAAACACCTTTGGCTTTTAGCTCATGGGATTTTTGAGAGAACTCCATTTCCAGAGAGGATTAAAGTACTATAAATATGCAGTCACTATAAAATGAGAGCTCTCAAGAAAAACTTTTGGTAGGCTGATGTAATTTCTGGCAACTCTGACAAGACCAAGGGAGACAAGGAATAAAGGAACACTGGACTTCGAAGATGTTTGAAGGAAATCATGCCCATGGTGTAAGAGGAGAGAAGCCTGGAGGGCTGCTGGCCAGGCTGCTCCTATACCGCTCCTTGGCCTCTTTGCTTGGTTGGGAGTGAAGGAGCGGTAACCCAGGTCTTTGGGCAAAGCCAAGAGCCCAGTGGGCCAGGGGCCAGCCTCCATGACCAGCTCTCTCCCTCAGCCACACCACAGAGGTTTTAACCCACTCCTACATGACTTACTCACTTCTACTAATAGGAACAAATGTTATTCTCCAAAGGAAGGAAATTGTGTGCGCTGCAGGAGAATTGGCACTTAACCAAATACAAACACATACCTTAGGGACAGCTTGGGGCTGTGGGCCTCTGTCAGCTGAGTCTGTTACTGCTCTCAGGAAGCTCAGTCTCCTCTGCTTTCCCTAAATCCAACTAGCCCAGGTGGTGGCCTCTCTCTTACTGATAGTTCTGTTCTCCCATAACCACCTTTCCCAGTCCATGCCTTTCCTGCCCTAGAGGAACCCCAGAGGCCTCCCAAACACGCCAGGTGCTAGCCCTCAGGAATAGAGACTCTGGCCAGGTGCAACCCTGCAAGAGGCCTGGAGTAAAGCCCAGAGCTGGAGAGTGGGAGAGGATCTGTGACGTGGCATGCATCTGTTCATACACAAGGAGACCGAGACTAAAGGTGTCCGGTGACTTTCTTGTCATGTAAGGACAGCGTATAAGTGGCATGGCATCCAGGAGTCACGAGTGCTCTTCACACTCCATGGCTGGCTGCCTGCCTGCCTTCCTCAACACCTTCACTGGCCAAAATCAAATTGAAATGAACGCTGGCTACAGGTAGTGTAGGGTGGTACTTATCAAACTTTGTTGCACGTTAGAATCACCTAGAAAGCTTAAAAATTCTTAGTGTTTGGGTGTACATGAAAACAAATCACCATCCCTGAGCTGAGATCCATGCATCTGGGGTATTTGACCCAGGTCACTTAATTTTGTCTGTGCCTGCGAGTGGTGATGGGTAGGAGTGTGGCCTGGAGAACTCAACGCATTCTGGCATCTCATGGACCTGATTCTGGGCATGGCAGTGGGGCACAGTGGGTGGTTAGGCTGTTGGCAGCTTGGGATTGAGGGCTTTTTCCAGTGGAGGCTTGCCCTCCCTAGAGTTTTGGTGGTTTACAAACTATTTCTGCATCTGGAGGAGCTAGACCAGTCCACAAAGCCTTCAATGCTGACATCGAGAAATAAACATCCTCCGTATTTGGCAACAGAGGCAGGCCTGACTATATCCCAGGAAACTCCTCCCTGTTCTCTAGAGAACATTCCTGACAGTATCTCTGAAGACACTGAAAATGGATTTGAGCCTTGGTTGAAAAGTTACTTTTTTTGGTGAGGTAGAAAACTTGAGTTAAAAGCCAACATTACGATCTTAGAGCCATTTCATGTCCTTAGATGACTAGTAAGTTGTTTAATACAAGCATTTTTTAAAATAAAAGCTAAGGTATAATGAGTTTTGACATTAATTCCTATTTTCCTAATTTTACATTGTATTCTAAAACTGGGAAATGTGTATCTATACCAATATGCATATAGACTACATACTACTATATAATATATATAGACTATATAGACTACATACTACTATATCATACTACTACATGAAACATCCTGGATAAAACAACTAGACATAAGATTACAAGGGAATAGAACACCTGAACAACAGTATAGACTATATAGGTAACTAGAATTATTGTGCGGATCATTTCATAATATGTAAAAATACTGAATCACTATGATGTATAACTAAAATTAATAAGATATTGCACGTCGATTGTATTTCAGTTTAAAAATGTACACCTAACACACACATCTACAGAACCCTCCACCCAGCAGCAGAATACATATTCTTCTCAAAGGCACAAGGAATATTTTCCAGAACAGAACATAGGTTAGACAATAAAACAAGTCTCAGTGAATTTAAGAGGATTCAAATCATAGAAAGTGTATCCTTCGACCACAGTGGAGTTAGAGATCAGTGACAAATTTAGAAAATAGAAAAATATGTGGAAATTAAACCTCACATTCTTTTTTTTATTATTTCTTTTCAGCATAACAGTAATTGTTTTTGCACCACACCCAGTGCTCCATGCAATACGTGCCCTCCCCAATACCCACCACCTGGCTCCCCCAACGCCCCCCCACCCCTTCAAAACCCTCAGGTTGTTTTTCAGTGTCCATACTCTCTCATGGTTCACCTCCCCTTCCAATTTCCCTCAACTCCCTTCTCCTCTCCATCTCCCCATGTCCTCCATGTTATTTGTTATGCTCCACAAATAAGTGAAACCATATGATAATTGACTCTCTCTGCTTGACTTATTTCACTCAGCATAATCTCTTCAGTCCCATCCATGTTGCTACAAAAGTTGGGTATTCATCCTTTCTGATGGAGGCATAATACTCCATAGTGTATATGGACCACATCTTCCTTATCCATTCATCCATTGAAGGGCATCTTTGTTCTTTCCACAGTTTGGTGACCGTAGCCATTGCTGCTATAAACATTGGGGTACAGTTGGCCCTTCTTTTCACTACATCTGTATCTTTGGGGTAAATACCCAGTAGTGCAATTGCAGGGTCATAAGGAAGCTCTATTTTTAATTTCTTGAGGAATCTCCACACTGTTCTCCAAAGTGGCTGCACCAACTTGCATTCCCACCAACAGTGTAAGAGGGTTCCCCTTTCTCCACATCCTCTCCAACACACGTTGTTTCCTGTCTTGCTAATTTTGGCCATTCTAACTGGTGTAAGGTGGTATCTCAATGTGGTTTTAATTTGAATCTCCCTAATGGCTAATGATGAACATTTTTTCATGTGTCTGATAGCCATTTGTATGTCTTCATTGGAGAAGTGTCTGTTCATATCTTCTGCCCATTTTTTTGATATGATTATCAGTTTTGTGTGTGTTGAGTTTGAGAAGTTCTTTCTAGATCCTGGATATCAACCTTTTGTCTGTACTGTCATTTGCAAATATCTTCTCCCATTCCGTGGGTTGCCTCTTTGTTTTCTTGACTGTTTCCTTTGCTGTGCAGAAGCTTTTGATCTTGATGAAGTCCCAAAAGTTCATTTTCGCTTTTGTTTCCTTTGCCTTTGGAGACATATCTTGAAAGAAGTTGCTGTGGCTGATATCGAAGAGGTTACTGCCTATGTGCTCCTCTAGGATTCTGATGGATTCCTGTCTCACGTTGAGGTCTTTTATCCATTTTGAGTTTATCTTTGTGTACGGTGTAAGAGAACGGTCGAGTTTCATTCTTCTACATATAGCTGTCCAGTTTTCCCAGCACCATTTATTGAGGAGACTGTCTTTTTTCCACTGTATATTTTTTCCTGTTTTGTCGAAGATTATTTGCCCATAGAGTTGAGGGTCCATATCTGGACTCTCTAATCTGTTCCACTGGTCTATGTGTCTGTTTTTATGCCAGTACCATGCTGTCTTGGTGATCACAGCTTTGTAGTAAAGCTTGAAATCAGGTAACGTGATGCCGCCGGTTTTATTTTTCTCAACATTTCCTTAGCGATTCGGGGTCTCTTCTGATTCCATACAAATTTTAGGATTATTTGCTCCAGCTCTTTGAAAAATACCAGTGGAATTTTGATCGGAGTGGCATTAAGAGTATAGATTGCTCTAGGCAGTATAGACATTTTAACAATGTTTATTCTTCTGATCCAAGAGCATGGAATGGTCTTCCATCTTTTTGTGTCTTCTTCAATTTCTTTCACGAGTGTTCTGTAGTTCCTCGAGTACAGATCCTTTACCTCTTTGTAAACCTCACATTCTTAAAACAAACCTTCGCAAGAGAAATTGGAAAAGATCCAGAGATGAATGAAATTGAAAACCCAATGTAACAAACATAATAAATAACGAAACACCTATATTTTAAAAATAGAAAAATGATACCAAATCAATAACCTAACATTCTACCTTAAGAAACTAGAAAAAGAAGAGCAAACTAAACTCACAGCAAAGAGAATGAAGGAAATAAAAATGATTAGAGCAGATATAAATGAAATGGAGAATGTAAAACAATAGAAAAAATCAAGGAAATTTCTTTGAAAAGCTTAATGAGACTGACCAAGGGAAAAAGAGAGAATATCCAAATTACTAAAACCAGGAATAAAAAAGAGACAGTACAACCAACCTTATAGAAATAAAAAGAATTATAAGGGAATACTGTGAACAATGGTATGCCAAAGCACCAGGTAAACTATATGAGGTGAATTAATTCCTAGAAAGATGAAAACTACTGAAACTGACTTACGAAGAAATAGAAAACCTGCATACACACCTATAACAAGCAAAGAGATGGGTTCAGTAATCAAAAAGCTTCCCACCAAGAAAAACTCAGGACCAGGCTTCATTCATTCATTCTATCAAATGCTTAAAAAGTAATCAATATCAATCCTTCACAAATGCTTGCAAAAAATATAATAAGATGGAACACTTTCTAACATATTCCATGTGGTCAGTTCTAATACCAAAACCATGCAAAGATATCTCAAGAAAACTATAGATCAATGTCCCTTACAATATAGATGCAAATATTCTCAACAAAATAATCTGGCACTGTATAAAAATGATACACCATCACCAAGTGGGTTCATGGCTGCAAGTTTGGTTCAAAATAAAGATAGATGATAGATAGATAGACAGATAAAATAAAGAATAAAATTATATGATCATCTCAATAAATGCAGGAAAGCATTTTTAAAATCCAACAGCCATCACAATAAAAATAAACTAAACAGAAGGGAATTTCCTCAACTTGATAAAGGACATCTATAGAAACCCACAGTTAACATCATACTTAATGATGCAATTGAAAACTTTCACCCTAAGATCAGGAACAAGACAAAGATGTTTGCCTTTGCCACTTATATTCAACATTGTTCTCAAAAGTTGTAGCCAGAACAATTAGACAAGAAAAAGAAATAAAAGACATCCAGCTGGTAGAGGAAGAAGTAAATCTGTTTATTTGCATATAACATGATCTTATATATAGAAAACACTAAGGAATCCACAAAAAAGCCTCTTAGAACTAATAAGCTCAGTAAGGTTGCAGGATATGAGATACATAAACAAAAATCAGTTTTATTTGCATACACTATCACTAAATCTGAAAATAAAATTAATTTCATTCATAAGAGAATAAAAACAATAAAATACTTAGGAATAAATTAATCAAAGAAGTGCAAACTTGTACATTGGAAACTATAAAACACTGCTGAAATAAATTAAAGAAGACCTAGGGTGCCTGGAGGCTCAGCTGGTGAATCGTCTGCCTTTGGCTCAGATCATGATCTCAGGGTCCTGGGATTGAGTCCTGCCTCGGACTCCCTGCTCAGTGGGAAGCCTGCCTCTCCCTCTGCCCTTCACCCTGTTCTTGTGCTCTCTCTGACTCTCCCCCTCAAATAAATAAAATATTTTTTTAAAAAAATCAAAGAAGACCTAAATAAAAAGCATTCATGGACTGGAAGACCTACCTTGTTAAATGGATAAACTAAATTTACCTACAGGTTTATTGAGATCCCTGTAAAAAATTACAACCTCCTTTTTTGCATGAAAAATGGACAAGCTAGTCCTAAAATGCATATAGAAATGCAAGGGACACAGAATAGCCAATTCAATCTTGAAAGTGAAGACAAATCGGGACGGCTCACACTTCCCAATTTCAAAACTTACTGCAAAGCTACAGTAATGAAGACAGTGTGATACTGGCCTACGGATACACACATAGATCAATGAAATAGAATGGAAAGCCCAGAAATAAAGCCATGCATCTGTAAGCAATTGATTTTCAATGAGGGTGCCAAGATCATCCAATGGAAAATAAGTCTTTTCAACAAATTGTTCTGGGACAATTGGATATCCACACGTCAAAGAATCAAGTTGGACTCACCATATACAAAAATTAACTCAAAATGGACCAAAATTTAAGTGTAGGACCTGCAAGTATAAAACTTAGAAGAAAACATAGGTGTAATTTCATGATCTTGAATTAGGTAATAATTTTTCAGATATGACATTAAAAGTACAGACAACCAAAGAAAACAATAAATTAGATTTTTAATTTTTAATTTTTTACAATTTTTAAAATTTTGTTAAACCTTTGTACTTCAAAGGACACTACCAAGAAAGTGAAAAAACAACTCATAAAATGGAGAAAGCATTTTCAAATTATGTGTGTGATAAGGGTCTAGTGCCCAGAAAATATACAAAAAATCTTGCAACTTAACAATAGGAAGACTTTTTTTAAAAAAGATCTGAATAGACATTTCACCAAAGATATACAAATGGTCAATAAGTACATGAAAAGATGATACTGATATCATTAATCATTACAGAAATAAAAATCAAAACTACAATGAGATACCACTTTAAAACACCTGGATGGCTCTAATGGAAAATAACAAATACTAAGGAAAATATGGAAAAATTGGACTCTTCCTACGTTGCTAGTAGAAATGCAAATTGGTGCAACCACAACGCAAAACAGCTTGGCAGTTCCACAAAAAGTTAAACATAGAGTTACTATGTAACTCTGCAATTAAATGTACTCCTAGTTATATACCCAAGAGAATTGAAAACAAGTTCTCAACCAAAGAGTGTATACAAATCTTCATAGTGCCGTTATTCATAATAATCAAAAAGTGGAAAAAGCCCAAATGTTCATCAACTAGTGAATGAATAAACAAAATATGATACATCCAAATTATGAACTGTTATTGGCAACAAAAAGAAAGGAAGTATTGATACATTCTACAATGGTATTGAACCTTGAAAACATTATGCTAAGTAGAGGAAAGGAGCCAGAAACAAAAGGCCACATATTGTATGATTCCATTTATATGAAATGTCCAGAATAGACAAATCCATAGAAACAGAAAGTAAATTAGTGGTTGCCAGGGAACTGGAAGTGGGGGGAGGGGAGACAGAACAGGAAGTGACTGCTAACAAGTACACGGTTTTCATTTGGGTTGATGGAAACATTCTGGAATTAGTGGTGATGTTTTGCATAACTTTGTGAATATACTAAAAATCATGGACTACCATACTTTTAAATGGTTAATTTTATGGTATTTTAATTCTCTCTCAATTTTTTAAAAAGAGTATATACATCCTCTAAACTAACATAGGGAGAAAATGGAAAAATACTTAAATGATCCAAAATAAGAAAGGAATGAAAATGGATGAATAATAAACACGGTTGATATGGATTTTGCTCAAAATATTAATAAGATTAGATGAAAATGGACTGAATATGTGAAAATATCTGGAAACACATGTATGTTTACAAAAAACACGTCAAAAACAGAAAAGCTCAAAATAAAGAGGTAGAAAATGTATAATGTGCAAACACCAAACAACTTCAACAAAACCCTGCCATAACCATATTATCAAAATACTATTAAAGCAAAAAGCATGTTAGAAAAAAGTATTACTTTGTAATAACAGCAGACTGAGTTCTACCGGAAGTTAAAACACCAAATTTTTGTGCCCTACTTAACCTATCCTCAAAACACATAAAGCAAAAATCGGCAGCTCTACTACAAAAAGAAAAAAAAAAAAGAACAAGAACAAAACCATTGTAGATTTTGACACTGCTCAGTAAATGATAGACTCTGACCCTCTTACATTCTCAATGAGGACGTGGAATTTAACAAGCACGTACCTGATTTTGAGTTATTCATCTCTGCAAGGCCCAAGTGTGAGTATGGTAGGCAGTTTCTAAATTGACTCCCAATGACCCCAGCTCCCAATACTCACACTCTTGTGTAATCCCCTCCTCTTTGGTGAGGGATGGACCAAGTGCCTTATTTTTAACAAACAGATTATGGCCAATGTGATGGGGTGTCACTTCTGAAATCTAGCTATGAAAGATTGTGACTTCTGTCTTGCGCACACTTGTCCTCTTACTCCCTCATCTTGTTCCCTCTGGAGAGGCCAGCTGCCAGATTGTGAGGTGCTGTAAGGAGTAGCCCATGAGCCAAGAAACTGAGGGCGATTTCCACCAACAGCCTGTGAGGAGCTGAGGCCCTCAGGCTAACAATCCAGGAGGAGTAAATCCCGCCCGCACCCACATGATTGAGCTTGGAGGAAATTCTGCCCCTGTCCAGCTGTGGGAAGACTGAAGCCTGGGCAACATTTTAACTGTGGCCAATTAGAGACCCCTAGCCAGAGGACCCAGCCAAGCCAGACCGGGGTTTGTGTTCCAGAAACCATGACATAATAAATGCTGGGATTTTAAGCCACTAAATTTTGGAGTAATTTGTTATGCAATGAAAGATAATTAGTACACTCAGGATGATCAGTCTCACAGTTTACTTTGGCATTTGATAAATATATAGATAAGAAATAGATATCTACATGGAAATAGAGTGATAGGATAGGTAGGGCCTTGGGACAAAAATGTCATTTTAACATCCTTTTTATTCTTCGCACTTGAATATCCTTTATGAGGGATGGGATACATAAATGTTTTTATGCTCATACAATGGAATTCGATGCAACTCTTCAAATGAGTATTATTTTTGTGAGGAGGAGGATGTACTAGTAGTAGGAAATATTCATATGATATTTATAATCTCTTAGAGTAGTAATTATTAGTTAATGACCTCTAATTGTGTTAGAATTATAATCCATTCCATTTTTCAAATGCAAATACTGAGTTTTAAGAAGGTTGTATATAGCTTCCCAAAGGGCAGCCCATAATAAGTGTTGGGGCAGGTGTTTGACAGCAACCAAACCACACTCAAGAACAGCTTTCTCAGGATGCCTGGCTGGCTCTGTTGGTGTAGCATACAACTTTTTTTTTTTTTTTTAAGACTTATTTGACAGAGAGAGAGAGAGAGAGGGCGTACAAGCAGAGGGAGTGGCAGGCAGAGGGAGAAGCAGGCTCCCAACTGAGCAGGGAGCCCAATGAGGGACTCAATCCCAGGACCCTGGCTGGAATCATGACTTGAGCCAGAGGCATATGCTTCACTGACTGAGCCACCCAGGCACCCCATAGCATGAGACTCTTGTTTGTGGGTTCAAGCCCTATACTAGGTGTAGAGATTAAGTAAAAAAAATAGAATCACAAAAAAATAACAAAACAAAACAAGTTTCTCTCCCTCATTTTCCCCTTGGGCTCTGCAAACCCTACGGTCCTGCTGTATGTAACCCAAGGAAAGGGGAAGGAGCCATGAGCCCTAGAACTTGCTCATGCTCTCATTTCTCATGAGCAATAAGAACCAGACTTGATTTTATCTGGAAATATAAGTGAACGTGACACTGATGGCCCTTTGATTTTGAGAAGCAATTTGTATGCATGTTACCATAAACCAGTGCGGGTATCCTTGCTATCCAAACTTTCACTATCGAGCTTAAGATTGAGTCAAATAAGGTCAGATGAGTATTTTTTTTACACTTGAATTTAATGGTTCAGTTGTTTGTTTTTTTAAGTAAGTTCTACACCCAACTTGGGCCTCGAACACATGACCCTGAGATCAAGAGTCAGATGCTCTACTGACCGAGCCAGTCAGGCGCCCCAACTAAAGTCAGATGATAGATAAGATCTTTGTTACAAAAACTCTTGTTCTTTGCTGTCTTAAATGAAGGAACCAAATTCATTTGGATTACGTGCTGTCCCTTCTGACTCAAGCTCGGGGTCTGACTTTCATCATCCAAATCAGGAAGCAAATAGATTTGGGTGGTGAGAGACAGTTTCGCATGCACAGAAAATACATCCCACTCTGATTTGGCTGTCACTGGTTATCTCTAGTGCCTATTTCCTTTTCAAATAAATGGGTGTCATGTTTTGATTTTTACAAGCATGTTTACATAACTGACTTTTATAAAATACACCAGTTAGCGGAACACTCCTTGTTTCTATCTCAGGAACCACAATGCAGATTCCCAAAGGGGGCATTGCCCAAATATTTGGAAACCGATGCCCTCAGACAGACAGGCATTCGCCTTGGTCCCCAATATTTCCACTTACGGACCTCGGGTTCAGTGGGCCTTTGCATACCATCACCTCTAGTTCACTGGGCCAGATGCCCCTGAGTGGAAGGGACAGCTGTTCACGTATTACATGAAGTTTTTAGATTCTTACTGTGAGGCAAACAGTTCATTCCTCGGGTCTTGGTCTCCCTCGGTCCACTGCTGGGTGTTTTGGGGGTGGTGAGTGGGGGCTTTTCCAACATGATGCTTTGAGGCTTGGCGTCACTGAGTCTCTCCTTTTACCCTGAGCTTGTGCTCAGATGTTTAGAGCGCTGTGCTAATGAGGCGCTGGTCCTGGCGCGGGGACCCGGATGCCACCTCTGATCCCATGCCAAGGATCCTGGCCAGCTGCCTGCCAGCAACCGTCTATCACCAGAGGGATCCGGAGAGCAGCTGGAAGGGACGGGGACCACCTTGGGGCTCCTGGAGAAGGCTGCGCATCCCTTTAGAAGCAAGTCAACACATGTGTGATGCTCCAAAGCACCTCTCCCTCGACCAGAGGCATCATTTTAATAAAAGGAAAAACAACCTGTTGATTTTTACATTTTGCCGTAAATTTTTGCTGGCAGCCATCTGTTGACTGTGACAGCTTACCACTGCAGTTTTTGTTCCCCTTTATTACTAGAAAGTTCTTATATGAAGCTTTAAAGGCTCCACCAGTGAGAAACCACTATATAAACACGCTGTTCGGAGAAAAGAGAATGACCCAGAATTCTTGTTCTCTAAAGATGGGCGATCATCCCGACACCAGCCCTTAGCTCAGAAACTCAGCCGGGCTGCATCCACTGACCATAGGAGGACAGAAGAATATCCCAGTGGTGGCGTGAGGAGAGGGGGGCTCCCATTATGGCCTCCCTGATCCTGAAGTTCAAGTCAAAATCTCCAGCAATTGTCTGTTGTGTAATAGTCGTGGGAACGAGGTAGGCTCTGGACAAAGAGGGTTTCCTACCCTGTACCTCTGGCAAGTACCCCCTCCTCAGCGGGGACCTTCACGGAATCCTGGAACATGGACAGTGGTGTCTGGAGCCATGCGGAAGCTCAGGAACCAGCACCCTGGGTGCTGGTCTTTCTCCTGACCAGGACACTTGGAAGAACCATGGCTCCCGCAAAGCGGGTAGGTTTGGAGAGTGGCTCGTAGTTGAGTGATGAAAGTATCACTCGAAACACTTCGTCGCAAGCTACATGTGTGCACAAATGAGCGTGTGCAAGCATGTGCATGCTGTGTGTGTTGGGAGGATGTTTTTTTAACAGCTTCCTTGGGGAATAATTTGCATACCATAAAGGGCACATAATTGAGGTGTACAACTTGTTGGACATTTGTATACTCCTGTGACATCATTTCCATAATCAAGACAACAAACATCCACCACCTCAGGTTCCTTGCCTGTCTTTGTATCCTTCCCTGCAGCCCCTCCCCACCCTACCTCTCCCCAAGCAGCCCCTGATTTGCTTTTTGTCACGAGTAAGTAGTTTTGTAACTACTTATAATACTAGTTCTGAGCCCAGCAGACTTTGTTTTTGTAGGTGAATTTTTTATTGTGTGTTTAAAATTCTCAATTTGGGGCGCCTGGGTGGCTCAGTTGGTTAAGCAACTGCCTTAGGCTCAGGTCATGATCCGGGGATCCTGGGATTGAGTCCCGCATCAGGCTCCCTGCTCAGGGGAGAGACTGCTTCTCTCTCTCTCTTTGCCTGCCACTCCCCCTGCTTCTGTGCTCTCTCTCTTTCTCCCTCTCTCTGTTGAATAAATAAATAAAATCTTTAAAAATAAATAAAATTCTCAATTCCCAGAGAATGAGAGAAACAGAGACCCACGAAAGGCTGGTATGGGGCACCTCCTGGGGGTAACCATAGCCTCAGCTTCACTCCAGTGTCCTGGAGCCCTGCCCACAGGACAGCCCCAAGCAGCCTCTACCAGCTTGGCGACAATGCTTGCTGTCTTTTCCAGCAGGCTCAGTCCTGGCCAGTCCTGGCACCAAAGCAAGGAATGCCAGGAGTAGGACAGTTGAGACCAGTGGCTGCCACATCATGTCTCATCCCTGTACTACCTAGCTGCTATGTAGAAAGTACTCCCCTCCTCTCTCCTTTCTCAGAGCTTCGCCCTTACTGCTCTGTTCCTCCACATACTGGGTCTTTCCTCTGTCTGCTCTGTTCCCAGTCCCTGAAACCCCCGAAGCTCTAGGTCAATGTCACAGTCTCTTCTCTCTTCTCCAGTTCTTCATGCAGAGCTACATCTCTGACCAGGCTCTGCCCACAAGCCCACACACCTTCTCCCTCTGGTGGGGAGCCTGCACCTGGGAGATGCACGGGGGCTGCGAACCAGTGCCCGCCCGCCTCTCACAGCTGCCCAGCCTCTTCCAGTGCAGCAAGGATGTTCGGACCAGGGGTAACCTGGGAAATTGGCCAGCATACACACTGGGTCCTGATTTGGGCAAATAATGATAAAAATAGTGCTTTCCCACCAAATAGGTGATCACATCAATGAAAGTGCCTGGTTCATTTCTAACAAAAACAGGCATCAGAGAAGTAGGGCTTGGGTCGATTATAAAGGCTCCTTAGGAGACAGGTAAAGGTCTCTTCAACCGGACACATAAAAAACTAGTCCTCTCCCCCCAGAAAGAACAATACATTGTGCAATGGTGCATTTCTCAGTTTTGATATGCCAAATATCATTGGCATATAACATTGTCTAAGTTTGAGGCACACAACGTAATGATTTGACATATTATTATGCCGGAAATGCATAATATTATGAAACGACCACATTAAGTCTACTTAACATCCATCACCTAATGTAGTGACAAGTTGTTTTCTTATGATAAGAATTTTCAAGATTTACTCTCTTAGCTTTCAAATATGCCATAAAATCTTGTCAACTATAGTCACCATGATACACTTTACTTACAACTGGAAGTTGTAGCCTTTGACCCCCTTCACCCATTTCCCACCACCCACTCCCCGCCTCTGGCAACCTTCTGTCTGTTTCTGCGAGTTCAGGTTTTTTTCAGGTCCACATATGACTGAGAACATACAATATTTCTCTTCCCCTTATTTGTTTCACTTACACAATGCCCTCCAGTTTCATCCACGTTGTCACAAATGGCAGGATCTCCTTCTCTTGTATAGCTGAATAATAGTCATATGATTTCATAGATATAATTCGTGTATATTACATATTCATATATATTCCTATTCATATGTCTGTATATATATGTGTGCGTGTGTAGAGAGACACCTATATCCATTTTCTTTATCCATTCATCCATTGATGGACCCTTGACTTGTTTCCATGTCTTAGCCCTTATAAGTAATGCTGTGACGAGCATGGGGTGCAGATAGCTCTTCCAGAAAGTGATTTTATTTCCTTCAGATAGATACCCAGCAATGGAATTCTGGATCACAGGGTATTTCTACATTTAATTTTTTAAGTAACCTTCATCCCGTTTTCCACAGTGGCTGTACTGATTTACCTTCCTACCAGTCATGCACAAGGTTCCCTTTCTCTCCACATCCTCACCACACTCATTCTTTCTTGTCTTTTTGATCATCGCCATGTTAACAGGTGTGAGGTGCTTTCTCGTTGTGGTTTGGATTTGTAATTCCTGAGGATGAATGATGCTGAACACTTTTTCATGTACCTGTTGCCATCTGGATGTCTTCTTTGAAAAATAGGTCTATTTGGGCCCTTTGATCATTTCCAAATTGGATTATTATTATTAAGTATTATTATTATATGCTATCAAGTTGCATGAGTTCCTTACGTACTTTGGATATTAACCCCTTACCAGTTGTGTGGTTTGTAAATATTTTCTTCCATTCCATAGGTTGCCTTTTCATTTTGATTTTTTTTTCTGTCCAGAGGCTTCTTAGTTGCAAAATTAAAAATGTCTTTTCATCAATAAGAGAGTGAAGAGGTCACAGATGGAGAAATATATTTATAATGTATATAGCAGACACAGTAGTAATGTCCAGAAAATGTACCGGACTCCTACAGATTAAGAAGAGAAAGGCTAGGGGCGCCTGGGTGGCTCAGTCATTAAGCGTCTGCCTTTGGCTCAGGTCATGATCCCGGGGTCCTGGGATCGAGCCCCATGTCAGGCTCACTGCTCAGCACGAAGCCTGCTTCTCCCTCTCCCAACTCCCCCTGTTTGTGTTCCATCTCTGGCTGTCTCTCTCTCTCTGTCAAACAAATAAATAAAATCTTAAAAAAAAAAAAAAAGAAGAAGAAGAAGAAGAAGAAGAAGAGAAAGGCTGATAACCCGATTGAAACAACACATGTAAGATGAGCAGCCTAGAAGCGGATGCTGGTAGTCCCACAAGAGTGTGGATGTCCTGAGACCATGGGATTGGAGTCTGAGAAATGGTGAATGCTGTGTATTTATATATTATAATAAAATGTAGTCTAATTAATTAATTAAAGAAATGAACTGATGCCTCACCAAAACAGGAAGGAAGGAAGGACATCCCAATGTTCAAAAGCGTATAAAAAAGACCCAACCTCATAAGCTATATGACAAACTTAACCCAGTGAGGAACCAGTACACATCTACCAGAATGGCCAACACTGAAAAGACTGTTAATCCCAAGCACTGGGGAGAATAGGAGTAACCAAAACACTCATCTGCTCATTCCCACTCGTTACACAGTGGAAATATAAAAGGGCACAACCACTTTGGGAAACTCTGGGAGCACCCACTAAAGCTGAGAATACCCTGTTACCCAGAAATTCCACTCCTGGACATAGACTCCAAAGCAGTGCGCACATGTTGTCGCCCAAGATGCGCACTGGAATGTTGCTAGCAGCAAATGGCCAACAGGAGGAGAGTGATTAGATACATGATAATATATCTATAAAAGGAATTCTTACAGAAGTGAAAATGGATTAGCAAGTGGATGGCTATGCATAGCTGGTGGATCTCACCCCCGTGATGTTGGGCAAAAGAAGCCAGATGCAAAAGGATACATTCTATAGGCATCTGTTTGTGTGAAGTTCAAAAGCAGGTAAAACTAACCTATGACGTAGAAGTCAGTATACCGATCGCCTTAGTGCTTAGAGGGTGGTGCTTGCGGGAAAGGTGACTCTGGTAATACTCTGTCTCTCTCTTTTTTTTTTTAAGATTTTATTTATTTATTTGGCACAGAGAGACAGCGAGAGAGGGAATACAAGCAGGGGGAGAAGCAGGCTTCATGCTGAGCAGGGAGCCTGCCGTGGGGCTCGGTCCCAGGACCACAGGATCTAGGTTGAAGGCAGACGCCCAACAACCGAGCCACCCAATATTCTGTCTCTTGATCAAGGGGCTGGTGATCCAGATGTATTCACCTTGTGATAGCTCGGCAAGCTATATTCTTGGGGTTGGTGGCTTTTCTCTATGTATATTGTACTTCCATGTTTTCATTTTATAAAGCTGCTACGGATAAAGAAGCCTTATATTTTCTTTAAAACAAACTCTTCTAATTATCATCCTCACCTGATCTTCATATCCTATATAAAATCATACAAAGCCAGAAAGCTTTTAGTAGACTAGCTGACACGTACTATGTTTATGCATATATCCTTTGTGACTATTAAAAAAAAGAGAGAGAGCACTGTGGATTCTGGAATTAATGGATAACAGGGAAGGGTTTATCTCTAAATCAACAAACTGAACAACGGGTAAAATTGGGAAATGTGAAACAGAAAACTGGGACGGGCTGTATTTTCCTTGGAATATTTACTTATGGAATGAAGGTCTTCGTTCAGTTAAAAAGATTAGAAACTTGGTGGAGAAGATAGGAAAGATCATTTTTAGTGAGGGAGGTTCCTTTCTTAGAGCCAGATCTCATCCATATGGACCCACATACTAAGCGTATCCCGAAGCCATAGCAAGGACCAAGTTCGAGCCAACCATCCTGAGCCATCTTGCCTCTGCTGGACTGGCTGACCTAGGGAGGCAGCCTGTTTTATTCTCCTAGTTCCACATAGCAACTACTACTTATCAGAAGTTAGCCTATGTCTTAGTGACCCAAAAATAAATCAGATGTAGTTCCTATTCTCAAGAGAAGGAAGTTCTATAAAGCTGGTTACAATTCAAGGTGAGGATATGAATGTTATGAATTATACCAGCCATAGATTATGACCCCAGACAAATTGCTTAACCCTGCTGGGCCTCAGTTTCTTTTTCTGTGTACTGGGGGATAAAGATAGCACCCACCTCACAGGGTTGTTGTAGGATGAGGTGAGATCAAATGTGTGAAACAATTAGCCAGGTGCACCTGGTACTTACAGTGCACGACTGTGCTCCATGTCTGTGATGACGGTGACCACACCATGGTTAAAATGATGGTGAGGGCTCCCATCAAGACCCAGCCTTCAGGAATTCAGGGATACCTTTCCGGAGGAGACCTTAAAGGACGGATAGCTGGAGAAGATATGGAGGGAAAGGAGAATGGCGAACAGACAGGACAGCCCAGAAGGTCTCAGAACCGTGAGCCAGCTGGGGGAGTGCGGGCTGCCTGCATCTTTGGAGGAGGAGTCAGAGGGTGGAGGATTCTGTGGAGAAGAGTCTGGAGTTGGGCCTTGGAGGGCCTTGCGTACCAAGTTGGTGAGCCGCCATTTCATTCTGGGAGTGGCAGGGAATCACGGAAGGGAATCAAAAAATACCTTCCAAGTAAAATTGCAGGAGCCCGACGTGGGGTTCGATCCCAGGACCCCAGGATCGAGGTTGAAGGCAGACACCCAACAAATGAGCCACCCAATATTCTGTTAAGTTTGAGGGAAAGAGCAGTATCTAGTTTGCCAAAAGGGGAACGGGTGCCACTGGAAATGGAGGACCTGAGAGGAAAACCAGGCGTGGCGGGAGGAGGGATGTGAGCTGTGTCTCGAACGGGTGGGGTCCCAGGTGCCCGTGGAGGGGTCTGTAGCAAATGCCCATTGTGCAGCTGGGTACGCCAGGTGGGGCCCGGGGCGATGAGTGAGACATCTGGGGAACACATATGGGAGGACAGGGACTGTCTCCTCAGGGCAAGCCAAGGAGGCCGAGCCACACTGGGGCTTCAGGAGGGAAGATGGGCCTTGGGACACAGCAGAGTGTGGAACGTCCAGGGGAGGAAACATAAGGTAAGGACCAGAAAGGACTTGGGATCTGTCAGCTCAGTCTGCTGTCACAAGTACCACAGACTTGAGCCTTCAATAACAGAATTTATTTCTCACAGTTCCAGAGGCTGGAAGACCGAGATCAAGGGGACGGCAGCACGGGTGCCTCCTGAGGCCACCTCTCCCTGTGTCCTCATGTGGTCGTCCCTCTGTGTGTGTCTGGAGCCTGATATCCTCTCCTCATATAAACACCAGCACACCGGACCAGGGCCCACCACTCATTTTATCTTAACAACCTCTGTAAGGCTGAATCTCCAAATGGTCATGTTCTGAGGTACGGGACTTTGACATATGAACTTTGAGGGGACACAGTTCAGCCTAGAACAGGCCTAGTGCGTTGCTGAGAGGAAGCGGTGGGTGAGCCCCAGAAGGTGAGAGGAGGTCGGGCTGCAGACACTGGATGTGGTGAGAGGCGGGGGATGGGGCAGAAACCAGGGCGGAGGCTTGGGATGAGCACATGGTAAAGGTTGAGGGGAAACATCCAAAGAGCAGGGGCACGAATGGAAAGGCAGGACCCCAGGGCCCCTCACTGGGTGGGGAGCGGTGGGAGCACTGTGGCTGCAGAACACGAGTCCACCTCAGGGCCAGGGTGGTCCCCGGTGAGCACCCCGAGTTACTTCCCCTCGAGAGATGGGGTCCACTCAGACTTTCGAACCCAGGTTCATCTTGACTCCTGCCCCCTCTGGAATGGCGACTTGCCCCAGAGGATCAAAGGAAAAGCCGGTCACCTGGGCAGAGCACCAGGAGATTTTGTCACAGCGACTGAACAGCACCGAAATTTTGATTTTGTGAATGAAAAGATAATTTTCTCCTTAGCCTCAAGATATTTTCTAAATTAAAAAAAGTTGTTGGTGGTTTTTTTTTTTTTTTTTGCATTTGCATTTATCACGATGAGCACCGAATAATGTATACAATTGTCACATCACAGGGCATCCAGGTGGCTAAGTTGTTAAGTGTCTGCTTTCTGCTTGGTGTCATGACCCCACATCAGGCTCCCTGCTTTTCCCTCTCCCTCTGCCCCTGCTTGTGTTCCCTCTCTCTCTGTCTCTCTCTGTCAAGTAAATAAAAATAAAATCTAAAAACAAACAAAAACAAAAATAAAAATGGTTGTCACATCACTATATTGCATATCTGAAGTAAATATAACATGGGATGTTGAGTCTACTGGAATTAAAATTTAAAACAATAAAATTTTTTAAAAGTTCCTTCCATTTACACGAGATTACTGGAGTTGTCAAAACCATAAAGACAGAAACTAGAAGGGCAACTGCCGGCGGCGGCTGGGGGAGGGGAGAGTGAGGAGTTAGAGGTGAAGGGGGACAGAGTTCCAGTCTGGGAAGATGAAAAAAATGTTCTGGGTCGCACCACAGTGTGAATGCACTTGATCCCATCGACTGAATTCTCAAAAATGGATGAGATGGTGAGTTTTATGTGATCTGTATTTTACCACAATTTAAATAAATAAACAGGATTTTTTAAAAAAATTTTCTATAATAGAGTTTTCTTCCTCCTTGATATGGATATTTAAATGCTGGAGACGAAATGTCTCTATTGTTCTTGATTAGCAAAATGTTGTGTTTTGTTTGTTTATTTGTCCCCCCCCCGCCGAAAGCATCAGATAGGAGACTTGTTGGGCGCTAAGTCTACCAGGAACAAGCATGGGCCTTTCCAAAGCATGAAAGGAGGGTTAAGGAGTTCATATATGAGCAAAAACCTTATTTTCCACAATCAGTTCAAGTCGACTGCCACTGTATTACTTGCATTTTTTTGTGCTTTGCTTTGTCACGTGTGTGAGGGACAGACGGCAGCGGGGTATCAGGGAGTCCCCTCCCTGAAGACACTGGAAAGGCTCCCTCTGGCCCTCCCTGTGTGGCCCCTTTGTGTCTGGGGTCTCCTTCCAATCTGGGAAGCAGATCCATGTTCCTCCCAGGTCCCCGCTGCAGAGGGCCAAGCGCCTTGCAAGTCTGAAGATAAAAAACATTTTAAAAAAAATAACATAAAATTAAAAAACAACCTGCTGTGGCTGGCCCCTGGAATTCCAGAAAATTCTGAATGAAAACAGCAGTTGCAAAATGAAACGGGTTTACAAATTGCAGCTGATTATTCCCTGGCTGGCTTGGGTGTTGGCAGGAGAACTTGAAAATCTGCTGCTCAAGGATCCAAAGACAGCGGAGGCATGCCCGGGAAGCGCTGGGCCCAGCGGCTGGCCCCCAGCCCTCCCCTGCACAACCTCAGGCTGTTGTTGGCTGGGACAGAGGATATTCAGGCCCTGGAAAGCAGAGACTAGGGGCAGCCCCAGTGTCTGCTGCTTTGGAATATGCGTTATTATCCTGGGACACGGGTCCTCAGATGTCCAATACTCAGAGCCAGTTAAGGCTTTTGGCCCTGGGATCCTGGGGAGCCGAGAGTACTTTCCAGGCACAACAGAAATGTCTGCTTTATTTCTCCAGTGGGTCAGCAGACTGCTGTGGGTGCCAGGTCTCTGATGGAATGAGTTTTGGATGCAAATCAAATATTTAAATTGATGTTTTCGCTCTCTGGCAGGGCTCTTCCAACTGGTCCTGTCAACTCGTTTTTTACATAAAATTCGGGCTCCATAAATATGCATTTTTCTTCTGGAATACGCCTGAGGCAGGACAGTGGCTGTATTTGAAAGCCCAAGGAGACTAGTCTCCCCAGAGAAGGGGAGCACGTCCCCTCAGCTAACCCGCCTGACTGAAAGTGTACTTGTCAGAAAACCGATTCAGTTGCCTGTTGGTGCCACGTGGTTATATATTGTTTAATCACAGAGGCCTTGGTTTTATGCCAAGCAGCGACTTGCTGTCTGCTATCTTTTGGGAAAGAAGTAAGACAAATTCATTCACGTCTGTCTCTTTTTCAGTTTCATGGGCTAAATGAAAGCAAACGGTGTTTATGAACTTCCCAAAGTGTTATAAAATATCCATCTTGGTGAAAATAAATACCATTTATTATTTAAATAATAATACCATTATTTATTTTCCCTTGAAAAACAGCATTTTGTGAAAGAATCTCTTATCCAGACATCTACCTCAGATAATTCTAGATGTTTCAAATGGCTCCCCTTCCTGCCTCTGCTTCATAGAGTGAGAAGAGTTGCCTTTTCCACAACTTCTTCTGGGAGCTGGGCTCTGGCCCTGGACTGTGACTCCCCACGTGGGCTGGTTGCTGCTGACACTGGGAACACAAGGGCCCGAGGGAAGCACGCTTCCAGAAAGGTTGGGAGTATGTGGTAACCTCGCTCCCAAGGAATCCAAGGGACCGCAGGACCAGAGTCTGCTACCACTCTTGGTAGTAGTGCGGGTGGGTGTTTTCCTTCAGGGAGGGGATCCAGGAAGGCCCGAGTGCTCCTACCCTGCCGCCTCCCAGGATGCTAGAGGCCTCTTACCCCAAGCCCTCCGTGAAGTTGGGAATGCAAAGGAAAAATTCTTGAAGGAAATTAAAAGTGCTACTCCAGTGAATGCATGAATGATAAGAATGTGAAAGAACCCGATTGCTGCTGTGGACAAAGTCTGAGTGGCCTGGACAGAAGATGAAACCAGCCACAACATCCCCTTAAGCCAAAGCCTGTGCCAGACCAAGGCCCTCGCTCTCTTCAATTCTGGGAAGGCTGAGGGAGGTGAGGAAGCTGCAGAAGGAAGGTCGGAAGCCAGCGGAGGTTGGTTCGTGAGCTTTCGGGCAAGAAGCCATCTCATCACTCAGAGAGCAAGGTGAAGCAGCCAGTGCTGACGGAGAAGCGGCAGCAAACCATCCAGAAGATCTGGCTAGGGTCGCTGACGAAGGTGGCGGCACTAAACACATATTTTCAATGTAGGGGAACCAGCCAGCCTCCTACTGGAAGAAGAGGCCATCTAGGACTTTCACAGCCAGAGAGAAGTCAATGCCTGACCTTAAAACTTCAAAAGTTGGGCTGACTCTCTTGTTGGGGGCTAATGCAGCTGGTGACTTGAAGCTGAAGCCTATGGTCGTACACTATTCTAGAAGTCCCAGGACCCTTAAGAATTATGCTAGGTCTACTCTGCCTGTGCTCTGTAAATGGAACCACAGAGCCTGGGTGGTAGCACAGCTGGTGACAACATGGTTTACTGTATATTTAAAGCCCACTGTTGAGGTCTACTGCTCAGAAGAAAAGACTCCTTTCAAAATATTCCTGCTCATTGACAGTGCACCTGATCACGCAGGACCTCTGATGGAGATGTCCAGTGAGATGAATATTGTTTTCATGCCTGCTCACACAACGTCCATTCTGTGGGTAATGGATCAAGGGGTCATTTCAACTTTCAAGTCTTATTATTTAAGAAATAGATTTTGTAAGCCTAGAGCTGCCAGAGACAGTATTCCTCTGATGGATCTGGCCAAAGTCAACTGAAAACCTTCTGGAATGAATTCACCATTCTACACGCCCTTCAGAACATTCCTGATTCAGGGAAAGAGGTCAAAATATCAACATGAACGGGAATTTGAAAGAAGTTCATTCCCACCCTCATGGGTGACTTTGAGGAGCTCAGGACTCCGGTGGAGGAAGGAACTGTGGATGTGGTGGAAACAGCAAGAGAACTAGAATCAGAAGTGGAGCCTGAAGATGTGGCTGAACCGCTGTCATCTCATGGTACACTTGAACAGATGAGGAATTGCTTCTTATGGATGAGCAAAGACCACGGTTTCCTGAGATGGCACCTACTCCCAGGGAAGATGTTGTGAAGACTTTAAGATGACAACAGAGGATTTAGACCATGACATAACTTAGTTGATCAAGCAGCGGCTTGAGAGGGTGTGAGGGAGGGGGTGAGAGGATGGACTCCAGTTTGAAAGAAGTTCCCGTGTGGGTAAAATTCTATCAAATAGCATCGTGTGCTACAGAGAATTCATTTGTGAAAGGAAGAGTCAATCAATGTGGTAAACTTCACTGTTGTCTTATTTTAAGAAATTGCCACAATGGGGGCACCTGGGTGGCTCAGTGGGTTAAAGCCTCTGCCTTCAGCTCGGGTCATGATCCCGGGGTCCTGGGATCGAGCCCCACATCGGGCTCTCTGCTCAGGAGGGAGCCTGCTTCCCCCTCTCTCTCTGCCTGCCTCTCTGCCTACTTGTGATCTCTGCCTGTCAAATAAATAAATAAAATCTTAAAAAAAAAAAAAAGAAATTGCCACAGCCATCCCAACTTTCAGCAACCACCGCCTTGTTCAATCAGTAGTCATTGACATGAAGGTAAGACTCTCCACCAGCAAAAAGATTACTCACTGAAAGCTCAGATAACGGTTAGCATTTTTTGGCAATAAAGTCTTTTAAATAAGGCATGTAAATTGGGTTTTTAAAAAAAGATTTTATTTATTTATTTGAGAGAGAGAGAGAGAGTGCTGGGGGAGGAGCAGAGGAGAAGGACAAGCAGACTCCATGCCGAGCATGGAGCCTGACACAGAGCTTGACCTCATGACCCTGAGATCATGACCTGAGCTACAGTCAAGAGCCGGACATCTATCTGACTGAGCCATTCAGGCACCCCTGTACGTTGGTTGTTTTAACATAATTCTATCCCACAATTAACAGACTACAATATAAACGTAACTTTTATATGCACTGGGAAACCAAAAAATTCGTTTGACTGGCTTTATTGCAATATCCATTTTATTGCTGTGGTCTGGAACAGAACATGCAACATCTCTGAGGTATGCCTATACCTATAACAATTTAAACTTATTAAAAAAACAAAACCAAAGACCTGAAGGGGGCCATGGCCCAACACGTAGAATTAGTGCTGACGGTCATGGTTCCATCTTTCTATCTCTTGTCCATGAGACTGCAGTTCCCAGAGTAGGCCCCTCTCAGAAACCCAGGGCCCACTGGGTCTACACTGGTTTTGAAACCACATCCCAGCATGCTGACTGAAAGCAAGTGTGCTACCTGGCAGGGACATTTAGTACACAACTGCTCTCTTTCCTGACATACTGCTCACCTAGTGACCACCTGGAGCGTTCCTCACTTGGTCCATCTTAGAACTGAGGCCCCACAGCTTTCAAGGCCCTGAGCCAGCAGGGCCCTTCCCCACTGTATTAGTCTGAGAGGGTCACAGTAACAAATACCACAGACTGGGTGGTTTAAACAACAGAAACTCATTCAGTCACAGTTCTGGAGACTGGAAGTCTAAGATCAAGATGTCAGAAAGTTTGGTTTCCTCTGGGGCCTCTCTTCTTGGCTTATAGATGCCACCTTCTCCCTGCCTTCACATGGTCTTCCCTCTGTGTCTGCCTGTGTCCTAATTTCCTTTTTTAATAAAAACACCAGTTATATTGGCCAATATAATTTCATTTTACCTTATTTACTTCTTTAAAATTCTCATTTCTAAATATATTCACCTTCTGATATGGGGTGGGGGTGGGGGTGGTTTAGGACTTCAGCATATGAATTTTAGAAGATATAATTCAGCCCATAACAACCAGTTCCCCCCAGGAACCTCCTGATGACCCCAGTAGTGACTTCCTTTTCATTGTCCTTATACCCCAGATGACACCCTTAACTTTAGGAAAACTCCCAAAGGTGACCCAACAGGATCTTGAGACCCTCAGTCCTGATGAGTCCAGAGTGCCTGGATAAAGGCCATGTACCCAGCTTTTCTTCCAAACAAAGTTTCAAAAGTTGCCAATAATTCTAGTTCTGGGGATGGATGGTAGTGACGGTCACACAATAAATAAGATTATTTCCCTCATTAGTTGAGGGAAACAAAAATTGAGTGTACTCAATGCTGTGGAACTTTTAAACTCCAGTGTGGTTAAGATGGTAAATTTCATCTTATGTATACTTTACCCAAAAAATCTTTTTAAAGTGTTAGAGATGATGAAAATTTAAGACCAGGCCCGCCAGGGGCGCTTGGGTGACCCATTCAGTTAGGTGTCTGACTCTTGATTTTGGCTCAGGTCGTGATCTCAGGGTTGTGGGATCAAGTCCAATTTGAGCTCTGAGCTCAGCCTAGAGTATGCTTGAGATTTTCTCTCTCCTCCTACCCCTCCCCCTGTTCTCTCTTACTCTCTAAAATAAATAAAATCTTTAAAAAAGAGAAAGAGAGCGGGCGCCTGGGTGGCTCAGTGGGTTAAGCCACTGCCTTCGGCTTGGGTCATGATCTCAGGGTCCTGGGATCGAGTCCCGCATCGGGCTCTCTGCTCAGCGGGGAGCCTGCTTCCCTCTCACTCTCTCTGCCTGCCTCTCTGCCTACTTGTGATCGCTCTCTGTCAAATAAATAATAAAATCTTTAAAAAAAAAAAAAAGAGAAAGAGAGAGAGACCAGGCCCGCTAGTTTAACACAGCAGCACAAAATGAACCAAAGTCTCCAGGCTTTTGGCCCTGCGAGCTTCCTCTTCCACTCGATTGCAGGTGCTTTTAAAAAATCGCCCAGTGCACCTGGCTGGCTCAGTAGGTAGAGCTTGAAACTTGATCTCAGGATCGTGAGCTCAAGCTCTGTCTTGGTTGTAGAGCTTACTTCAAAACAAAACAACAACTTCACCCTTCCTTACAAACCTTTAAGTGTCCCATGTTGCTTACTCCACAGCTCCCCAAATCTGCATTCAGCACCAGAGGTAGACTGGGAAGGAGGAAGGAGCATGGCTTTGGAGTCTAGCAGTGCCTCAAAACTAGATCGGCTGAGAACCAGGCACGTGACCAGGACCAAGTTACTTCGGCTTCTCATCTGTAGAGATCACAATGTAATTGGGGGTTTGTGAATACTAAACAAGGTAATGAGCGTGCTGACAAGCTAACTCTCCTTGAAAACAGAGAATTTTAAATTAATAAATGGACTTGCCAATTATTGATTCATTTAACAGCCTGAACACCACCATTCAGAATATCAAAATTTATATGCAAACGGCTATATGTGTAATTTGAAATTCTAACTGGCAAACTTTGCTATTCATCTGAGAGGAAATAAAAGACGCTTCTCAGATGAATAAAATGTTGCCACATAATGCCTGTTAGTTATTTTGTTGGTCCCCAGAGAACCACACCTTCTAAGATTCATGCCCTCATAGAGTCTCCCACACTGACTCAGGGTTCAGCCATGAGACTAACCTTGGTCAATGGACCATTAGCAGGTATATTAAAAATGGAACCTTGCTTAGCACTCTCACAATGAGGTTTGTTTTCTTGGAATGTTTTCTCAGAGAGCAGTCACCATGCTGTGAGAAATCCCAAGCAGTCGCACAGAGGGGCCCATGGGAGGAAGGCCATTTTAGACCATCTACTCAACCCATCATCAGGTAAAACAGGCCTTCTGGTCAGCTGGCAGTGTTGTGAGAAATAATGGATTATTTTAAGCCCTTAAGTCAGGGATGATTTGTTACCCAGGAGTGGATGGCTGAAACAATTCCTTTTCTTTTTCCCAATCTCATTTTGGTAATCACACAGAAATAAGAGAATTTGTGAGAAAGAGCACATCTTCATGTTTAAGATCTCCAGCTATGGAAGCAAGCTTAACTTGTAATTTTGGTTCAACTGCTTAATTTAGCCATGTAGCCTTGGGAAGATTATTTAATTTCTCTAATCTTATCTGCAAAATGTGGGTAACACCTGCTCCAAGTGTCTTTAGTGGGCATTTACCAATAGAATGTGTATAAAATGCTTAGCCTGCCTGAACACAGAGTACGTGCTCAGTAAATGTCAGCTACTATTATGAAATTGAATATACTGGCTGGTACTTTTATTCTGAGAACTTTAGAACGAACCCAAAATGAAACAGGGGCAAAGTTTACCAGTTGAGAAATAAAGAGAAGCTTTAGAAGTTCAGAAGGCATTATCTGCCCATAACATTTTCCCTCAGGAACAAAGACACTGAGGCCCATTACAGGCCTATAAGAAACATCACAAATTCTGTCTGCTTACAGACCCAAGAGACTGCCCTACATTCTCAAGCCCTCCAAATCTTATCTGGGTCTCTTACCCAGAAGAGTATCAGGCAGCATGGCCTAAAAGCCAAGAGACTTACTAAGATTTACAGAATGCACTGCCTTGAAGCTGCCAATTGTTATCTGAAATAAGAGCCAGATGTGAGTTCTTCATAAATGAAAGGGCTCCAACTTGCCTCATTAGTTGAGGGAAACAAAGAAAGTCTGCAGGAATATACTTTTCAGTGTGTGCCTGTTTTTCCCTCAGAAAGAGCTCATGGATGCTAATAGAGTGATAGCCCAGATTTCTGGTCCCCAAATTTCTTTACATTTCTATCTTTCTCACTGAGAAAGCCTCTCACTGAGGCTTTCCCTGCTAATGGTACTCCAGTGATTGTGGTGGATTTTGGCAGTGCCTTCACACTTGGTTGGCTACTGCAACCTTCTACCCTGACCCTCCCCCATATGGATATTAAAAGAGGAAGAAAAAAAACCAATCCTACCGCAAGCCCAATTACCTTTTCCATAAGACTTTCCTGTCCTAAAATAAGGATAGTCACTGGAGTGCCTGGGTAGCTCAGTGGGAAAAAGCCTCTGCCTTCGGCTCAGGTCATGATCTCAGGGTCCTGGGATTGAGCCCCACATCGGGCTCTCTGCTCAGCAGGGAGCCTCCTTCCCCCTTCGCTCTCTGCCTGCCTCTCTGCCTACTTGTGATCTCTGTCAAATAAATAAATAAATAAATAAATAAATAAATAAATAAATCTATCTTTAAAAAAAATTAAGGATGGTCACTCTATAAACGCAATGCACGAACAGCTCGCCCATAAGTGGGGCACCAGCCTGTATTTAAGAAAATGGTTTTTTCTATAAATTGATGTATTCTCCTTAGTTTTCCATTCATCATTAGAAGAAAATGGCTCCTACCAACTTCTAACCAAAGAGAGCTGGTGTCCTGTTGAGCAATATCTTCCCAAACTGGTAAGTTAGGGCCCAGGAGGTAGGGTTGGGGGGGGTTGTTGAAAGAGAATAGCTCCAAGATCAGAAAGCTCCCAAGTAGCTTTTCTCCCCAAGGGAAGAGTCCTAGGTGACCTGAAATTCCATCCCTTCCAGAATGTTCACTCAATTCCTTCATGTGATAATCTATTATGTTAGCTTGAGTCAAGAGCTATCAAGGTAGAGACAGCAGTCCTCCGGAATAGCTTTTCCCCAAAAGGAGAAGTCATGTCAAGTGTTTGTTCTGTTCTCACAGGCCACATGAGTAACTACTGAGTATTAACTAGATGCTCAATAAACACTACAACAGACTAAAGTAATTCATGAGGGAGTATCAGGGTTAGTTTTGTGTCAACTTGACTGGATCATTTCAGTTTCCAGACATTTGGCTAACCATTCTCTCTCAGTGTGTCTGGGAGGGTGTCTCTGAATGAAATTAGCATTTGAATCAGTGGACTCATAAAGCAGATTGCACTCCTCAATGTGGGTGGTCCTTATCCAACCCCTTGAGGGCCCAAATAGAACATAACAGTGAGAAAGGGAGACTCTGCGCTCCCTTGGCCGGATTGGTGGGCTAAGACACCTGGTCTTCCCCTGTTGGATTGGGAACTGCTGGACACCATTGGCTCTCCTAGTCCTCAGAGGTTTGGGCTGGAGTGAACTACACCACCAGCTCTCTTGGGTTTCCAGCAGACATTGGGGGACTATCCAGCCTCCATAACTGTGAGAGCCAATTCATCACAATACATATTCATAATATATAAAAATATTTTCATTTTATGAACATACGTTCTATTGGTTCCATGTCTCTGAAGAATCCAGGGAACTTGGTGGTGAAAATGGCACATAGCTTTAGAGGCAACTTGCCTGAAGGAGAAAGAAAATGCCAACCTTGAGCAATAGAAAATAAGACAAATATTTCTTCAATTATAAAAGATGAAAATAATCATCTTTGACCTCTGGTCATTTCCTCAGAAATGGGTGGGTCACACTTGGTGTTCTTCCAAGTAACTTAATTTGATTTATTAAGATGAATACAGCAGTAACTTTGCATCCAAAGTGTAACCTCTTCCGCTAATCTGGATTCTGAAGAATATGCTTGCAGGGGTCCCTCAGGTCTTCAAGTCCCAGCAAATGACACTACAAAAATTTGAGCACAATCTTAGTTCCTTAAAAGGGATGCTTCTGGCATAGTTTGGTTTTCTTGTTGTTGTTGTTGGTTTTTTTTTTTTTTTTTTTTTTTGGGTCAGTTGCTATGTTACCAGTTCCCTGCTCTAAACTTAAACTATGTTGGTAATTTGCAGATCTTTCTTTCCTTCTCTCTTTTCTTTTTTTCTAGAAACCTCTTGACACTTGCTCCTGAAAGATCTACAGATCTTTCTGTATATATATATCCTGTGCATATAAATTCATCAACTGAGTCTTTAAAAAATCCTTTTATATCAGATTTTTTATTTTCCCTCTTATATAGAAAATAGTTGAACATCATATTAACTGGCAGATGTAGTTTGAAAACACTCATCAACCCCAGATTATTCCAAAGAATGAACGGCAGTAAATCTTATTCCCAACTTCAATTGACACCTCCTAAATTAGGTTCCTTATTACAACACTTCCTCTCAGTTGGCATGCATCCGTACAGATAATCAGAGGGACATAGTGAAACAAAAACACTTCTGACTTCCTGCTTGGGTTGGTGGTTTACATCACGTAGAGGCAGAGAATGGAGCCGCTGGAAGCTTTTGGTGTTAACGTTGTCAAGTTCGAAAGCAGCATGGGAGACTGTTCTAGGTCCACTGCTGTTCTACAGAGATTTAAGAATCAGCTCATCAATTTATATATATATATATATGTATATGTATATGTATACACACACACACACACACACACACACACACACAAATAATAACCTGCTGGGGTTTGGATTGAGATTGTATTGGATCTATATTGAATCTGTATATTGGGAATATGACGTCTTAACAATACTCAATCTCTTGGCCCATGAACAAGGTATATATTATTATTTAGGTCTTCTTTATCACAGCAATATTTTGTAGTTCTCACTGTACAGGCTTTTCACATTTTTTTGTCAGATTTATTTCTAAGTACATTTTTTTAAGCTATTGTAAGTGTGGATTTTTAATTTCCATTTCTAATTGTTGCTACATATACAAACATGATTTTTGTATGTTGCTTTATATCTTGCAACTTTGATAAAATCACTTTTTAGTTCTAATAGATGCTTGTAGACTCCATTGTACATTTTTTTCCATTGTATATTTTCTACATGCCTGAAGATCATGTCATCTGTGAATAACGGCAATTTTATTTTTTCTTTCCAATCTGGATGTCCTTCCTTTTTTGCCCAATTGTGCAGTCTAGAATTTTCTATACAACATCGGATACAGACATCCCTACTTGTTCCTGATGTTAGGGGCAAAGCATGCAATCTTTTACAACTAAGTATGATGTTAACTGTAGGGTTTTTATAGATGCCCTTTATCAAATTGGGGAAGTTCCCTTTACTCCTAGTTTGCCTGAGTTTTTCTCAGCAATAGAGGGTCAGTTTTCTAAGATGATTTTTCTATATTGAGATGATTATGTGAATGCTAAATCAAGCCTGCATTCCCAGGATAAATCCCATGACCACGATACATTATCTTTTTATTATATGATAGGATTCAATTTAGTAAACTTTTCCTTAGAATTGTTATACCTGTATTTATGTGGAATATTGCCTTGTAGCTTTTCTTGTAATAGGTTTGTCTGGCTAGGGTACCAGGATAATTTTGGTCCCAGAGTTATGATGGCCTCACAGAATGAATTGGAAACCATTGCCACTTTGATTTTTTAGAAGTTTGTGTAGAATTGGTATTATCTCTTCTGAAGTTTTTGGTTAAACTCACCCCTAAAGCCACCTGGGCCTGGATTTTTGTTATAATTAGGTTTTAAAACTGCAATTTCAGTTTTTAAAAATATTTTGAGAAAGATTTTATTAGAGATAGAAAGAGAGAGGCGTGCATGCATGTGTGCAAGCCCACACAAACAGGGGGAAGGGGCAGAAAGAGAGGGAGAAACAGACTCCCCGCTGAGCAGGGAGCTCAACGTGGGGCTCAATTGCCAGTACCCTGCAATCATGACCCGAGCCAAAAGGAGACAATCAGTTGAGTCACCCAGGTGCCCCTTCAATTTCTTTTGTAGGGCTGTTCAGGTTATCTTTTTAGTGAGCTCTGGTAATTTTTACCTTTCAAGGAATTTGTCGATTTCATCAATGATGTTGCATTTATTGGCATAAAGGTGCTCCTAATAGTCCTTTTTATCTGTAGTGATGTTACTTCTCTCTCTCTCTCTCTCTCTCTCTCTATATATATATATATATATAAATAATCATTCCTTGATCATTTGTCTTTTTTCCCTCACCAATCTGGCTGGAGACTTAACAATTTTATTGGTCAGGTACATTCATTAACTGACCCTGTATCAGTATGACATAAGCCCTAATCCCTGTTAGTATTTTTTGCTCTAAAATCTATTTTGTTATTAATATACCCATTCCAGCTTTCTTTTGACTAGTGGTAGCATGAGTTATCTTTTTCTATCCTTTTGCTTTTAACCTACTTGTCTCTTTAAAGTACCTTTCTTGAAGGCAGTGTTCTTTTAAATCCAATCTGATAATAGCTGCCTTTTAATTGGAGCATTTAGACTATTCACATTAATATTATTAATAGGACTATTGATATGGTTAGGTTTGAGTCTATCATCTTGCTATTTTCCATTCATCCCAATTGTCCTCCACTCTTTTACCTCTTTTCCTGTCATTTTTCAAATTAATCGATTTTTTATTACATTTTATCTCATTAGTTTCACAACTATAATTTTTAGGTTATTTTAGTGGTTGCTTTAGGGTTTATAGAATACATCTGTAACTTATCACAGTCTACATTTAAATGATAGTATCTCATTTCAGGTACAGTTTAACTAGGTATTTGGCAAACGTCCTAAGGGTAAAAAGTGGCCCCAGTGTCCTAATTACCTCTTTGTACTTCCACTTCCATTTAAAATTTTTTGAGACTTATTATGTAGCTCACTGATCCATTTTCAAAAATGGCTCTTGATATGTATCCCAGAAGTTTTAATTGTCCTTAGCTGGTCCTTATCAGCCTTAGTGATGGAGGGAAAAGTCTTTTAACTTGTTCTTTGTAGTATACAGTATCCAAAAACCCCTCTCTTGATCCAGAGGCAAGAGTGAGAACACATACTTAGGAACCAGCAGGCCCAAGGTCAGGTCTCAGACTCACAAGCACTGTGACCTTGGTAGCTCATTTATACTCTGTGCTGTTGATGCAAGAAATAAAGGAGCTAATATCAGTACTTAAAGCAGGGCTGGCTCTGAGAAGTATGCTATAAGGACTTATTATTATTATGTGAACAAGTTGTAATCACACACCTGAGTAACAGCACACATCTTATCCAATGGTCCAAGAGCATCTGTTCCTTGGCTATCCTTGTCCACTCTACCATGCAGTAACCCCACACCTCTGTACTTACACCAACAATGACCAGGAGTAATCAACTATGGGCTACTCACTGGATGTCAGTCCCAGCTACACTCACAGGATGGGCCCTAAGTCAAGAGCAGAATGTTAATGAATGCTGATCTAAGAAATGCCATCATCATACAAACCTGAGTGAACACACAGTCCTTTAGCATTAACAAAATCTGAAAGGAAGCACGAACATAAACAAACATGATTTTAAGTTTTGTATTTTTACGGTGGACAGTCATCATTTGCCCCAACAGCCATCTGGAGCCAATAGTCCTGATTGTTAAAAATCACGAAGTTGTATAAATGTTCTCCTCCTTTTCGAAAACCATGTTCATTTTCTCTCCATGAAACAGGACTGTCTGCAAAGCCTTGTACTGACAATGTAACCCAAGGAGCTAACTTGGGCTCATCAAAGTAGTGTCTGAAAAAGAAAGATAACTCTTAACAAACAGGAAGGGCTAGGAATGTTCACATTTTTTTTTTTACTTATTCAGGATAAGTGATACTTCTGATGTTCCAATGAAGCTTAGACCTTAGTTTTTATTGAGAAGAATTAAGAGATACAAACTACATTCCTGATCCTACGTGGTGTATTCAGTAAATGTTCACCAATTACAGAATGCACAAAACCAACTTTAGAGGTTCCTATGCTCACTGCGGAACCCCACATAAGATTCAAAGAGAAAAAACAAAACAAAACAAAACACAAAGTGTATAGGAATAATTTCCTGCCATTTAATAGGGCTCTTCCGTCTCTGTTAACTTAAACAATGCAGAATAATTTATTGAATTAAAAAAAAATCTTTTATTATTAAGGAAAATAAAAGTATTAAACTATTAAATGAAAAAGGGTATTAGGATTAAGAAAGAAAACCCTCAAGATTTTAAAAAGTGAAGACTGATAGGTGCCTGGGTGGCTCAGCTGGGCTTATTAAAAAAAAAAAAAGTGAAGACTGAGAAGGCATTATGTATGCTGCATGGGCTTTTCAATATGGGATCTGAGTTTCCTGAAGTTAGATAAAATGTAGCATTTCTATAGTACCTTCTCAAATGAAAATCCCCATACTGCCTTGTCCAATCCCTGGCACGTTAATGACGACCAGCACTTCACAGGATGTTGGTGCCGGAACAGATCTTAGACATGATCTGGATTCAAAAATGGTCAAGTGTTTGCAAAATAAAACATCTGCAGAACTCTAACATTTAAAACAGATCATAATGTGTTCCATAGAGTACTGCTGTTTTCTTAAGTGATGTTATAACTTCCGGAGCATGACAAGAAAAATGAATAGCCTGTTTTTCAAGCAGCTGAGTTAAACTCTCCTGTCTTTTCGTAAGGACAAGTACTTGGCAGCGGCATTTTCCTATCTCCAAGGATAATTACATCATTTAAGATGATAACATTACCACACTGAGCCCAAGCAAGGAAAAAGGGGGTATGTGAGAGAACACTTCGATTTGGAACAATAGCACCGCCCCTAAAATGTCATGTGGGCACAGACAACCAAGATATAAAAGGCAAAAAGCATTCTCACCGCAACTGTTCCAAAAGGAGACAGATCTTCTCTGGAAGTATGAAACCCGTGATTGTACACAAATAAGCTTTGGCCACCACTGTGCTTGGCTGAGGACAGCAATAGGTGGATATGAAGTTATGAGGCTCGTTATTTCTGTCACACACACACACACACACACAAAGAAAAAAAAAGAAAATACATTTACTTCTGCTGTATGATTCGTTTTCAAAGTATAAGCTGCTGTGAAGAACAAGAAGCCAGCCAGAGCCCGAGCCCACCACCCAGAGCTGCTACGCACAGTTCTGTGTGACTGAAGACGGCACCCAGCCAGTCCAGAAGCTCGGGAGCGCTGCAGGCCGCCTCTGGCTCCCCCTGGAGCGCGCTGCTCCGCAGGACCGGGCACTGCAGCTCTGTCACTGTGCTCAGGGCTATTTTTGGCTGATGCTCCTGAATTCGGTAATTGGAAAAGTGTGACATCACCGTGGATTCTTCTGCACCTTAAAACACACCATACAAGGTCATCTGCATCCTGAAAGCAAGTTCAGTGAATCCCTGAAACCGCCCCATTCCCCACTGAGAGTCCCAGGGAGGGAGCAGGTGAGATTAAGTAACACAGAAGGGAGTTGCGCAAAGCTGTATTCAAATTAAAATAATTTAAGTTGCTTTGGGCTCCTTGTGCCAAAGTTCTGTAAACATTCATTTCCTTTCCCTTTTCCTGGAAAAGCATAATCCTTTCAGATTCAACCCCATATTAGTTTCAGCATTTGCTCTAATAAGAAAATTCTGACTTACTGAATAAAAAAAGCGCTTCTTGTGGCTAAATAAAATTAGTGAACTCTATAGACAGAGGAGTTTATTTGCATAATCTCTGTAAAGTTCCACAAGAGGAACTGAAAGAATCTCATTTAAGCTTATCTTTGAAAACCTAGTAATATCCAACTTATCTTCAAGGATTTTTCCAACAGCCTTGGAAGACAGAAATAGTGGCCCCTTGGGAGCAAAAGGCAGGCTTGCTTCGTGTTCAGTGTAAGAGAAATAATCTGCTCTCCCCACCCTCCACCCCAGAGCGAAGGCCAGAAGGCTTACTGGCCAGGATAAAAGACTGGAGTTCCTGCAGCTCGAGATTCCTCTCCTGTAACGCAGCCTACAGCATGTGTGGTATCCCCTGGCCCACTGTGTCACCCTGTGGGTAGTGGAACCTAGTGCATTAGTGTGAGTGGAGACTCTGGCCAGGGCCACCACTGTGAGTAATTAAATCCCAAGTCTTGTGCCTTCTGCCAGCATCCATGAGACCTTGCAGGCTAACTACTTAGCTTACAAGTGAGGAAAATCTCGGACTTTCCCCAGTTTTTGACAATCCCTTAGAATAATTGGTGCTTTAGGAACACAGAGCTCTCCAGAACTGAAAGCACACATGGTCCTCAATGAAGACTTTGTGCAACTGCAATGTCCATCAGTCGGTCCTGTATCTCTACCCTAAGGAGGAGACAGACGCCCTGAAGCATTATAGACTGAGGACTCAGGGGAGCGGCCTGGAGCACCCAGTGACCAGAAACGTCCCACGAAGAGCGGATGGACAGGCATATTTCCCAAACTGACCTACGTGCCTCCCTGTCCTCGAAAACCAAGTAGGACACCATCACAACTATGATGCTCTAACTCCTTACAATCTTGTGATGGACCAAAGCTACACTCTAAAAGGAGCAAGGCACATGGCAGTTGTCAGCACGTCACCACATCTGGTAACCAAACACCCCACTAAATTTCATGTTCGAATCAATTCCAAGTGACAACAAATTTCATTTGACATTTAATGGTATGCCTGACTTTGACCCTAAAATAATCAACAGTTTGTGTTTATAATTTGTGCTATTAAGGTGCAGGAAGGGAGGGGAAAAACAGTAAAAAAGTTAGCTGCATCAACACATAACCCAGGGAGATGGAGGAAGATGGCTGCCTGCCTAGATCATCCTGAGCTATGGCTCCCGGGGATGCCAGGGGGCCAGAAGCAGCTTCCTGAATAATATTTACGCACATATGTACCCAATATCCTAGACCACAGGGATGAATCACAATTCAATTCTCCATTATTCCCCTTTAATTAACAATTAGATTTCCAAATCACTGTTCTGTCCCATATTTTTCCATACCTGTATGATGCCAAGCCAAAAGAAAATCAAATTTCAATGGCTTCTTTTCTTTGAAGGACCAAGATACTCTTTCATACTTCTTAGAATTCAGGTTCAAGGATAAAGCCATCAAATCAATGGAAACAACTTAAAAAGTGGAAAGAGGAATAAACAGTTCATTCAAATATACACAGCCTACACTGTGGAAAAAGTGCTGTAATCAAAAACATCCGAATTTTTGGAAATTTTACGAATAGCAAAAATCATTTTGTTCTTGTAGTCCTTTGGTTTACCAAATCAAAACACCGCCTCTCCCGGGCATTTCTAGCATTGACAGACACAATAGCTGTTTTAAGTTCATACTTTTCTGAGGTCAAAGCCCAAGGGCAGAGGTCCCTGAGAGGTCAACCCTAATCTACCTACGATTGTGACAGCTTCAGTCACTCATGTTCAAGCTGGACCGTAGCTCTTCACTCACAGGGGTATCTCTACTAGTAATCATAAAAACTTGACAAAAGTAAATTCTTTATTAAGAATAAGCTGTAGACTCTTATCTTGGGTTCATTACTTTGATTTTTAACCCCCAAAATATATGAATTTAATGGACCATTCCAATTCTGTGATCCTTATTAGAGGTAGCCCACAGCCAAAGAGAAACAGAAGAGTGATCTTATTCCTTCCGAAGCTCAACTGAGAGCCCCACGGGGCAGAAGTTCTAAAGACAAGAAAAGGCCATATTCCTTCTGAACAAAGAGAAGAGCGGCAAACATTTAAACTTAAATTGCTACAGGAAGATTACGGACTTGTTGGAAACTGATAGGAGCATAATACTTACTAAATTTCATGACTTTTCTGCCAGAATACTTAGATGGACAACCTTGAAGACCAGTTTCTTCATAAGTATCTTTATCCAGTGATAAAATTAATTTCCCTGTAAATCAAATAATCCTCATAAAAGAGATAATAAAATATGACATGTTCTCTTACTAAAAGAAAGCACAGCCAATCGAGCAGTTAAATATGAGGATAATAAACTGCACAAAAGAATCGTCTTTATGATACAAGGAGATTACTTATACATACATCCTATTTATGTACAAGAATATTTTTGACATATTATACATACAAGGATATTATTTATGACAGTGAAAACAGAAATCATCTAAATTTTTATTAAAGAACAAATAGTTAAACAAACCATGGTATACCTTTTCACTAGAATAGCTTCAAAATGTTAAAAAAAGTCAGAACTATTTGCCCTGATACGGAAAGATGTCTGTGACATATTAAGAAAACAGAAAATTGAGAAACGATGTAGTACAATGTGATTTATGTTTAAAAAAAAAAAAAAAAAAACCCAGAGGCACCTGGGTGGCTCAGTGGGTTAAGCCTCTGCCTTCGGTTCAGGTCATGATCCCAGGGTCCTGGGATCGAGCCGGGCATCAGGCTCTCTGCTCAGCAGGGAGCCTGCTTCCCCCCTACTCCCTGCCTGCCTCTCTGCCTACTTGTGATCTCTCTCTCTCTCTCTGTCAAATAAATAAAATCTTTGGGGAAAAAAAAAAAAACAAGATTTATGTGTGTTTATAAATTTATAGAAAATGTCAAGAAAAATAAAAACCAACCTGTTCAAAACAGTTCATTCTAAGAAGGGGTGTGAGTGAATCATCTGGAGATCTGACTTTTTAAATTTTTTTTTTTAACAGTATTTCTTTTAAAATTAAAGAAAGAAAAAATGAGTGTTGTTACCGTTTGGCAGGAGGGCAACAGTATCATCTTCATCAATATTTGTATTGTATGTTAGTGCATAGAATGAACCTGTAAGAGAAAGCCCAAACAAGAAATTAAGAAACAAAAAAAAAATCATTCCTGCAAAAAGTTAGTGGATTCTCTTCACACGATAACGTATCTTCCAGGTGAGTAAGGGTCAATATTCACCACGGCTCCAGCTCCCTCAATAAACCTAAAACCTGGGGTGTCTAGGTGGCTCAGATGTTAAGCGTCTGCCTTTGGTTCAGGTCGTGATCCCAGGGTCCTGGGATCGAGCTCCATGTCGGGCTCTCTGCTCAGTGGAGAGAGAGAGAGTCTGCTTCTCCCTCTCCCCGCTCCTGTTCTCTCTCTCAAATGAATAAATAACATCTACAAATAAATAACCCTAAAACCTGCCAAGGCTGAGCTGGAGGACCCAGAGGCCACCCTCCAGCTAGTATACACCACCACCCAGGGCCTATTTGTGCCAGGTGACTACCATCAAGCAGGAAATGGACTCAGGGTGCAGTGTGTGTCTCTGGCGGTGCTAGCAGAGAGGCACAAAGTAGAATACTAGGTGAGTGCACGCACCTGAGAGGAAGAGTTCCAGGTAAAGATTCAAAATGTGCCATGACCTCGTGTGAGGTTAGGAAAGCCACTCAGTCTCTGTGAACCTCAGTTCTCCTCATCTGTAAAATGGGAATCACAGGCCTAACTCACAGAGCTGTTGCAAGAGTTCAACTGGTTAAGACATGTAAAAGGGTTCCTAACAGCCAGAGGCCACATTATTAACAAAGTAGCACCCAACTTCAAAACAGATGAAAGGAATGAAGTTGACGGAACCAAAGACAACACGGCCAGCTGCACCCAAAAGAGAGGGACTGCAAGTGACTGGATTGTTCACAGCTCCCTGCAGAAGACGAACGTGGGGCCTACAGCAAGAGAAGGGGTGTGTTTACTTTTAAGTTTAGTGACTTATGTAGTGAAGGGGGAAATCCCTAAAGACAGTCTGAAATATCAAACAAGTTCTCCCTAGGAAACAAGAGGAACAAAGCAACCAACCCAGCAGATACGAATGGAAATGGGGTGAGCAGAGAGCGTCAGAGCCACAAACGAAGCAGAAGACAGGGCACCATAATGAGCACACCGCCTTGTGACCAGCTGCTATGAGCATCAGGAGATGAACCTTTCCAGACCGCTGAGTGGGGACTGCTGGGAACACAGCGGTCTTGTGGCCACGCACCCGACAGCCCTGTACGCGAACACACAGCTCCCAAGGCTCTCCTTTCCCTGAATCCTTGTTTTAAGATGAGGGATACCTTTAAGTTACAACCTCCCTGAGCCACACTCATGGGCAAGTGTCATCAGAAAGCACCACCTAAAGAGAGCATGAGAGAAAGTAAGGGGAGGAGACTGAGGGAGGGGGAATGATGCCTACACTTGACCACACAGACTACCTCTATGGAGCCCTACTTGGAGCCCTAGGATCGTGATGTGATCTGACTATACTTCTTCCTCACCTTACCACATTCATAGACATGACAAGGTTTTTCTTACCTTTCTTCACAAAGGAGTGGATGAATTCGTGTGTAATTAACTCATGAAGAGGTAAGTTCTTCACAAAGTAATAAGGTCCAGTTTCCATGACTAGGTTTTTCAGTTCTTTTGACAGTATCCCACATTCAGGAATCAGAAATGAAACCTATTGGAATGTGTAACATAAACCAGTCTTATTTTCATGTAGATCAGCCTCCAGCTTTTAAGGATGCTATAACATACGAAGGCTGCGAAGTTTCCCCCACAGGTTTCTATAAAACTTTTTTTTTTAAGATTTTATTTCTATATTTGACAGAGATCACAAGCAGGCAGAGGGAGGCAGAGAGTGAGAGACGGAAGCAGACTCCCCACTGAGCAGAGAGCCCAATAGGGGGCTTGATCCCAGGACCCTGAGATCATGACCTGAGCTGAAGGCAGAAGCTTAACCCACTGAGCCACCCAGGCGCCCCTCTATAAGACTTTTAAGTTAATTTACCAGACTCAGGAAAAGAGAAATTTGACAATTCACGTTTTTCATTTCTGTATTCAAACATTATAGGAAAGCTAAAGAAGCAAAAAATAAAAAAAAATTAAAAATAATTTAAAAGTTAATGGAAAGCTCTTGTTTGCATTTCACCTTTTGCAAATAAACCATATGTTTTATATCCTGTCCACTGCTCTAAAATTGATTTTTAGGGAAATATGGTACAATGGAATATCCTTAGATTTGTTTAACCTGGTACCAGGCTGAAATCAAAGGGACTGTCCCTTAGGGCATAAGGAAATCAGGGACAGCAAGAGGCTCCTCGGACGCAGAAGTGGTCGGGGCTGTTTCTATTTTCTAGACAGAAAAATTCTACAGATCAGCCTGGGCAAGATAAGCTACACACCCCGACTGCCGCCTGGGATGAGCTTTCCACCTAAAGCAAAGATGTTAAACCTAAACGGTTTCCAGTGTTACCCACGTGCTCCCCACCTTGAACAGCACTCTCCCGAAGCTCACACACCAGTCTGTTCCTGAGGGACCCGCGTCACCACCTGCGTCTCTGAGAAACTGCCACGCCAGTCTGGCCTGGGTGGAGGGAGATGAGGCTGATGAATCTCAAGTGTAAGAGGCTTAAACCGTTTCCAGGTTGAGTTTTCGCAGACCTCGCCACTTCAGGGGGTCGCGAAACCGAGCCATAGGACACTTAACTGGCATCTGGTTATTCTCCTCTTCTCTTGCCGGATGCTAGATAATTAACCTCACTGACGCCTCAGCTTACACCAAGCGCCCCCACGAGGATGCCATTTTCACGAAGCACCAGCCGACGTCAGCTCCCGGTAAAGCTCTGAAGTTGCGCTTGCAAGCAGGGCCACCGGCGCATTTCTACGCAAAGCTGCCGAGCTGGCGCGCTTTGGCTGGGAGCCACAGAAGACAGCAGGCGAAGTGGAAACTTTGCCAGCCCTAAACCTAGCTCCCCTAAATAGTTTAGGAAAGCACGTGCTTCCTGGGTCTCTACTGGCAAGACGCTCCCACGAGGAGAGAGAATCAAGACGTGGGGCGGGGCGCCGAGTCCGGCCCCGATCTTCCGCCGACCCGCGGGTCCACGTCGCACCCATCACTCGCTCTATAACTCCCCAGGTCCGGCCCCCACTTTCACTTCCCACCGGAAAAGCGCTCCACCAGCGGCAGGATCAAAGTAACAGCAACGGTTTGGTATCCGCCGGAGGCACGCCGCCCAGCCCCTCCCCACAGAGGAGAGGACCCTGCCCCCGCCCCGGCGAATCCTGGGAGTTGTAGTCCTACAGATCCGCAAGCGACCAGCTCGGAGCAGTGAAGAGATTACAATTCCCAATATTCCTGGCGAGGAGCCCCGCCCCACTGCGCGGGGAGGGCTGGCCCGCCGCTCAGTCGAGCGGGACCTTCCCCAAACCTCTCCAGCTCCCGGAGAGGAAGCGATGCATGAGAGGCCCACGGAGGCCGAACTCACCCTGTAGTTGTGATAGTGCGTCTCCACAAGATGCCGGTGGCGCGACTTGTCATGGCCGAAGTTGGATTTCTCGCAGACCAGCAAGTGCCGGGGGACTTCTCGCAGTCGGCGCAGAGTGGCCATGCTCTCTCCCTGGCTCCGGCTCTGGGCGAGCTGGGCGCGCTCCGCCCCGCCCCTCGTCCCGCCCCGCGAGCATGCGCAGTGCGGCCGCGCCGAGCAGGTTGAGGTGGCCCGGGCTCCTGTTCTGGCCAGAGGTGAGGCGAGCCCTTTGTTTACAAGCCTTAGCAGAAGCCTGCCAACGGTACCTGAAACCGCATATTCATTACCTAAAATGGAAATACCTGGCACCTGCAAACCTGGAACTTACCTTTTCAAACCCATCTTTCTCGCCTTGCCTCCCTTGCTGCCGTCTCTTGCCGAAAATCCTTCTTTTGGTCTTTCCGAAAAAATTAAGGAACTCTGTGCAGGAAGAGAATACACAGTTTCTGTTGTCTGCCCTACAAGGACTAAGGCTCTTTCGGAACCACTTTAAGATCCCTTCTTAAAAGTCCCATCCGAACGGTTACTGGGGGTTGCAGTGAGAATTCGTTTTTCCATAATTTTTCTGATCAGGGACTGCGTTAGTGCGTGCATCTCAAACTGGAGTGTGCACAGACCCAGTTCTGGGCAGCATGGATGCAAAACAGCAGACTGTAGCACAACTTTCTGGAACACCAATTTTACTATAAGATTTGAAATAACCAAAGTTAAGTAATTTATAAGGTAAGCATTTAAGAATTTTAAACTGAGACACGGCTGGGAAGTCACCTGCCAGGTAATGTCAGTCACCTGTGCCTGAAATGTCAGCCTTTCTCTGAGAAAACTAAGAAAAACATATTTCCCGTTGTTTTAAATAGGAAAAATTATAAGAAGTAGGTCAATTGAAAATTTCTGCCGATTTTCTAAATCACAGTATGGCATCTAGATATGCTACAGCTGTCATATTAGGATATAAAATGCTTAAAACATTACTCCTTGGTAACCTCAACCTGAAGTAGCAGTGGCTTCTCTTAGATGATCATCAGATGTGTACACCTTTGCTGATACTCCAAATTTTGGAAAGTGACTGGTGTGATTTTATGGCCTACCGATTGCATTTGGAACCAATGTGAAGGTTTTCTTGCAAGCCATTTCGTTTAAAGTGTTTTATTAAGGGGGCACCTGGGTGGCTCAGTGGGTTGAGCCTCCGCCTTGGGCTCAGGTCATGATCTCAGGGTCCTGGGATCCAGTCCCGCATCCGGCTCTCTGCTCAGCAGGGAGCCTGCTTCCCTCCTCTCTCTTTCTGCTTGCCTCTCTGCCTACTTGTGGTCTCTCTCTGTCAAATAAATAAATAAAATCTTTAAAAAAATGTTTTATTAAATAGTTCTGAAAACTCAATATAAATTATGTCAGCTGAAAACACACAGGTGACCAGCCACTATGCAGTTTGGGCATTCCTAACTCAAGTGTCTTCAAGGGATAACAGTACTTGAGGATATGTTCTGGGGTCGGGTGTGCCTGTATTATGAAACAGAAGGCAAAATCTCGTTTATTTTAAAGACGAAAGCTGTAGCTTCAAGTAAATTTGGGACTTAAGACCTTTCAGCCTACCCCCACGGTGTTTTGGAATTCTGTCTGTAATGAATCATTCTTTTCTTCTTGCCTGCTGGGTCATTTCTATCAGTATACACAAATGCCTTAATGTTGTGCATTAAGCAGAACACCTCTTTTGTCCCTGAATTCCTCTTCATTCTCATCATTGTGTTTCTCTGCTCGATTAGAGGCTCCTCTCTGTGCATTGTCTCCTGAGCCCATTCTGTTCTAGCTTTCCTCTGCACTACTTAACTGACTTGGCTTTTACCAAGGTCACCAATGATTTCCATTTTTGCCAAATTCAAGGCCAAGTTTCTGTTTTTATCTCTGTCTTTTAGATGCACTTGATACAGATGATACAGTTGAACGCTTCTTCCTTTGTATTAACTATATCTTCTTTTTTTCTGTATTCTTATACTCCAGTGCTCTGGCATCTGGGGCCTCACTGACCAGGGTGGGACTACCCCTTCCAAGGTTGGCTTATTCCTAAAGATAGCAAATAACTTGTGCAGTGAGCATGTCTTTCATTCGCAAACCAACTAATCTGGAATTGACACCCTGAAATACCTCTTCTGTGAATTGTCACACTCTTGCCCTGTCCCAATAACCCTAGGGCTGGGTACTAGATAACTGGGGATAGTCTACATTCCAAAGCCCACAGAAATTCTTCAAACTAGCCAATCCTAAACGTACCTCGTCTGTTCACCCTGCCTCACCCATCTCTTCCCATAATAAAAGCTCTGAGGGGTACTCTCCCCTCACTCCCCCTGCCTCCTGACCAACCCAGATGCACTTGGCTTCCTGTGGTCACTCTGCATGGCCTGCCATTCCTCCCGATTCTAGAGAACTGTAAGTAAAAACTTCATCCTTTAGGACAGTCATTTGCCATACCTGCTAGAACAAATCCCTGGGTACAGGTGAAAACGTTCCTTGAAACACTTACCTCTGGAGTTTTGAGAACCTCCCTGCTGCTGGGCTCCCTCCCGTCTGACTCTACCTTCCTCCCCCTCCTCTAGATCTCTGGTGATCCTTACCCTCCACCTGTCTCTTCCTGCCCTCTCCTCTCAGAGTGATCCCAGGTGGTCTCACAGCTTTCAGTACCATCTGTCTCCTGAGAGCCATGAGGCTTGGGTGCTCATCCATGGGGTGGAGGGAAGGGGGACCCAGGCGCCATTCCTGATTCTTCTTCCCATCTCACCCCATATGTGATCCCACTGCAGGTCTGTGGCTTGTTGGTTCTGCCTGCAGCCGGCATCGTGATTACAAACTCTTCTGGCTGCATTTCCAATTCCAGCCACCTTCCCCTCTCCTCTCTCAGTCTGCTGCCAACCACAGGCTCCTACCCACCTCCCTGCTTCCCGTTTTGCCCTCTTGCAGCCTCTTCACTCAGCATCCAGGCTGACTTCTCAAAAACTTGGAAAGTGTGATACAGACATAGTTCATTTTGTTGCACTTCACTTTACTGCGCTTTGCAGATACTGTGTTTTTAATAAATTGAAGTTTGTGGCAACCGTGTGTTGAGGAACTCGATTGGTGCTATTTTTCCAAGAGCATCTGCTTCTTTTCTGTAACTGTATCGTATTTTGGTAATCTTCACAATATTTCTAACTACTTCTTTATTTGTTATGGTGCTCTGTGATCAGTGATCACAACTCTGAAAGCTCAGATGATGGTTAGCATTTTCTGGCAATAAATAATTTTTTAATCAACGTATATACTTTTTAGGCATAATGCTATTATATACTTAATAGATTACAGTATAGTGTAAACATAACTTTTTTTTTTACATATTTTATTTATTTATTTGAGAGAGAGAACAGCAGAGGGAAGAGCAGAGGCAGGGAGAGAGAGAACCAGAGGAGAAAAGAATCTCAAACAGACTCCCCACTGAGTGTGTGGAGCCCAACTTGGGTCTCCATCTCACAACCCTGAGATCATGACCTAGGCTGAAGCCAAGAGTCAGACACTTAACCAACTGACCCACTCAGGCACCCCGAAGCATAACTTTTACATGCACTGGGAAACCAGGAAATTCATTCGACTCACTTTATGTGGTTGGCTAGAATCAAACCTGCGATATCTCTGAGGTAGGCCTCTGTATACTACCGAACCCCTGTTTCAATCCTGCCTGGCTTTAAACTGGCTTTTCAGTGCAGTAGAGTACAAGGTTAGATAACCTGGCCCTGGCCTCTCTCTACAGCCTCATCTCCTACCCTTGCTTGTTCATACTATTATTTATCTGATTTTCTGGTATCTAGAGCTAAAAGAAATCTTAGTTGACAAACAGGTGTTAGATCATAGATTTGAGAAAAAGTCTAAGGATGATGGCCCAAGAATGGCATAAATAAATAATAAAGAAAGAAAAGCACAGGAAACAAAACATAACTGATTTGTATACATACACCCCAAAGAATATAGTAACAAAATGAATTTTTTAAAAAGGGAAGCCAACAGCCTTGCAAAAAGCAAAAAAAAAAAAAAAAAACAAAAAAAAACAACCCACAAAAAACTTTTGATTATATTCTAACAACACAGAAATACACTTAGTAAATCTAAAAGGACAACAGTTTTACACACATTTTGGGGCTACAGTGCAATAAAATGAGAAGTACAGAAACAATTTAAATATGCTCAACTCTGAACATGTTAGCACGTTATTTTACATAAATTAATGCCAGGGTCAGTTTGCAAATTCAAAACACAGTACCTATAAATATACAGCTGACCTTTGAACAACATGGAGGTTAGGATGCTGACACTCCCCTGCCCCATGCAGTCAGCATCTAACTTTTGACTCTCCCCAAACTTAATTACTAATAGCCTACCGTTGACTAGAAGCCTTACTGAGAACACTGAGAACGTTAACAATAAGTGAACGCATATTTTGGGTATGTGTATTTATACTATATTCTTACAATAAAGGAAACTAGAGAAAAAGTGTTAAAATAATGAAGGAAAATATATTTACAGTACTGTACTGTAAGAATCCACTGATAACTGGACCTGCACACTTCAAACCCTGTCTTATTCAACGTGCAAATATATTGGATCTATATTGCTGAGAGCTCCTGGGTATGTTCATCAGAATGCGGTACTAACATGGAATCACTTAACATCATTCCATTACAGGTGGGAGTGGCAGGGAAGGTGGTGCTGGGAGCTGTAGCTCTCGAAGACCCTGGTGGTAAATCAGAGGGCTCCCCTCCTCCCAAACCTAAACTTGACCTCACAGTCCTGTTAGCCCAGGGCTTCAGGCAGCAGCCACAAATGCACGGGTGTTGGTGTACAAGATCGAAACTACCCTCTGCCGTCAGGCAGCTTGGAAACTGGACCCAGCAGCTGCAGTGGAAAAAGTCAGTGGCCCCCAAGAAGGGTATGTGATCTCCCCCAAGCGAGGACTTGAATCCCTGGTGTTCTGGGAAGGGCTCAGAGCCGGACTGCTTCCAGTCCTCTCCCTCTGGCTGGTTGGAATTTGGTGGAGCACAACACACATCTTAACAATGGCAACTACGTGGACTGTGTCCAAGTGTACAGTGGAAGTGTACAAATGAAATATACAAATGAAGGAGTATTTTAAAAACAGAACACAACGTTATATGTCAATTTTATCTCAATAAAGCTGGGAAAAAAAGAACACAAAACAGTCACACCGTCTGACTAAAGCTCTGTCACATATGTTCAAATAACAATTTTGGAAGAGAATTTGGAAATGGTTGACATTTTTTATAAAGCTCATTCTTTTATTTTGTTTAAAGTGAAAAAACATATGTTTAGAAGTAAATTGGTATGTAAAAAATGTAAATCTTAGCTATCCAGGAACTTCATATATCTAAGATGAGGCATTTCTGTGGACCTCAGGTTTTGCTATAATGTGAAAACTGTTAATCCATAATGCAGGTGATGAAATAATACACATTAACAGAGAAAGGAGCAATCACTATAATTTTATATATAATTATCAGTAATTATGTAATAATAGTGTATATATATATATATATATTACATATGCAATATTGGACACATATAATGAATCAGGCACTACTCCAAGTACTTTATATTAATTATCTCAAAAGAATCCTCTCTGAGGCAGGTTTTGTATCTTCAACTTAAAGGCTAATTAGTAAACAATGCATATAATTGAATAAGAGATTTTAAAAACATGAAAAGCTCTCAAAAAATAAGATGTGGGAAGAGAAACAGGAGTGACAGTATATTTGGCACATACATCTGTAGAAAGTCTAGAGACTTGAAAAGCTAAACAATATACTATATTTAGAGAGATATATGTACCAAAACTATCATGAAAGTGGAATAATAATTTTTTTAAAACTTCAGAAGAATGACCTATCTAGGAGGGGAGGCAAAGAGTTATATTTGGGAAGGGCCATGGGGATGGCCCTGGTGTCAAAGGTAATGGTAAAATTTGTTAAGCAAGTGGCAGGTAAAGAATGTTTATTTGGGGACGCCCAGGTGGCTCAGTCAGTTAAGCCTCTGCCTTCAGCTCAGGTCATGATCCCAGGGTCCTGGGATTGAGCCCCTCCACCTGCTTTGTGCTGTTTCTCGGTCTCTCTCTCAAATAAATAAATAAATAAAATCTTTAAAAAAATGTGTAAACCATGTAATTTTATACATGTAGTTTATAATTTGTAAAAAAAAAATTTAAATTGCCTTCTTGAGATACAATTCATGTGCTGTATAGTTCATTCATTTAAAGTGTATAATTTAATAGTTTTTAGTCTGTGCACAGACGTGTGTAACTGGTACCAGTCAGTTTTGGGCCCTTTTCTTCAGGTCAAAAAGAAACTCCGTGTAGCTGCCTCACTCCCACGTGCCTTCCCTGGCCCCACGCATCCGTGTGTCTTCTTTCCGTCCCTCTAGATTTGTCTTCTCTGGACAGTTCATACAAATGGAGTCCTATAATAGACTCTTGGGACTCACTTCTTTAATTTAGCATAATGTTCTCAAGGTTCGCCCAAGTTGCAGCAGGGCTCAGTAGGTACTTCATTCCTTTCTATGGCCGGCACGATAAAACTTTGTCTTGAATGCTCGTGCTTGGAGAAAAGTAGCGTAAGTAGAAGGAAATGCGAATTTCTCTGCAGATTCTAAAGGCTCTTAAACGACTTCTGGGGTCTCTAGAAGTGGATGGCACTATTTCCCGTTCTAGAACGTGATTTCCTTGTTTTTCAGATCTGTGGAATATTAAGCTGTGGGTGAATGTTTGATTGCGAAGTGAATGCGAATGAGGCAGAGCGTGGTAGAAGAGTTCTTTTATGAGCAAAAGCAGACAAGAACTGCTACAAGATGTACAGCAGGAGGGGCAGGGAGGGAAGGGGAGAGGGGTGCGAACTGCTCAAAGTAGAAGGAACAGAGCTATGAGCAGAGGAAGGCAGAATAAAAGGTGGGAGGACAGCTGGGACAGACTGAGGAAAGGGAGATGGCGATGAAGTAAGAACTTCGGGTGAGAGAAATCCTTGAATTCTCCCACAGCTGGAGGTATCGCCTGGGGCTGGGGAGCAGGGCGTGGGTAAGTCCCAGGAAGAGTGGGTATACAGGTGGCATCAGTGTGCTTCCGGACATCCATCCACAGCACCAGGTCTGGAACTTACCTGTATTTGGCCTCCATGCGCATTGGAAATATTCTTTTATCCAGTCAGCAAGCTCTGAATTAAGCTGCGGTTGGCCAGACACTGTGCTAAGCCCCAGAGAGACGATCTCTACCCCAGCTCTGAGGGTCTTGCCAGGTCATGGGAACAAAACTGGTTATATCTTTTCCATTTCCCCACAGTTCCTGGAAGAGTATTCTTTGCAGAATGGGCAGTTTCACAATTATTGTTAATAATTGAAGTAAGGAAGCTTTTCACATTCAGAGTTTTTACAAAAAATGCAGTATGCCCAATGTAGAACTATATATCTTTAGCTTTAAAGTTAACAAAATGAAAAAAAAAACTAATCTTATAATAATATGTCAATGGGAGTTTTTTTTTTTTTCCTCATAGAGTATTTGCACTTAGGAACTTGAGAAGTTTACAAAGGGGGGTGGATATGTAATAAGTGGCCTGCTTTAGCATTTCCCTGCGTCTCACAGTACTGTGATGATTAACACATCCATGGATTTATGGATCTGTAAGGTTTTCAGTGACACATCTGTTTACAGTTAAAATGTGGATTTCATCTCCTTTATTCCTCTTGAATTCGGTCATATCCCTGAGTACCACGGAAGCACTGCGTGGAGACTGGGCTTCTCTCCTTGAAAATGTCGTTTATTGGAAAAGAAAAAGAAGTTGCCTTGCATCCACTAACAACCGTCATGCTTGCTCTCAGGAGAGAGCATGATTATTTAGTGTTTTTGTGAAGATTTGCTCTCTTCACAGCACCCAGCCCTGTCTGGGTGCAGGGCGCAGGGCAGTCCCATTTCTATACCACTGATGGCTCTGGGGACTGACAGATGCTTGGTGTGGACTAAGTCCTGAGAACGTACTGGAATTGTTGGAAGTGAGGTAATGCACATGCCTGTGAAAATTAGCTGCTGTCTGATTCTAGACTCAAATCATTATGCTCTTTTTCCCAGCTGTGGTCTGCAGTTGGTATTTCTGATATTAGCAACTAAAAATGCTGGTAAAACCACAGAAAGAAAAATCCTTTGGTTTGTGAGAGCATCAAACTTCATTTCAGGCTTATTCCTCATCACCTTGGAGGAAGGGGATCTAATGTAAAATGGAAATACCGGGACCTGGAGCCAATCCATGTCTTCTGGAGCCAAGGTCTGGAGCCAAGGACCGTGTCTTCACATTGCGTCTACAACCCCTGTGCAAAAACGATACCAATTCATAGCATGATGTTGAAATGAAAGAATTTTATTTTTAATATTGACCCTTAAATTTAGAGCCTTATTAAATCCCTTATTCACAAACGGCACCAGTAAAATGCCAAATTCTTTTAAAATTTCAGATTTCCTGGAGCACCTGGGTGGCTGAGTTAAGCATCTGTCCTGCTCAGGTCATGATCCCAAGGTCCTGGGATCGAGCCCCTCATTTGGCTCCCTGCTCAGTGGGAGGCCTGCTTCTCCCTCTGCCTGCCAGTCTCCCTGCTTGTGTTCCCTCTCTCGTTGAGTCTCTGTCAAATAAATAAATTAAATATTTAAAAATAAATAAAAGAAAATTTCCAATTTCCTAAACTTCCTGGCCTCTGCCCTTCTGAGGAGGCAGCCTGGGCTTTGAAAAAGAGGCAGTCCTCAGAGAGAGCAATGTCCAGTAGAAGGAGGTGAGCCACGTCTGTAGTTTTAAAATCTCAACACTCACATTAGAGAAAATAAAAAGAACCAGGCAAAACTGGTGGTATTATTATGAATTTATTTAACCTCATATATCCAAGACATTGTTTTAATGTGTCATCAACATAAAGTTATTAATGAGATATTTCACTTTCTTGATTAAATCTTTGAAATTCACTCTGTTGTGCACGTTCAGGGCATCATAACTTGGACCAGCTACATTCTAGGTGCTGAGTACCCGCCTGTGTTGAGTACTGCTGCCACATCGGGAGTCAGGGCTGTGACTTCTCTTGACCTCGGGAGGTGAAGTACCTGTACATCCCCTTCTCTTCCAGACGCGTCACCCCTTCCCCACCCACCTGTCTCCTCAGCCAGAGGTGAGACGAGACGGGCCCGAGAGGAAGTTTCCTAAAGGAGAGCATGGCTTTCCAACTGCTTCCTGGCATGGGTCCATCCCCCCTTCCCAGAGGTCAGACTACAATGGAAGGAAGATGGGGGTCCCTGAAGGAGGGAACGCCATGTCTTCTGATCTGTCCACAGCCTTGACCTCCAAAGTTTAGATCCGGAGGGAATGAAGGCAAACTGCTTATTCTGCAGTCTGGCCCTGGGCCCTCGAGGTCAGGCTCTGGTCACCCCCTTCCTCTTGCAGTGTGGGGTGCTGTGTGAGCCTCAGCACCAATCACATTCATACACGTCTACACGCATTTCTGTGTAACTGGAGAGATGCAACTTTCAGTAAGGGAAGAGGGAAACCAGCACCTCTAGGACGCCTACTGTCTGCCAGGTAACTTGTAATCACTCTGTCACTGAGTCTTGACATCGTGTCTGCAACGGGAGTATGTACTAGTTAGCTACGGTGTAACATACCACCCCGGTACTTAGCTAGCTCCTGACAGCTGGTCGGCAGTTTGGGCGGGATTCCGCAAGACCGCTCTGGCCTCTGCTGGGCTCCTTCATGCGCATGCTCAGCGGCTTGACTAGGGGCTCTGCTTCTGGGGGTGAGCTGGCTGTCAGGTGCGCACCTTGGCTCTCTTCCTCATTCTCTCTCCTCCTGCAGCGGGCTCACAGGGGCTTGGTGACAGCTGTATTCTGAAAGAAAAGGCGAAGCATCTAAGACCTTTTGGCTCATGCCCCAAACTACCGTCCTGTCGTCATACCACTGTGTTGTTATTTGCCAGAGCAAGTAAGACGGAAGGAAGAGAGTCTGCCTCCTCTGGATGGGAGCAGCTGCAAAAATCACACCGCCAAGGGCGTGCGCCATGAGGAGGAATGAAGAATCGCTGGTGTTTCTGCCATCGGGGCCCTTCTGCCTTTTCCTTCAAGAGGTTTATGTAACTGTCATCCTAGTCAAGAAACTTGTCCAAAACCTCAAAGCAACTAAGTGGCTGGGCTGGGGCCCTATATCCACCACCAAACCCTACCACCACCCCCACAACGGCGGCGGGGCTCCCCTACCTCCACAACCACCATGCTGCTCCCGAGGCTTCCCTCCTCCTCAGAGTTTCTCAGGTGAGGCTTCTGCAGAACTCCTTTGAGATCAGCGTCCATCTCGGACCCTTCACACTGGGAATAATCCCCCTGCCGAGAACGCTGAGTGTCTTGGAAACACTTGGAATAATTTAGGGAAATGACTGAGGACTGAGTTGAGGAAATCAAGTCTTCAGCCCTGTAGTTTTCCTTTCTAATCATAGGAGAAATTCGAACACACGTATAATGCACTCCACATGTTTGTGAATTCTTTTCATCCCTTTTTGGTATCTGTAGGCTGTTAATGATTTTTCAACACAGACGAAATCAAACTGCTGTGCCCAAAGCAACCCATTATTCTGAAAGCAAGTGACATAAAGATAGATCTGCTAAGAAGACATTTCCTCTTGCAGTTTAGACAAATAGCTGGGAAATCCCAAGTAGCCCTTTGATTTCAACAGGGCAGCGCTGTTTTCTAAGACCCCAGAGCACACATGGAAATCACTTACAGCTGATTGCATCCCCGGGCCAGAATCTGTGGTCTGCACCCCCGGGGCTCCCTATGAAATCACCTAGGGGGGCTTTTGAATTTCCCAGAACCCAAATTACAACAGATCAATTACATCCGAATCCCCAGAGTGGAACCTGGGCATCAGCATTTTTTATAGCTCCTCGGGTGATCACAGTGTGTGGCCAGGGCTGAAAACCACTGCGTTAAACCAGCATCATTGGATGAATTAGTTGCAAACAGTTGATCAAATAAAGTATAAAAACATTGGCTGCAGAGTGTAGCCTTTCAGTCTCATGTGCCAGCACCTGCTCACCAGCCTGTGCACGAACAAGTGTCTCCTAGGTTTGTTCCTGTCAACACAGTTCCATGAGTATTGTGTACACAGTGTGCAAGGCATAGTGCTATGTGACCTGGTGTTAGTACAGGTCTTAGGAAGGGAGGACTTCTCTGGAAAAAACTTTCATCATAAAAAATCAAAACCATGCAGCTTTCCAAATTGAAGCAAAAATTGAAAGACCCTAGGAGCTCACCCAAGGTTTAGGACAGTCAACTTTGGAATATTAAAATCCATTCGATGATGCCATGAGCAAACATTTTTATTTGAACACAAAACACAACAAAATACTGTTGCTATTCTGAGATATTGAGTTAGGATTTTTATGCAAGTATGTAGTATCTAAATTTTAATTGACATATGGATGCCTGGGTGGCTCAGGACGTTAAGAGACTACCTTCCACTCAGGTCATAATCCCAGGGTCCTGGGATGGGCTCCCTCCTCAGCAGGGAGTCTGCTTCTCCCACCACCTCTCCCCCCAGCTCATGTGCACTCTCTCTCAAATAAATAAATCTTTAAAAATTTTTTAATTGACCTATAACATACATCCTGAAATATATGCAGAAACTATTCACTGAACTGTAAATTTCAATGAATTACTACAGATTGAATACACCTGTGTGACCAAGAGCTTGCGCCAGCTTTGCTCAGGCTCCCTGACAATCACTTTCTCCCTCCCTCTGTCACAAATGTAACTGATGTCTTAAATGGCTAACCCTGTAGATTCAATAAAGATCACTCCTCTGCTCACCTTATCCCTTGACAACCACTGATCGTTTTTATCCCTATAATTTTTCCTTTTCTAGAATGTCGTGTAAATAGAATCATGCAGTATATAGCCCTTGGGGTCTGACTTCCTTAGAGAATTGCATTTAAGATACATCCATGTCCTTGTGTGAATCCAGAGTTTGCTCCTTTTGTTGCCAGTAGTATCCAATTATGTGGACACAGGGTAGTTTACTTACTTGCTCACATGTTGAAAACACCTGGTTTATTTCCAACTTTTGGAAGTTATGACTAACATGGCTATAAATATGCACACACAAGTTTTTAACATTAGTTTTCAATTTACTTCACTTAATACCTAGCAGTGAAATATCTAGGTTATCTAATGTTTAACTTTACAAAAAACTGCTAAATTATTTTCCAAACACTGTACCATTTTGCATTTCCAGTTCTAGTTATGCCAGAGCCCTGAACGTACTTGCTATTTGCAGTTTTATTCTTATTTTAGTCATTTCTAATAGGTGTGTGGCATCCCACTGTGGCTTCTGTTTCATTTTGAAGGAGAGTTTTGCTGAGTGGATGTGGAATCCTATGTTCATATTGACTTTTTTCCCTGCACTTTAAAGATATCATTTCATTGTTGATTTGTCTCTTGTTCTTGATAATGTCATCCATCATTCATACTATTATCCCCTATATGTGGCATAGTGTCCTTCCCTGGCTGCTTTCAAGATTTTATCATCTTTAGATTTTTGCAGTCTGACTATAATGTGCTTAGGTTTAGTTTTGTTTGTGTTTTCTTTTTTTTAAAGATTTTATTTATTTATTTATTTATTTGACAGACAGAGATCACAAGTAGGCAGAGAGGCAGGCAGAGAGAGAGGAAGGGAAGCAAGCTCCCGCTGAGCAGAGAGCCCGATGCAGGGCTCGATCCCAGGACCCTGAGATCATGACCTGAGCTGAAGGCAGAAGCTTTAACCCACTGAGTCACCCAGGCGCCCCTCTTCGGGGTTTTTAAAAAAAAAACTTCTTGGATCTAAAAATTTAGGTTTTCTACCAAATATTGGGTTTTTAATTTTTGACAAGCTCAAAAGTTAATTCCTTTTCCTTTTGTCATCTTTTTTAAAAATAATTTTCATTTCTCTGCTAAGTTTCCACATCTGTTCATTAATTATGAGAATATTTTCCTTTACCCCCAGGAACATACTTATAAGAGCTGATTTCAAATCCTTGTCTGCTAATTGCAACACCTTGGATATCTTAAGGATAGTTCCCATGGCCTGCTTTTTGTCTTGTATATAGAGTACATTTTCCTGCTTCCTCACACATCTCATGATTTTTTTTAATTGCATACTAGATATTATCAACGATAGTTATAGAGATGTGGATTCTGTTGTATTCCTTTGAAGAGTGTTATTTTCCTAGGACAGAATTAATGGGCTAGACTCAAAAGCTTACCTACAGTGGCACAGCTGAAATCCTCTTTCAGGCTGAGCCTCCTAAGAGATGCTCTGTAGTTCTATGGTTTAAGATCTATCCTTGGGTGCCTGGGTGGCTCAGTTGTTCAGTGCCTGCCTTCAGCTCAGATCATGATCCCAGGGTCCTGGGATGGAGCCCTGCATCGGGCTCCCTGCTCAGCAGGAAGCCTGCTTCTCCCTCTCCCACTCTTCTTGCTTCTATTGCCTCTCTCCCTGTTTCTCTCCCTGTCTCTCTTTCAAATAAATAAATAAAATCTTAAAAAAAAAAATAAAGACCTATACCTTATTTAGGAGAACTTACATATGTATTTGGAATTGACCCCCTCATGGCTCTTTCCCTTCCAGAATTTCTCCCCTAACTTTCTACCTACTCTGCTAGCCCCTAAATATATCCTCTCTGACACCACCAGTAAGATTGTGGTTTTCTGCCTACATGGCCCATGGACAGATTATGAAGTGCATGGAGGCAAAAAGACTCAGGCTTGCAAATATTTTCTGTAGTAATTCCTATCATTCAAGACTCCCCTCCTCTTCTGCTTGCTTTCTGGAAATACATACACACACATATATGTGTATTATATATAGATCAATATTTCTATATAACTATATATAGTATTTTGTCCAGATTTTATCATTGTTATTTGTGAGACTGTTAGTCACTATTACTGGAAGCCAGACCTCAGTTTTGTTTTTCCATTTCTTAAAAGATACATAAATGGAATTATAGTTTGTAAACTTTCACATCTGATTTCTTTTCTGCAACGTTATGATGGTGATATTCATCCATGCATTGTATGTGGCCATAGTTTGTTCATTTTTTAAAATGTCATTTATTTTTTTTAAATTATGGTGAAATATGCACAACGTAAAATTTACCACTTTAAGCATTTTTTAATAAGTATGCTATTCAGTAGCATTAAGTACACTCACATTTTTGTGCAACCATCAACTCCACCCAACTGTAGAATCTTTTCCCATCTCGTAAAACTGAAACTCTGTATCCATCAAATACTAACTTCCCATTCCCACCTCCCCTCAGCCCCTGCTGATTGCAATTCTACTTTCTGTCTCTGTAAACTTGGTAACTCCAGATACTTCATATAAATAGAATCATACAGTATCTGTGTTTTTCTGATTACTTTATTTATTATAGTGTGTGTCTGAAATTTCCTCTCTTTTTAAGGCTGAATAATATTCCACTGTATGTATTACCACATTTTTCAATTCATCCATTCATCCAATTTAATGGATGAATCCATTCAATTCATCCATTCAATTCATCCATCATCCACATTTTCAATTCATCCATCCATGAATGAATTCATCCATTCATCCAATCCACTCATTCCATTGTGAAAAATCCACCACATTTTTCAATTCATCCAAATTGATGGACACTTGGGTTTCTTCCCCCTTTTGGCTATTGAGAATAATGCTGCTATAAACATGTGTGTAAGTTTATATCTTAGTGTCCTTGATTTCAAATCTTTTGGGTAAATACCCAGAATTGGAATTACTGGATCATATGGTAATTGTATTTTAAATTTTTTAAGGAATCACCATATGTTTTCCATAGTGGATGCACCTCTTTTCATTCTCACCAGCAGTGTCCAAGTGTCCCAATTTCTCCACATCCTTACTAACATTTCTTATTTTGTTTTTTTTGTTTGCTTGCTTATTTGTTTGTTTTAAATAGTAGCCATCCTAATGGGTGTCAGATGGTATCTCATTATGGTTTTGGTTTACATTTCCCTAATGATAAGTGACACTGAACATCTTTTCATGTGCTTATTAGTCATTTGTATATTTTCTTTGGAGAAAAATCTATTCAAGTCATTTGCCTATTTTTTAATCAAGTTTTTGTTACTGTTGAATTCTGGGTATTAATACTTTACTATAAATTTGATTTGCAAATATTTTCTCCCATTCCGAGGGTTGCCTCTTTACTCTGTTAATAGTGTCCTTTGATGCGCAAAATTTTTTCATTTTTATGAAGTCTAATTTGTCTATTTTTCTTTTGTTGCCTGAGCCTTTGGTTTCATATTGAAGAAGTGATTGTGAAATCTAATATCATGAAGCTTTCCCCCTATGTTTTCTTTGAAGAGTTTTACAGTTTTAGCTCTTAAATTTATATCTTTGACCCATTTTGAGTTAAATTTTGTATATGGTGTAATTTCTAATTTTAATAATTTGAGACTTCTTTTTTTTTAAAGTTTTATTTATTTATTTGAGAGAGAGAGCATTAGAGGGGAGAGGTTAGAGGGAGAAGCAGACTCTCCACTCAGCAGGGAGCCCGACACGAGACTCGATGCTTAACCAACTGAGCCTGCCAGGCATCCCAAGTCTTCTGCCTTCTTTATCTAGCTAAAAATTTGTCAATTTTGTTGAACTTTTCAAATAGCTTTTGGTTTCATTGATTTTTCTCTTCTCTATTTTATTTATCTCTACTCTAATCTTTATTTCCTTACCTGTACTAGATTTGAGTTTAACATGTTCTTCTTTTTCTAATTCCTTAAATTGTAATGTTAAGTTATTGATTTGAGATTTTCCTTTTTATGTAAAAATGTATAGCTATAAATTTCTCCCTTAGCACTGGTTTTGCTGGGTCCCTTAAGTTTTGGTGTGTGGTATTTGTTTTCATGCATCTTTAAGTAGTTTCTAATTTCTCTTGTGATTTCTTATTTGACCCATTTATTGTTGTTGTGTGTCTGTTTTTAAGATTTTATCCACTTATTTGTCAGAGTGAGAGAAAGAGAGCACACATGAGCAGGGGGAGTGTCAGGCTGATGGAGAAGCAAGCTTCCCACTGAGCAAAGAGCCCAATGTAGGAATCGATCCCAATCATGACCTGAGCCAAAGGCAGATGCCTAACCAAATAAGCCACCCAGGCGTTCCCCACTTGTTGTTTAAGAGTTTGTTGTTAAGGGGCACCTCAGTGGCTCAGTCAGTTGAGCATCTGAGACTAGGTTTCAGCTCAGGTCATGATTTCATGGGTCATGGGATTGAGTCCTGCATGGGGCCCCATACTCAGCACAGAGTCTGCTTGAGATACCCTCTGACCCTCCCCCTGTTTGCATGCTCACTTGCTCTCTCTCTCCCTCTAATAAATAAATAAACCTTTAAATAAAAAAGTGTGTGTTAGTTTCCACAAATTTGTAAACTTTTAGTTTTTTCCTTCTTTTTTTTAAAAGATTTTATTTATTTAGTTGTCAGAGAGAGAGAGAGAGCACAAGCAGGAGGAGTGGCAGCCAGAGGGAGAAGCAGGCTCCTCACTGAGCAAGGAGCCTGATGCAGGACTTGATCCCAGAACCCCAGTATCATGACCTGACCCAAAGCAGACCCTTAACTGACTGAACCACCCAGGCACCCCTCTAGTTTTACTTCTGTCTTAATTTCTAACTTTATCCTGTTGTGGTCAGAGAATATATTATATATGATAGTTATATTGTTAGTTATACTGAGAGTTATCTGTGTCTTAAGATTTGTGGCTTATCCTGCAGAGTGTCCCACATATACACGAGAAGAATATGCATTCTGTTATTTTTGGGTAGAATGTTCCATTTATGTCTATTACACCTAGTTGGGATATCATGTTGTTCAAGTCTTCTATTTTCTTACTTATCCTCTGTCTGGTTATTCTATTACTGAGAGTGCAGGTATTAACTCTTCAATTATTTTTGTAGAACTCTCTATTTCTCCCTTTAATTCTGTCAATTTTTGCTTCATATATTCTGATGGTTTGTTGTTATGTACATAAATGTATGTATGGCATATTGTCTTGCTGTTGGATGAGGTAGTCTACAAGATCTTGTTCACTTGAAGTAGTCAGTTAGATCTGCTTGATTGATCATGCTGTCCCATCAGTCCTTCTGACTTCTGCCTGCTGGATTTGTCAATTACCAAGAGAGTGTTGCTGAAGTCTCTCACCATAATCGTGGATTCATCTATTTCTCATTGTAGTTCTATCAGTTCTTACCTTGTGTATTTTGACACTTTATTATTAGGTGTGTACACATTAAGGACTGTTATGTCTTCTTGCAGAATTTATCACTGTGATATCACCTGTTATCCAGCTTGAGAAACACAACCTCTTACTTGGACACAAAACACTGAGCTAAATGGTGCTGCCAGTGCAGAAGCAACATAGGATAACATCTCCTGACCTCATGGAAATTAAAACATATAAAAACTAGAAAAAAAATCTATAGGGCAAGGTGGTGGCTAATCAAATGGGTCTTAGAGATGTTCAAGGAAGGGAAAATCACAGAAGGAAGAAATTGAGATCTTAATGGATGGGTAAGATTTAGTAGAGGAAACACTGGCACCTTAATCATGGCAGGGCAATGAACATAGTCAAATCAGAGATATTGGTGAGTTCATTCTAGTTTTACTCACATTCATAATTTCCTACCATAACACTGATGTTGGGAGAAATTGAACTCAGGTGGGTCGCATAACTTATTTTAAAAATTGGTATGCAAAAAAAAAATTTTAAAAATAAAAATTGGTATGCTACAGTAACTTTAAAATATTTCACAAGGCTTTCCACTCAAATTACAATAGACTTGCCTTCTATCAACTTGTTTGAGTTAGTTAGCCACACTTTTAAAAATTTAAATTCAATTTAATTAACATACAGTGTACTGTTAGTTTCAGGTAGAATTTAGTGTTTGATCAGTTGCATATAACACCAAGTGCTCATTCCATCAAGTGCCCTCCTTAATGCCCATCACCTAGTTACTCCATCCTCCCACCCATCTCTGCTCCAGTGATCCTCAGTTTGTTTCCTAGAGTTAAGAGTCTCTTATGGTTTTTCTCCCTCTCTGTTTCCATCTTTCCCTTCCCCTATGTTCATCTGTTTTCTTTCTTAAATTCCACATATGAGTGAAATCAAATGATGTTTTTCTTTCTCTGACTGATTCACTTAGCATTATACCCTCTAGTTCCATACATGTCATTGCAAATAGCAAGATTTCATTCTTTTTAATGGCTGACTAATATTTCACTAACATCTTCTTTATCCATTCATCTGTCAATGGACATCTGGGCTCTTTCCACAGTTTAAGCTTAGCCACACTTTTTAAATAGAAATAATGCACAGCAGAGTATTTGGAAATCAATCAGGCCACATGAGCAGATAAGGCTCCACTGTATCTAAAATATAGCTCTCTAATACCCTTGACTGTATCTACCATATAGAACAGGACCGGTTAGAAAGGTATATTCTGACATCGCAGCCCTGAGAGCAGCACTAGAGATTTCCCTTCCTCTCGTTAACTTCTCAGCCAGGGCACTTCCTCTGTTTAAGGCCAAGGGTGGTGGATTTCACCATGGCGGCCCTCCAGAGCAAAAATGGGTCGGTAAATTTTATAAGGTAATGTCTGGGAAAGGGGTGGGAAAAGAAGAGCTCGTTAGCATAAAATAGCCTATATGCAGTAAATAAACGTCCTCACTGTTGATAGATCACAGAGCAGAAGTTCTAGGACTTGAAAAGTGGAAAAGGTATTCACCAGGAGAATAGTTTTGAAGTCATTTGTACTACAAAAGGGTTCCTAACTCAATGTATGCCATGTCTTAGGAGCCAACAGGGAAGGAATAGGCAGCACCAGGACACCATAAATACACTGTCTTCAGTTACAGTTTGAAACTACAAATCAACACTAATGAAAATGTGAGGACTTAGACTATGCCAGAGATATGAAGGACCAGAAGGATCAGCTTAGGAAACTGAGGCAGAGATTTCCCATTGGTATATGGGAGCTCTCAGAATAGAGCACAGCCAGAACCTGGGTCTCCTGAGTCTCAAGCTATTAATCTTTCATGACATGACATTGCTAAAGAGCCTGAGTCAAAGTCCTTAATGTTAAAAAGAAAAGAAACATGGAGACCTCCTTCCTTTATATCTTGATGTTCAAAACTAACAGCAACAGCACTGCTCTGCAAAACCACACCCTACTCTGTTCTCAAATAACTTTGCTTACAGTGGATTGGATTGGGAAGAAGGGATGAGAGGGAGAGAGAATGAGTATATCTCCTGCTAAAATTAAAATATTTTCCTACACCCTTGGAAAAAAAAAAAAAAAGAAAAGAAAGAAAGCAAATATGTAGTCTCTTTTCAATTTATTCTCCTAAAACTTTGTTGGGGTTGGGGGTACTTATTAATGCTGCCCTCTCCTGGTCTCTAGTATAAATGTCTGACTTAACAATAACAAATATAAAAGATATAAATTGAGTCCTTTAAGGATCTATTAAGATCATACAAAATAATAATTTATGAGAAATATATATTTGGTCATATTTCTCAGATATATTTGGCCTATTTCCATAGTTCCTAAAACTGCTGCAGAGCCATAAATGTGAAATTGGTGTCTTGTTATTTTTGGACCCCACCCAAGGGCAGGGGGCTGGCTGGCAGGAGGACCAACCATGTGATCAAAGGGTTGGAATTTTTAGTCTCATCTCCAGGGAGGGGAGAGGAGCTAGAGGTTGAATCAGCCAATGGCCAATGACTTAGTCAATCAGTCTATAAAATGACACTTCCACAAAAAACAAAGAAAATAGTCTTTGAGTCTTTTTTTTTTTTTTCTTTTAAAGAGCTTCCTCACTTGGGAAATTAGACTGCTTCCATGTGCCACCATTTTGGGCACCAAGCACCACGAAATAGAAGCTTCTTTGTTTCGGACCTTGCCCTAGGTGTCTCTTCATCTGGCTATTGATTTATATCCTTTATCCCTTAATAAAATGGTAAATGTAAGGTTGTGTTTCCCTGAGTTCCGTGTGCCACTATAGCAAATTAAAGCAGAGAGGGGTCACAGGAATGTCCAGTCTGTAGTGGCTGGTCAGAGGCACTGGTAACAACAGTCTAAGGCTTGCACCTGGCATCTGAAGCGGGGGTAGGAAGCAGTCTTGGACAACTGAATGAACCCTTCACCTATGGGATCTGATGCTATCTTCCGGTAGATAACATCAGAATTGCATTGAATTCTCAATGAATTGCCTGAGAATTTTTTTGGTGGTGTGGGAGGGGATCCACCCACACATTGGAATTGGGTCTGGGAGCCCTAAAAGAGATCCTAATTCTAATGGGACTTGCAAAAGGTAGCATGGTCTCTTTTATTGTTTGAAAACAGATCCCTCCTCTTCCCTGTCTAACCTCTGAAGGGGGTAAAAATTCCCAAAAAGCTATTAAAAGCCAGCTGTACATTGTTTCGGTAAAGTCCAGAATAATGTCAACACCCAGTGGAACCCACAAATGGGAATCGACACAAGGCAGGGGACTGTGCATGTGTACTTGTCCCACTGTCAACCCCACCTCCCAAGTTTCCATTCTCAAGTGAGGCAGACTGTGGCTGGTCACTCCACGATGAAGGCTGAGAAAGGTGAAAAGAGGAAAAGCTCATCTGAGAGCTGAATGTGCAAGGACGCGGGTTGGACACTGCAAACCCTCTGGGCAACCTTCACCATCACCTTTCCTATGTGTTCTTCTCACCACCAACCGACTTCACGAACTATGTAGATTTCACGTCAAATAACAGAAAAAGTGTGAAATAATAACTGATACCATTAGCACAGTGATGATTAAATGAAAGATAGTAAAAAAATGTTTTTTTTTTCCTTCCTTGTTTTTCCAGGGTGGGGGTTAATCCGCTGAGTGCTAGAAAGGCACGCTCTCCCTCAAGAGTGTTGAATGCGCTGTCACCCCAGCATAAGGAATCAGGCTAAGAAGCCCCTGCATCCGTGAGGCCCCTGCATCAGGCCTGGGCTGATTTACCACATTCATGATTATGTTTTCACAAACGTTTTCAGGTTTTCATGTGTGTAATGCCCTTAATACCAGGCCTGGCTACCACAGTGGTTAGCGGCACTAACCAGCTGAAGTCACAGAAGAGTATTTAGAGCTAGTTATCAGAGGCTGGTATGCAAATTGATGCAAAGTATATGTAAATAGGTCTAAGTCAAAATGCTGCCTCATACAAAAGGACAGTCCACACCCCAACTGCACGCGCCACCCCCCCAGCATCCAATGGCACTTGCACGTGGAGACACAGGAAGGCTCAGAGCAAAAGCTGCTGCTGTGAGGGCTCACTTGGGGTCTCCCATGTGGCTGGTACATCCTGGCCCAGGTTTCAGAGGGAGCAGAGTGACAAGGCCATTGTCTCTGAACACAAAGCCTTAACAAAGTGGCAGAGGAGTGAGAAAAGGGAGCCCCAAACCCAGACAATCTTTAGCCCCTGCTGCTGCCAGCTACAGGGGAAGAAACCTGACCTGTCCTGGATAAGGATCTTCAGGAGGATCTCAAAGTCCCTACTGGAGCCCTGGGGACATGAGCCATATGAGCCAGGCTTCCTCCACAGACCGGCCAGGATTAGACTGAGCCAGGTGCTAATGATTGAGGGAAATGACAAGGGTTTCCCCCAACAACATATTAGGGTCCCTCCTCTAGAATCTGTGATCACTCTGCCCAGGGCAAGTGAGATGTCCTTTCAATCACCAGCACAGCCACGTGGGCTGCACTGAGAGCAAGCGTGAGACCTGAGTCTGGTGACTCACACATCAGAGAGAACCAGGTTGTGGGCTCTCCACGGATGGTCACATGAAATAAAAAATGCCGCAGTGAACCGTCCTGGACAAAGGAAACCTCCATGTCAAAAGATGTGTGAGCACCTTCTAAATTGCATCATATATTGGCAAACACCCTTCCAAAGGCACAGTACCTGTGACTCCCTCTGACAGCGGGTGAGAAGGCACATTTGCAGCTCCTGACACTGAGCATTTTGGTTTATTTCATCTCTGCCACACTGATGCTTAAAAATGTGTGCTTTTTGTACACCCGAAACTAATATAACATGTTAATTATACTGGAATTAAAAATAAATAAATAAATAAAATTTAAAAGTACTGCTATGTTAAATTACATGTGAAGCCCACTCTGTATTTGAACTTTTCACCTACATAAGAGATCTCCTTTATTATTAATAAAGCCAATCTGAATTAGGTATTCTAAAAAAAAAATGTGTGCTTTTATATTCATGTCTTACTGGCAATATTTAAAATCTTTTCATATTTTTAATTCAATTTTTGTCTTTCTTTTTTTAAAAATTGCCTATTCTCTACACTTTACTACTGGTGTATTAATTGTTTTCTTGCTAATTTGTCAATCATGTACCTTGCATACATTGGAAGTATTTGGTCATTTCTTTCACCAATGCTTATAATTAGGAAAAGTAATCATTTGGGGCACCTGGGTGGCTCAGTTGGTTAAGTGTCTGTCTTTGGCTCAGGTCATGATCCCAGGGTCCTGGGATTGAGTCTGCTGTTGGGCTCCCTGCTCAGCTGGGAACCTGCTTCTCCCTCTCCCTCTGCGCTCTCCCAAACCCTGCTCATGCTCTCGCTCTCTCACAAATTAATAAATAACATCTTTTTTTTTTTAAAGTAATCATTTGGGGCACCTGGGTGGCTCAGACAGTTAAGCGTCCTACTCCTGATTTCGGTTCAGGGTCCTGAGATGGAGCCCTGCATCAGGCTCTGCGCTGTGTATGTGCTTGCTTAAGATGCTCTCTCTGCCTCCAAACCTCAGCCCCCCAAAAAGAAAAGAAAAGTAATCATTTAAACAATTTTATCACTACGCATAAATCATGGCATCTTTCCAAACAAGTGAATAACATTTTTATGGCTCTACTGAAAATACATGCAAAATATTTCTGATGCTTGTTCTTAGGAACCTGTTGCTTTAGCTGTAGAGAGAGAACACACCCTATGATAAACCACCAGAAATGCTTGCAGCCTCTGCTTTTCAGCAGCTGATGATCCTTTGTACTCTTGACACTTGGAGAAGGCTGGGCACGGCTGAAATCGGCCTCTCATGGGCAGGCAGGCCAGGCAGGTGTGATCATGCCTTGCCACCCGAAAACAAATTTACTTCAAGTGCTCCGACATGCGTTACATCAGCAATTCCCCTCCCTTTCTACTACAGAGGGAAAAACAAGCAAACAAACAAACACCACTGCCAGATTTTAAAACATACCCCAGAGCTGCCAGTTTATAAGGGGTTGAGATACCCAAAGGAACTGATATGCTTTGCATCTATGGAGTAAGTCAAGCAACACAGACACGTTTTTTTTTTTTTAATCTAAAAAGACTAACCAGAACTAGAAAGAAACATTTTAAAAGTCAAAGCCATCTTTAAAAAAAAAAAGATTTTATTTACTTATTTGACAGAGATCACAAGTAGGCAGAGAGGCAGGTGGTAGGTGAAGTGGGGAGCAGGCTCTCCGCTGAGCAGACAGCCTGATGCGGAGCTAAATCCCAGGACCCTGAGATCATGACCTGAGCCAGAAGCTTAACCCAGTGAGCCACCCAGGTGCCCCGTTTAAAGATTTTATTTATTTATTTAATTTATTTATGACACAGAGAGATAGCGAGAGAGGGCACAAGCACAGGAGAGCTGGAGAGGGAGAAGCAGGCTCCCCTCCAAGCAGGGAGCCCGATATGGGGCTTGATCCCAGGACGCTGGAATCATGACCTGAGCCAACCAGGTGCTCCAAGTTAAAGCCATCTTTGATAAATACTCAAATTCCTCAAGATTTGCACGCACCAGTCAAAGAGGAAATACAAGGAACCAGATGTTTGCTCGTACTTGCTACCAAACTCCTTCCTGCGACAAACCGGCCGTCTCTCCACATGATAATCCAAGGAGGCATGGGAGTGACAAAGGAAATACGTGGTCTGTTCTCAGTGGAAAGCCAGTGTGACTCCCCTTCAACTGAACACGGTAGCCTTTGGGCTCGTCTTCCCAGAAGCAGGACTGCAGCTCAGGGGCTGCGAGCCAAGATCGGCTTCCATCATCTGAATCTGAGACACTGAACTGTTCGAGTAAACAGCTAGATTTCCCCACCCGTTTGCACAGTTTATCATATACCTATGTTTGGGGTCCCTGAGTGTGCACTCTCTGTACACAGGTCAATGGAAATTCATTCCACCAAAATGGCTCAAAGCTGCTTCACCAGTAAGTTCAAAAACCGTGCAAGTAGCAGAAGAAGAACTGAGAAAGGGGAGGGATGATGGCTGAGAGGTGGGAGGGTCCACACGTTCCCAGAACAGTGCAGTGGAACTGTAGCAAACACCTTGGTAGACAGTCCCGTCATCTCCTCCGCGCAGCTATCCCTGAAAAGAGCAGTGACTGGCAGGTAGGGAAAGAGAAGGTAGAACAGATTATACATTAATTGGTACAGAGAGTAAATCCCAGAAGGAAGCTGTCTATTAGTTTCAAGCAGGTAAAATGGATATCCATTATCCTCGCTCTTTTCTGAATAATTGTTCAGCCCCGTACACTGAGAGCTGCTGTCACTGCAGAACCAGGGTCAGCCATGGAAAATCCTCGTTGAGGGCAGCTTCCTGCCTGCCATTCCCTAAGGCCCAGCGGTAATGAGCCTTTCACCGGCCTGGTCACTCCACTCTGGCCTCCACGCGGCCAGCAGGAAATCTTGGTAAGACTCCGGGTGACTGCTGCTCTCCATCCTAGATAATCGTGTCATAACAGACACCCCTGATGAAAAGTCTCTGAGATTTATGGGACGCCTGGGTGGCTCATTCAGTTAAGCCTCTGACTTCAGCTTAGGTCATGATCCCAGGGTCCTAGGATCGAATCCCACATCAGGCTCCTTGCTCTGCGGGGAGCCAGCTTCTCCCTCTGCCCCTCCCATCGCTCCTGCTCTCTCTCTTTCTCTCTCTCTCTCTCTCTGACAAATAAAGTCTAAAAAAAAAAAGAAAGAAAAGTCTGTAAGACTTAAAAGCTTAACTCACTACTTGTGTAATTGGGGGGTAAAAGGAAACCAGCAGGAGGTCTTTTGAGCATCTCTTGGGACATTATAGAAAAATAACCCACCTTCAGAAGACCAAGCCTTGGTCCCTCTACTGCACAAAGCAGGGTAAGTCCAAGATGGCATGAAAGGTTGTATGACACACTATCCTGTCCTGTCACTTTACATGACCTAGTAGGTGTTTAAAGTAAGTATTAGAACATAAAGAAGAACTTTCTTTACAAGGAAAAGATTATAGATTAGAGGGAAAATTTCTAGAATTTTTACATCTTATGATAACTGGAGTATATGCTACATTGTATTCCTGTGGGTATATCATCAGCACCTCCAATAATAAATACCTTTAATTTTCAGCTCGAAAAACACAGATGCTTTAAATAAAACAAAGGGATGCCTGGGTGGCTCAGTCGGTCAAGCGTCTGCCTTCGGCTCAGGTCATGATCCCAGCGTCCTGGGATCGAGCCCCACATCGGGCTCCCTACTCAGTGGAGAGCTTGTTTCTACCTCTCCCACTCCCCCTGCTTGTATTTCCTCTGTCACTGTCTCTCTCTCTCTCTCTGTCAAATAAATAAATAAAATATTTAAAAATTAAAAAAAATAAAAAAGCAAAACAAAAAACCCCATCTAGAAACACAGAACTACTGTTGCCTTAAGTTCATAAAAGTAGTAATGCCCCAGTATCTTTTGAGGAAAAAGCTTTCAAACAAAATAAGAATTTTTGGTAGGGGTTAGAGAAGATGGGAGCTTTCACATATAGAATAATAGAACTAACCCACAGTAATCAAAAGTTTGATTAATTACACAGGAGCTTATTCAGTTGAACAGGAATCCTCACTTGGAAATCAGATTCCCATCATCATCCCTAGGAGCATTTCTGGAACTTTCCTTCTGGATGCAAATTTTGATCTTCCAATATAGACAAAACCCAAAGCAAACCAGGACCCACAGCAGACAGAGGAAGAGGAGTCGCTGCTGGGGCAGCACAGAGACTTGGTGCCCGGATGTCACATTTCTAAGAGCCCCACTGGATGAGGGCTTCCACCAGAACCCTTCTCCCACTGAACAAGAGCCCTTGCGACAGTTAGCTTACTTCCCCACACCATCAAAACTAAAACCAACAACCAAGAAAAAACATACCTTAAGGCTTTAGTTTCCCATTTAAAGCATGCAAATCATCCAATTGTAAATGCCAACAATGGAAAAACAAACCTACCCTCCAGCTGGCAAAACCAGCCCCTTTAATGAGAACATGCTCTCTGCTCACAATCTCACCAGTGGGGATAAGCACCGTTCAGTGGGCTGTGTGTCCATCCATAGGTGAATGGTTAAACAAGATGTGGTATCTATAGACAATGGACTATTATTCAGGCATAGAAAGAACGAGACCTTGCCATTTGCAACAATGTGGATGGATCTAGAAAGTATAATGCTAAGTGAAGTCAGAGAAATACAAATACTGTAAGATTTCACTCATGTGGAATTTAAGAAACAAATGCACAAAGGAGGAAAAAAAGAGAGACAAAATAAAAAACAGGATAACTGTAGAGAACAAACAGATGGTTACCAAAGGGGATGAGCGTGGTGGGGGGGGGGATGGATGAAAAAGGTGAAGGGGATTAAGATGACACTTTTAAGGAGCACTGAGTAATATATGGAATTCCTGAATCATTATTTCATATACCTGAAATTAATATAATACCGCATGTTAACTAAACTGGGACTGAAATTTAGCAAAAAAGAAAATAAGAGAAAAACAATTCACAAGGAACTCTGAAAAGTGCTACACAAAGTGGCTTGTCTCATCTCTCATATAACTAAATTACCCACTTAAGAGATACCTCAAAAGGATGTAAAAAATCAGGACTCTAGCACCTCCAGACCTGAGCCACAGGAGCCACAGAGTACTGGGTAGAGAGCACTAGCTCAGGACATGAGCTCTGCCACTCGCCCTCTCTGTGCTATCAACAAGCTGCTTACCCTCCCTCAGCAGTCACTTCCTAATCTGCTAAATTGGCATCGGGGGCCAAAATGAATTAGGAAGGCAGAGAAAGTCCTTGGACGACAGTAAATGTTACTGTTACTTGTCAGTGTTAATATCATCATTTATAATCTGCTCAAGGTAGTGACAACCCTATATTCTCTAAGACAAACACACCTCAGTAATCACCTCCGACAGTCCATCATCAAAAGCAACTCAGAATGTAAGATTAAATCCTTGCCCATCTGAATTTTTTATTTTATTTTATTTTATTGTGTTGGCTAATTTCTATAGAACCATCTCTCCTCACCTCAAACTCATCAGCAAAGAGAAGAAGAGCAGGAAGGGGGAGAATTGCTCCAGGAACAGTCCATTCTCTGATGTTTCAGCACATGCAGGAAAGGGACTGGCCTTTCCTCGCGTCCCCCAGGGGCTCCTGAGAATGCCATAAACTTAAGCTTCAGTTAGTGTGGCTACAGCAGTTCTGAATGCCACAGGGAGGCCACATAGCTTCCTCATTGGAACGCCATGGCGGAGACCCCCACCACAGCTGGCACACATCCATCCTCTACTGGATGAAGTCCTCTCACCTGGGCACGCCAGGCACTCCGGGCACACACAGCAACACACACATGTTGCACGGCCCACACCTGTAGCTGCTTGTATCCAGCACCTGGCCACATCCTGCGCCTTGTCTTTGGGCACCATGGAGCTCAGGATCTTCACGTTCATGTAAAGTGCAGGGAGCACAGCCTGCCCTGAAGTTTCTTATCATCTCTGTTCTCCACCACGGGTTGTTTGATGGGCTCCACTCTGTCTGGAGCTGCAGGCTGCGTCCTTCCAGCTGACCTGAAACACAAGGGTCTATGAAGGAAAGGAATCCCCCAGGGGCCCCCTGCTGGCCCTGGCTGTTGCCAGAGGGAGAGGCCAGGGTCATACCTTCAGGCAAATTCTGTGGGTGCTGACCATGTGGCCCAGCATGGATGGAGTTTCTTCTCGGGGCCACAGCATGGGGCAGTTGGTTCTTTCTGAGGCTGTCCCACTGCTGCTGGTGTTGTGAGTGGAGGGCGGGGTTACAGGACCACCTTGGGAGGCTGGCCAGAAGGTGGTGGTCTCCAGGCCAGGCAGGGGATTGGCAGGCACTTCTGCTGGCCTTCCGCCTGACTCCTGGTCCTCGTGGCACTGATTTTCTGTGTTCACGAACAAAGTAAAAGTGGGAATGGCAGGTTCCTGGAACTCTGGGGCTTTGAGGTAACAGAGACCTTAGCCAAAGGCAGATACTTAACCAAATGAGCCACACAGGTGCCCCATCTGCAGGCCTCTTTCTCTTTCATGTGGCTGTGGTGCACTGGGTAATCTATCATCTTTCCTCCACTCACACATTCCATGACCAGGTGAAGTGTTTCCTGGGACCCAATCACATCAAAGAGCTTCAAGATATTGGCATGACTCAAGGTCATGCTTTGACCTTTGAGGAATCTGGAGGCTAGTGGTTAATGACCTTCATGGCTACTGTCCCAGCTAGGATGCACCAGATCAACTCCACCCCATCGAGCCTGCCCTGGCTGATGGTGTGGAGGAGCTGGTCATAGTCAATGTGGGGTTACTCATCAGCAGAGGTGGCCGAGAGGCCCTGCAGTGTGGTGACATGGTAACTTACTAATGATACTAATGACTTTAATTAACACTAATCATAGTAAGAAGCAACACTAACAAAATAAATTTAAAAAAACAGATGAGAAAAATGGTAAAAATGAAAAAGGAAAATTAAAAATGATGCTAAGATGGGACACCTGGGTGGCTCAGTCAGTTAAGTGTCTGCTTTCAGCTCAGATCATGATCCCAGGGTCCTGGAATCGAGTCCTGCATTGGGCTCCCTGCTCAAGGGGAGTCTGCTTCTCCATCTGCCTGCCACGCTCCCTGCTTGTGCTTTCACTCTCTCTCTGACAAATAATTAAAAAATCTTTTAAAAAATTAAAAAAAAAAGATGCAAAGAAAAAAATGAGAAGAAAAATAAGAATATGGAGCAGGAAAACACACAGAGTGAAGAAAAATAAGATAATAAAAATAAAAGAATAAAGAAAATAAGATGAGAAAAAAGAAAAATGAGGAAATTAAAGAGAAAGGAAAAATGTTAAAAAAAAAACTTTAAAAAAGAGAATAAGAAAAAAGAAAGAGCAAGAGTAGAGGAAGAAAAAAAATTAGTAAAAGTTCAAAAAGGAACAAAGCTAACTGTGGTCAATGTCCGTCAGGTCACCAAAAATCTACTTCCTGGGTCATAGGACCAAAACTCTCAGCCCGGCACAGACTCGAGTGGATGTTGGAATTCCAGAACAGTGTTTCCTTATGAGGTCATAGCATAGTCACAACTAAGGATGACCCACAGTGCTTTTCTCACTTGTTCTCAAGAACACTTTACTCTGAAAGAAAAAAAGGGGTGAGGACCCCCAAAGGGCTTTTTGTTTATGTGGTTGACAGCAATCAATATTAACTTATTAGAAAATAAAACCTGTAGCATGCTTCTGTCTGTGGCTTTCCTAGTTGGAAAACTGGAATAACCTTTGGCTTTTAAAACAGCTCATGGCAGGGGAGGAGTCAAGATGGCAGAGGAGTAGCAGGCTGAGATGACAACAGGTCACAGGAGTTCAGCTAGATAATTATCAAACCATTCCGAACACCTACAAATCCAAGAGGAGACCGAAGAGGAGAAGAGCAGCAACTCTAGGAACAGAAAACCGACCACTTTCTGAAAGGTAGGAACTGCGGAGAAGTGAATCCGAAGTGACAAGAAGACAGACCATGGGGGGGTGGGGAGAGGCAGTTCCCAGCAAGTAGTGGAGCAACAGAGCACAAAATAGAACTTTTAGAAGTCTGCTCCACTGAGAGGCATCACTCCAGAGGATAAGCAAGGGTGGGGACAGCGTGGTCTCAGGTCACAGAAGGACTGGGGTGTGTAAGTGGAGCAGAGCTCGCAGATATTAAGAGTGGGGAAGCCAACTACAGAGACGGAGCTGAGGAGTGAGCTCTCAGCTCCGGGTTACCTTAAACTGTGATGTGCAGCACATTCAGGCCACTGCTCTCTGAACAGGGACCCCACAAGTGGCAGATCCAGGGAGACACCCCTGGAAGAGAGGCAGGGATCTGCTGGGTTTGGAGACTCCAAAGGAGGCTGTGCTCCAGAGACAGAAGTACTCAGTCACAGGCCGGGTGAGCTCAGAGGATGGCCAGAGACCAGAGAGACGTGAGTGATTGAGTGCTTTCCTCCGAAGGCACACTGAGAAGTGGGGCCCCGAGCTCTCAGCTCCTCCAGGCCAGAGATTGGGAGGCAGCCATTTTCAATCCCATCCTCCAGAGCTCTAAGGAAAGCATTCAGGGAACGAAAGGTCCCAAGAGCGAAATGGAGCAGATTACTTAGCCCAGCCCCTGGCAAGGGCAGCACAATTCTGCCTCAGGCAAAGACACTTGAGAATCACTACAACAGGCCTCTCCCCCAGAAGATCAGCAAGAAATCCAGCCAAGATGAAGCTCACTGATCAAGGAGAACATCGGAATTCCAGAGGAGGGGAAAGCAAAGCATGAAATTCATGGCTTTCTCCCCATTATTCTTTAGACTTGCAAAGTTAATTAAATTTTTTTAATTTAATTTTTTTTTCTTATTCTAATTTTTTTTTTAACTTTTACTCTTTCCTCTTTTAGCGTTTTCAAACTAGTTTATCTTAACACCTTTCTTTAAAAATCTTTTTGAGGGAGGCCTGGGTGGCTCAGTTGGTTGAGCGGCTTCCTTCGGCTCGGGTCATGATCCCGGCGTCCTGGGATCGAGTCCCTCGTCGGGCTCCCTGCTCAGCAGGGAGCCTGCTTCTCCCTCTGCCTCTGCCTGCCACTCTGTCTGCCTGTGCTCACTCTCTCTGACAAATAGATAAATAAAAATATTTAAAAAAAATCTTTTTGAACCTTTATAATTATAGTCATATGTTATCCTTCATTGTATCTAACTTTATCTTTTGTATACACATAGGGTTTTTTCTTCTAAAAAATTTTGGGATATAACTTCTTCTAATAGATCAAAATATACCATAATCTTGAACAGGGTTTGTTCTAGTCTCCAGCCTGAGCAAACTCTCTCCACTTTCTTTTTCTTTCTTTTCCCAACCAACTTACCAACCCCTTTTTTAGAATTTAAATTTTCATCTTTACACTCATATTCCATCCCTTCATCGTGTTTACCCTTATTTGTGTGTGTGTGTGTGTGTGTGTGTGTGTGTATGTAGTTTACTCTGAGAGACCAAAATACCCCCCAAATCAAGTGGGTGACTCTGTTCTATGGCTGCAAGGTTAGTTCAACATTTTTTCTTTCTTCTTTTTCATTTCTTTTTCTTTTTTTTTTCTTTCTTTTTTCTTTTCTTTTTTCTTTTTTTTCTACTTCTTTTACCCCCTTTCTTCTCCCCATGATTTGGGGTCTCATCTGATTTGGTTAATGCACATTTTTCTGGGGTCTTTCCCATCCATTTAGTATTTTATTCTCTCGTTCATATATTCTTATCTGGATAAAATGACAAGGCGGGAAAACTCACCACAAAAAAAAAAAAAAAAAAGGACAAGAGGCAGTACCAAAGGCTAGGGACCTAATCAATAAGGACGTTGATAATATGTCAGATCTAGAGTTCAGAATGATGATTCTCAATGTGCTAGCTGGGCTCGAAAAAGGCATGGAAGATCTTAGAGAAACACTGTCTGGAGAAATAAAAGCCCTTTCTGGAGAAATGAAAGAACTAAAATCTAACCAAGCTGAAATAAAAAAAAGCTATTAATGAGGTGCAATAAAAAATGGAGGCTCTTTGTGCTAGGATAAATGAGGCAGAAGAGAGAATTAGTGGTATAGAAGACCAAATGACAGAGAATAAAGAAGCTGAGCAAAAGAGAGACAAACAACTACTGGACCACGAGGGGAGAATTTGAGAGATAAGTGATACCATAAGATGACACAATATTAGAATAATTGGGATTCCAGAAGAAGAAGAAAGAGAGAGGGGGGCAGAAAGTATATTGGAGAGAATTATTATAGAGAATTTCCCTAATATGGCAAAGGGAACAAGCATCAAAATCCAGAAGGCGCAGAGAAGCCCCCTCAAAATCAATAAGAATAGGTCCACACCCCGTCATCTAATAGTAAAACTTAAAATTCTTTTTTTTTAAAGATTTTATTTATTTATTTGACAGAGAGAAAGATCACAAGTAGGCAGAGAGGCAGGCGGGGGTGGGGGAAGCAGGCTCCCTGCTGAGCAGAGAGCCCAATGCGGGGCTCAATCCCAGGATCCTGAGATCATGACCTGAGCCGAAGGCAGAGGCTTAACCCACTGAGCCACCCAGGTGCCCCAAAACTTAAAATTCTTATGACAAAGAGAAAATCCTGAAAGCAGCCCGGACAAGAAGTCTGTAACATACAATGGTAAAAATATTAGATTGGCAGCAGACTTATCCACAGAGACCTGGCAGGCCAGAAAGAACTGGCATGATATATTCAGAGCACTAAATGAGAAAAACATGCAGCCAACAATACTATATCCAGCTAGGTTATCATTGAAAAATAGAAGGAGAATAAAATGTTTCCAGGACAAAGAACAACTAAACGAATTTGTAAACACCAAACCAGCTCTACAGGAAATATTGAAAGGGTTCCTCTAAGCAAAGAAAGAGCCTAAAAGTAGTAGACCAGAAAGGAATAGAGACAATAATAGTAATAGTCACCTTACAGGCAATACAATGGCACTAAATTCATATCTCTTAAAGCTACCCTGAATGTAAATGGGCTAAATGCCCCAATCAAAAGACACAGGGTATCAGAATGGATTAAAAAAAAATCAATATTCTGTCTACAAGAAACTCATTTTAGACCCAAAGACACCACCATATTTAAAGTGAGGGGGTGGAAAACAATTTACCATGCTAATGGACATCAAAAGAAAGCTGGGGTCACAATCCTTATATCAGATCAATTAGATTTTAAGCCAAAGACTATAATAAGAGATGAGGAAGGACACTATATCATACTCAAAGGATTTGTCCAACAAGAAGATCTAACAATTTTAAATATCTATGCCCCTAACATGGGAGCAGCCAACTACATAAACCAATTAGTAACAAAATCAAAGAAACACATTGACAATAATGCAATAATAGTAGGGAAATTCATTGATCTGTCTGACATGGACAGATCATCCAAGCAAAAGATCAACAAGGAAATAAAGACCCTAAATGACACACTGGACCAGATGGACATCACAGATATATTCAGAACATTCCATCCCAAAGCAACAGAATACACATTCTTCTCTAGTGCACATGGAACATTCTCCAGAATAGATCACACCCTGGGTCACAAATCAGGTCTCAACTCGTACCAATAGACTGCAATCATTCCCTGCACATTTTCAGACCACAATGCTCTGAAGCTAGAACTCAATCACAAGAGGAAATTTGGAAAGAATCCAAATACATGGAGGCTAAAGAACATCCTACTAAAGAATGAATAGGTCGGGGTGCCTGGGTGGCTCAGTGGGTTAAAGTCTCTGCCTTCAGCTCAGGTCATGATCCCAGGGTCCTGGGATTGAGCCCTACACAGGCTCTCTGCTTCACAGGGACCATGCTTCCCCCCCCGCCTCTCTCTCTGCCTGCTTCACTGCCTACTTGTGATCTCCCATCTGTAAAATAAATAAATGAAATCTTAAATTTAAAAAAAAAAAGAATGAATGGGTCAACCAGGAAATTAAAGAAGAACCGAAAAAATTCATGGTAACAAATGATAATGAAAACACAATGATTCAAAATCTGTGGGACACAGCAAAGGCAGTCCTGAGAGGAAAATATATAGCAATACAAGCTTTTCTCAAGAAACAAGTAAGGTCTCAAATATACAACCTAACCCTACACCTAAAGGAGCTGGAGAAGGAATAACAAAGAAAGTCTAAAGCCAGCAAGAGAAGAGAAATAATAAAGATCAGAGAAGAAATCAATAAAATAGAAACCAAAAAAACCCCAAGAGAACAAATCAATGAAACCAGGAGATGGTTCTTTGAAAGAATTAATAAGATTGATAAACTCCTAGCCAGACTTATCAAAAAGAAAAGAGAAAGAACCTAAATAAATAAAATCATGAATGAAAGAGGAGAGATCACGACTGATACCAAAGAAATACAAACAACTGTAAGAATATATTATGAGCAACCATACGCCAGCAAATTTGACAATCGGGAAGAAATGGATGCATTCCTAGAGACATATAAACTACCAGAACTGAACCAAGAAGGAAGAGAAAACCTGAACAGACTCATAACTAGTAAGGAGATTGAAGCAGTCATCAAAAATCTCCCAACAAACAAGAGCCCAGGGCCAACAGCTTCCCAGGGGAATTCTACCAAACATTTAAAGAAGAATTAATTCCTATCCTCCTGAAACTGTTCCAAAACATAGAAATGGAAAGAAAACTTCCAAACTCATTTTATGAGGCCAGAATTACCTTGATCCCAAAACCAGACAAAGACCCCACCAAAAAAGAGAATTACAGACCAATATCCTTAATGAACACAGATGTGAAAATTCTCGCCAAAATACTAGCCAATAGGATCCAACAGTACATTATAAGGATTATTCACCATGATAAGTGGGATTTATTCCTGGGCTGCAAGGTTAGTTCAACATCTGCAAATCAATCAATGTGATAGAATACATTAATAAAAGAAAGAACAAGAATCATATGATACTCTCAATAGACGCTGAAAAAGCACTGGACAAAGGACAGCATCCTTTCCTGATCAAAACTCCTCAAAGTGTAGGGATAGAGGGTACATACCTCAATATCATCAAAGCCATCTATGAAAAACCCACCACAAATATCATTCTCAATGGAGAAAAACTGAGAGCTTTTCTGCTAAGGTCAGGAACACAGCAGGGATGTCCATTATCACCACTGCTATTCAACATAGTACTAGAAGTCCTAGCCTCAGCAATCAGACAACAAAAAGGAATTAAAGGCATCCAGATTGGCAAAGAAGAAGTCAAACTGCCACTCTTTGCAGATGATATGATACTATATGTGGAAAACCCAAAAGACTCCACTCCAAACCTGCTAGAACTTGTACAGGAATTCAGTAAAGTGTCAGGATATAAAATCAATGCACAGAAATCAGTTGCCTTTCTATACACCAACAACGAGACAGAAGAAAGAGAAATTAAGGAGTCAATCCCATTTACAATTGCACCCAAAACCATAAGATACCTAGGAATAAACCTAACCCAAGAGGCAAAGAATCTGTACTCAGAAAACTATAAAGTACTCATGAAAGACATTGAGGAAGACACAAAGAAATGGAAAATGTTCCATGCTCATGGATTGGAAGAACAAATGGTGTGAAAATGTCTATGCTACCTAAAGAAATCTACACATTTAATGCAATCCTATCAAAATACCATCCATTTTTTTCAAAGAAGTGGAATAAATAATCCTAAAATTTATATGGAACCAGAAAAGAAGTCGATAGCCAGAAGAATGTTGAAGAAGAAAGCCAAAGTTGGTGGCATCACAATTCCAGATTTCAAGCTCTATCACAAAGCTGTCATCATCAAGACAGTATGGTACTGGCACAAAGATGGACACATAGATCAGTGTAACAGAATAGAGAACCCAGAAATAGACCCTCAACTCTATGGTCAATTAATCTTCAACAAAGCAGGACAGAATGTCCAATGGAAAAAAGACAGTCTCTTCAACAAATGAGTATTGGGAAAATTGGACAGCCACATGCAGAAAAATGAAACTGGACCATTTCCTCACACCACACACGAAAACAGACTCCAAATGGATGAAGGACCTCAATGTGAGAAAGGAATCCATCAAAATCCTTGAAGAGAACACAGGCAGTAACCTGTTCGACCTCAGCCACAGTAACTTCTTCCTAGAAACATCACCAAAGGCAAGGGAAGCAAGGGCAAAAATGAACTATTGGGACTTCATCAAGATCAAAAGCTTTTGCACAGCAAAAGAAACAGTCAACAAAACCAAAAGACAACTGACAGAATGGGAGAAAATATTTGCAAACGACATATCAGATAAAGGGCTAGTATCCAAAATCTATAAAGAACTTATCAAACTCAACACCCAAAAACAAATTATCCAATCAAGAAATGGGAAGAAGACATGAACAGACATTTCTGCAAAGAAGACATCCAGATGGCCAACAGACACATGAAAAAGTGCTCCATATCACTCGGCATCAGGGAAATACAAATCAAAACCATAATGAGATACCACCTCATGCCAGTCAGAATGGCTAAAATTAACAAGTCAGGAAATATCAGATGCTGGCAAGGATGCAGAGAAAGGGGAACCCTCCTACACTGTTGGTGGGAATGCAAGCTGGTGCAGCCACTCTGGAAAAGAGCATGGAGGTTCCTCAAAAAGTTGAAAATAGAGCTACCCACAACCCAGCAATTGCACTACTGGCTATTTATCCTAAAGATACAAATGTAGTGATCCGAAGGGGCACATGCACCCGAATACAATAGCCAAACTATGGAAAGAACCTAGATGTCCATCAACAGATGAATGGATAAAGAAGATGTGGTACACACACACACACACACACACACACACACACACACACAATGGAATACTATTCAGCCATCAAAAGAAATAAAAACTTGCCATTTGCAATGACGTAGATGGAACTAGAGGGTATTATGCTGAATGAAATAAGTCAATCAGAGAAAGACAATTATCATATGATCACCTTGATATGAGGAAGTTGAGAGGCAAAGTTGGGGGCTTGGAGGGTAGGGAAGGAAAAAATGAAACAAAATGGGATTGGAAGGGAGACAAACCATAAGGGACTCTTAATCTCACAAACTGAGGGCTGCCGGGGGGAGGGGCGTAGGGAGAGGGTGGTTGGGTTATGGACATTGGGGAAGGTATGTGTTATGGTGAGTAATGTGAAGTGTGTAATCCCGGTGATTCACCGACCTGTACCCCTGGGGCTAATAATATATTATATGTTAATAAAAAATTAAAAATTAAAAGAAAAAAAATTGCTCATTGGGGCACCTGGGTGGCTCAGTGGGTTAAGCCTCTGCCTTTGGCTCAGCTCATGATCTCAGGGTCCTGGGATCAAGCCCGACATTGGGCTCTCTGCTCAGTGGGGAGCCTGCTTCCCCCTCTCTGCCTGCCTCTCTCCCTACTTGTGATCTCTCTCTCTCTGTGTCAAATAAATAAATAAAATCTTTTAAAAAATAAACCAAAAATAATAAAGTTCATAATGTCTAAACAGTATATTCAATTTCTACTTTCTTCAAGCTCTGAGGGATTGGTCTCAAAATGATGTCACAACTTAACTCAGAGGATGACGATATAACAAAAATGTTCTGTTGAATAAGACACATCGTTGAATGTGTTGTTGTTCAACACATTGTTGTTGAATAAGGGGCATTATTAGAATCTTTAAAGCTGAGGGGAAGATGACTTTCCTCATATTTTTGTTTCTGATTTGCAGTTTTGCCCAGACTCTTTGGAGATTCCCAGCTTCCATGAGTCAGATACCCCACTATGTCCCTTTCAGTAACCTGTAAGTATAGGGGTTGCGGCTGTGGGTTGAGAAAGTTACTCTCTCATTTTAAGACAACAAGCCAGAAAACTCCGAGTCTGTATTGGGCATGGGTGCAGGCTAGGGTGTTGGGGGCTGGGCATGGCACCAGTGCCTCAGGGGAGGGAGGTGAGAATCCCCATCATTTACTCCTTCTCTGTCCTCCTCCTATCTTTATACAGATTTGAGTTTCTGACCTGTATCATTTCCCTTCTCTCTGAGGAACTTCTTCTAACACTTCTTGTCCAGGCAGATCTACTGGCAAATTCCCTCAGTTCCCTCTGTCTGAGAAAGTCTGTTTCTCCTCCACTTTTGAAGGATAATTTCACCAACTACAGAAGTCTAGGTTGGTGGGGTTTTCTTGTTTGCATAATTTGCGAGAAGTCTGATGGAATCTCTATTCTTGTCCCTCTATAGGTGAGGTACTTATTTCCTCTGGCTCTCTTCAAGATTTTCTCTTTTATTTTTCTGCAGGTTGAACATGATACATCTTAGCGCAGTTTTTTGATATTTTCCTGCACCATACTCTCTCAGGTTCCTGGATCTGTTGTTTATTGTTTCTCATGAATTTTGAAAAATTCTCGGCTACTGTTACTTCAAATACTGCTTCTATGTCTTAGTCTCTTTCCTCTCCTCTTATATTTCCAGTATGTTTGCATTCCACCTTTTTAAGTTGTCCTGCAGTTCTTGGATGTTCTCTTCTTCTTTTTTTTTTTTTTTTCCATTCTTTGTTGTCTTTGCTTTCTAGTTTGGGAAGTTTCTATTGATGTGTATCTTCAAGTTCACAGATTTTTTTTTCCCTGGCATGTGTAAGGGCCTACTTAGCCAGAGTGAGCCCTTTTGTTGTTTATGCAGTAAACTTAAATTGAACCTGCCCCTTCCCCCAAGAGGAAAGCGCTTAGAAGCAAAATTGGTGAAATACGGCCAAATAGCCCCCGATAACAGAGTCCAGATTCAAGGATGTGTCCAGCCAGATGGAAACGTCCAATCAAGGGAAAGCGCACGTATTACCTTCCTACCCGCCAAGGACGTGTTTGACCAGGTGGAGACGTCCAATCAAGTAAAAGCGCATGTATTACCCGCCAGGGAGCGTGAGCCCCCGCCTTTTGGGCACCAGACAAAGGCACCAATTCTAGCCAAGGTCATAGGCTGAATTAGATGACTATCATAGGGTAGAATGTAATCCAATTGGCCACCTGTGTGTGGCCAGGCTCAACCACATGGCCTTTACTCTATAAAAGTTAATCTGTGAGACTGGGAGGGGTCGCCTCTTTGCAAGAGATGGCCCTGGCCGGTCAGTTTGATTCTCGATGCTTGGCGCGAAATAAAGCTTTGCTTGACCTTCGCCTTCTATCAGTCTTGTCCTTTTGTCTACGGACCCTTTCAGCATGTCCAGTCCATTGGTGAGCCCATCAAAGACATTCTTCATTTGTTATAGTATTTTTGATTCTAGCATTTCCTTTTGTTTCTTCCTCAAGTTTCCATCACTCTGCTTACATTACCCATCTATTCTTGCATGTTGTCTACTGTTTCTATTATGACCCTTAGCATATTAATCATAGTTATTTTAAATTCATGGTCTAATAATTCCAAGACTACTGCCATACCTGAGTCTCATTCTGATGCTTGCTCTGTCTCTTCAAGTTGTGTTTTTTTTCTCTTTTACCATGCTTTATTATTTATTTGAAAACTGGACATGACATGCTTGATAAGAAGACCTGAGGTAAACATGTCTTTAGTGTGAGGTTTTGCTTATCTGGCTGGGAGTTTATCTGTGTTTACTCTTTGCTGAAGCTGTAGGTGTTAAAGGGTAAAATTTCCCCTGTGTCCTTGGGTTTTTTTCCTCCTCTCTTGTCTCTGGGTTTTCTTAGAGACTTCTTCAGTAAGATCTGAGGCTTGTAGGCCTTTCAGTTGTAATCTGTTACTGTGCAGGAGCCCTGCTGCTGTGCAGGGGGAGGTATGGAGGGAGGGGGAGTGTTCCCAGACCTAGTCTATTAAATCTCAGTTTTCAAAGAGCCTGTGCCCCGGTTTGTGACCTTTACAAAGTGTTTCTCAGGCAACCGCCACCCTCCCCTGCCCTTAGGTAAGACAGGGAGTTTCATGGGGCTGTTGTTGGGTATTTTCCAGGCCTCAGGTCTGTTAGACTCTGGTAAATCTCAAGGTGGTTAGGCTCTCTTGAGGGTAGGCTTTTGTTAGCAAGAATAAAATGCTCTGGCCATATTTCAGAATGGCTTCTTCTCCCCACCCCTCATGGAAAGCAGGAGGGAGGTTTTCTCTGATTTCCACTCTGGACACATGGTGGGGCTCCTATCCTCTGGACATAAGTTCACAAAAGTGCGGGGTCCCCTAACTAAGACAGGACAGGGCCCCTCTTAATTTCTAATTCCCAAGTTTGTGCACACTAGGCCTCCAGCAATTTGTCAATTTAAGTTTTTCTATCCCAGTACTGGCTTCAGTGGCAGCTTCTGCTCCTAGTAAGCAGGAAGCTTCAGTATTCACTGATCTCTCCAATTTCAGAGAGAGTAGTTTGCCCTAGACTTTACCTCTCTGATGAATCTAACAAAAATGGCTAATTTTCCATTTTTTCAGTTTTTATCCTGTTGTAGGAACCAGAGTGACAATTCTGGCTGAAAATCAGAAGTCTCATTTCATTTTTTTTAAGCTTGCATTTCATACAATAAATAATGATGCTATGCACATTCCTATACATGTTTTTTGATGCACATGTACATGCATTTCTGTTACCCCAGGAGTGAAATATCTGGGTCCCTGGATGTACTAGTTTTTAGGGCTACTGTACAATGCCAAATACAATGTAGTCCCTCTAGCTGTAATTGAGACTTTCTGTTCCATTACTCACCAACACTTGGTATTGTTAGTCTTTCGAATTTTAGCTATTCTGGAGGATGTGTGAAAATCACTGTGATTTTATTTGGATTTACATAATCATTAAGGAAGTTGAAGACCATCTGGATACCTTGTTTTATAAATTATGTATTCAGGTCTTTAGCCCATTTTTCTATTAAACTGCATTTTTTACTGATTGATTTACAAGAGTTCATTTCCTATCCAGACATGGACATGAGCTCTTTGTTAAGCTCATGTGTGAATCACTTCTTCACTATCTTAATGATAGTGACATTATCACTATCATTAGTGATATTAGTATCATTATCACTATCATTAGTATCATTATCACTATCATTAGTGATAATGATTAATGACAGAAATTCTTAAATTTTTTAAAGATTTTAGTTATTTGAGAGAGAGAGAGAGAGAGAGCACACACAAGGATGGGCAAGAAGAAGGAGAAGCAGGCTCCCAACTGAGCAGGAAATTCCAACATGGGGCTCAATCCCAGGACCCCAGGATCGTGACCTAAACCAAAGGCAGCCATTCAACCAACTGAGCTAACCAGGTGCCCCAGAAATTCTCAATTTGAATGTAGTCCAATTTATCAATCTCTTCTCACATAGCAGCCGCTTTTTGTGATCTGTTTATCTTTGCCTACCTCAAGGTCATAAAAATAATTTATCTTATTAAAGCCTTTTTTAAAAAAATTACTTATTTATTTTTAGGGGGCACTGAGGGGCAGAGGGAGAGGGAGAGAGAAAATCTCAAGCAAAATCCCTACTGAGCATGCAGCCCAACATGTGGCTCAGTCTCACAACCCCAACATCACAACGTGAGCCAAGACCAAGAGTTGGACACTCAACTGATTGAGCCACCTGGGTGCCCCTCTTACTAAAGTTAATTTTTTAATATTCCTATTTTAAGCTACTTTCTCTCTGGAGTTGATTGTTGTAGATGGTATCCAATAGGTTTCAAGATTTTTCTTTTTACATCTTACTATCCAAATCATCAAGCACCATTAATTTTTCTTAATGTATTTTTTATCACTGATCTACAGGACAATTGACCCTGGAACAACACAGTTGGAACTGCGTAGGTCCACTTACATATGAATTCTTTAACAGTACACTACTGTAAATCTATTTTCTCTTCCTTATAATCTTATTAGTAACATTTTCTTTGCTCCGGCTTACTTTATTGAAAAGAATACACCATGTATTATACATATGATATTCAAAATATGTATTAATCAATTATTCATGTTGTTGATAAAGCTTCCAGTCAACAGTAGGATATTAGTGACAAGTTTTGGGGAAGCCAAAGGTTATACATGGTTTTCGATCACATAGGGTATTGGTGTCCCTAACCCCCATGTTATTCAAGGGCCAATTGTACTTGCTTTGTCAAAGATCACATGTCCACATGTGTGTGGGTTGGTTTGGGGGCTCTGATATCTTCCATTGGTCTAGTTTTTTTTCTTGTCACTGTATTACTGCCTTAATTTCTGTAGATTTGTATTAAGTCTTTGTATCTATGGAGTAGTTTCTCTTTCTTAGTTTTTAAAATATATTTTGGATCTCTTGGCCCTTAGCATCTCATGTAAATTTTAGAATGAGACTATCAATTTCCATTTTAAAACCCTGCTGGGTATTTTATTTATTTAGTAATTAATTTTTAGTTGGATATTATTATTATTTTCACAATGGTCTTTTTGTTTCTGATTTTTCCTGTTATAATTATGATGTTTTGTAGGGATAGGAGAAATGCTAACTATTAGAAAGCAGGGACAGTATGTTATACAGTCTTTTAAATCTTAAACTTATCCTGCAAGAAGAAACCTCTTTTAATTAAAGTTTATAACTGGTTGTTCAAACAGATTTGTTAGCATAAACATTCAGTCAAGATTGGTAGGTGGATCTGGAATTTCATGGGAATCTCCAAATCCCAGGAGGGACAAATGGAAATCTTGATTGTTTCCACAGAAACAAACTACGGCTGGGTTCTCAAACTCCTGGGGTGAGGGGTATAGACATATTATCCATGAGCTCAAATTTCTCAAAAATATCTTTAGATGGTAATCTTAAAAATTTACATAAGAATACTCTGGATATTTTGGATGACCTTTATTTTTATAACCAAGTTATGTAATTTCTACATCCAAAATTATAACAAAGAAAGTCAGAGAATGATATGTAAATTTCTTTGTTTCCATATCAGGTGTCACAGATTCACCAAAAACCTACAAGCCTCGCTTCACACCGTTGACATGAAATAACTACTGATGAGGATGAGGGCTTTAAGCTGTCCTGTGTTTTGTACATCAGTCAGGTGTAGAGTAACACACCAGATTTCAATAATAATTTATGTTATTAGGGATTTTTTTATATGAGGATAGATTACCACAATAATAGTGAATATGCTTTCAGAAGAATCTATTCCAGTGTTACAAATTTACTAGTGTGACAAATATTTTAATTTCATTCATGATAAATGTGTTGTCCTGAGACTGACTCCAGTAACCCGCCTACCAGAGCAGGCAAGAAGCTGCCCAGACACTTCACTCTACATGTGAGTCAGTCAGTGTCCAAAGTTGAACTACCCATCAGGTATTTGAATATAAGAGTGGCTTCCAGGTGGATCTGACTACTGGTTCCTCTCCTAGAGGCACAGGGGGTCGGGCACATCTTTCTACAGTAAAACTGCCCTGTAGTTCAATATCCTGGGGTGCTGACCTTTGCTGTTGGGGATTACAGTACTGTCTAAATTGGGCAGCTAGGGTAGAACTGAGGAGGGGATGTATCCACTCTTTATGTACAGAAATGGTCCAAGGGTCAAGGGCAAGGAGAGCCTTTGGTTGAAAAAGCAGAGTATACAGACTGTGTCAGATATGGAAGCACAGTTGGGTGCTTCTTCACCTCAAAGGTGTAAATCCACGTCACATTTTAAATAAAGGGATATGAAAAGTGTGAGGAAAATGTCCAGGCACATGGAAAGGCTTGACTTTTGGGCTCAGTATCCTTTGTCTTGGGGAATGATGAGGTTGTCATCTGTTGGCCCTGACCAGGGGTTCGATGCTCTGGGCAACAGGGTCCCCCCCAACAGGAACGTAGGCCTTTATCAGTTCTAGGGGATGAGTTGTAGATGTCAAGTTATACTTGACATGCTTTACAGAAATCTGCTGCTGAGACTCCACAGGCAAGAGTGAGTGAGCCCTCCCCGGTGTAGAGAGTAATAGAAAAGAAGGTCCCATTCATGCGTCTGTGCTTTGGGGGTTCTAATGGATCTGTTTTAAGGGAACTACTTGGTGAGCATTGATGAATCTGCTGAAGATAAAGTAAATCAGGGATGGAAGTAGGACAAGGTCTTCCATGCTGGCCTGGGGCTGAGTAACTCAGATGGACACCAGCTGAGCCAGTAATGAGTCTTTGTGAGGGAAACTGGTCACTGCCTGAGGTTCTCATCATACATCACTGGGTTTATGGAAGTCTATAACCAGTCCAATAATTAACATGTCTACTGCTAATTATTTGTTGAGGGTTGTTTTTTTTTTCCTTTTAGTCAGGGGAAATGAGAGTGGGAGAGGAGAAAAAGGAAGAAACCCCAATGGGCGACAAGCCCACCGATGATTAACAATATCATTGTGGCATTATTCTGACTCACAGCTTGCTTCAGGTTGGAGTTTAATTGCTGTTTGCATGTTCAAATTGCACATTTGGTTGCTTAAGGTCTTTCATAAATGCTTTAATTAGAAAACTGTGGTGCAGGACATTAGGACTTACTGTTGACCTTCACTCCACCCCTTGCCCTACTGTTCTAAAAAAAATGGAAAATTGTTTGGTTGATTATGTACTATTTATGTTCCAAGACCAGGGAATACGTCTGTGGTGTTTACTGCTATATTCCCAGGGCTTAGTCTAGTCTGCAGTTGGTTCTGAATAAATTATCAATGAACTAAAAACTACTTTCCATACTGCTTTGCTCCCAACTTCTGAAATAATACTAATAATTTCGAAGTTACAGCAACTTTTGGTAAGTGATATGGAGAACGAAGGCAAAAGAAATATAGAAGAAAATTAAACTTCTTTGTAAGTTACAGTCCACTGACAAGTACTTGAGACAGGCAGAGTGACCTTCCTCCAGGAGCTCAACTGCCTCCATGCAAATACTTTGCTAAGGGCAAAAGGCAGCCTTAGCTTGAACTTAGCCTGACCTTCAGGATCCAGTAAGTCTTCTTTAACATATAAAAATACCTTTCGAAACATCCTTTATCTCTAGCCCCACAAGATATATGTTAGCAATCTTCCTCAAGCATATGGTCCCCCGATATACACCTGAAGGGTCTCATGACTAAGGGTTTACTAGATAGTAATAAATGACCTTTTCCCAACAACAGCTAGACCCCTCAAGGTCCTGGAAACTTTGCTTCCAAACTCCTTATAGACTTATGCTATCCCTAACCCCCTTCCAACTTATAGTACATTATCAGCCACTTCTCACAACCCCAGTTCAGCTCTTTCTGCACACAGGTCTGTCCCCGTGCTGTAATAAAATCACCCTTTTCTTAAAATCAAGGATTCTTGAGGCACCCCTCAAGAATTCTTTCTTGCCCATTTGCTCCCAGTCCCCAACATTTCACATCAGTAAGCTTCATACCAGTTTCCTTCACAGTGTTACACATTTATTTTTAAAGCCAACTCCTTGGAGCACCTGGGTGGCTCAGCCGGTTAAGTGTTCAACTCTTGATTTTGGCTCAGGTCGTGATCTCAGGGTTGTGAGTTCGAGAGCTTCATCAGGCTCTGTGCTCAGCGGGTCTGCTTGAGATTCTCCCTCTGCCCCTCCCCCCACTTGTGTGCTCTAATAAATAAATTTTTTAAAAAAGCAATAACCCTTTATTTAAAGAAAACAAATGAAAATAAGCGCTTTGTTGGCCCACTCATTCAGTGTTCCAGTCATATCAGACATCCTTCATTTTCATCCAGAAGGAATTCTGATAAAAGATTCGCTGGCAATATGTTTAGACAATCCATAAATGAGATGTTCAACCAGGCTTATAGGCTTAACCCAAACATTTAGAGCAGATCAAAAGAAATTAGCAAAGCCAAGTCTTCTCAAAATCTGGGAGATGATATCCTTCAGAGATCTAGACCACGGTGGATTTTGAAAGGACCCTCCTTGGAATGACCCACCTGACTTTCCAGGCTTCAGCGTCTACCTCTGTTGACTCAGAGAGGAGCTCCTGAAACAGGACCTCAGCTACCTGCACTGTGATCTCAGTCCGTGCTTCCTGAGTAAGTTCTTCTCTCCAGCTTCTCTCCATTTTCAGATGGAAGACACTGTGACAGGCACAGCATCCCCTGCAGGAGCCAAAACTACCCCCTCCAGCAACAAGGACTATCTGGAGCCAATGGGATCCCCACCAGTGACTGCAAGACAAAAATGACCTGGCACAAAAAGATGGAAGGCCATTCCATGCTCTTGGATCAGAAGAATAAACATTGTTAAAATGTCTATACTGCCTTGAGTAATCTATACTTTCAATGCTATTCTGATCAAAATTCCACCAGCATTTTTCAAAGAGCTAGAGCAAACAATCCTAAAATTTATATGGAATCAGGAGAGACCCCGAATTGCTAAGGAAATGTTGAAAAAGAAAAACAAAACTGTGGGCATCATGTTACCTGATTTCAAGCTTTACTACAAAGCTGTGATCACCAAGATAGCATGGTACTGGCATAAAAACAGACACATAGACCAATGGAACAGAGTAGAGACCCAGATATGGACCCTCAACTCTATGGTCAAATAATCTTCAACAAAGCAGGAAAAAATATACAGTGGGAAAAAGACAGTCTCTTCGATAAATGGTGCTGGGAAAATTGGACAGCTATATGTAGAAGAATGAAACTCGACCGTTCTCTTACACCATACACAAAGATAAACTCAAAATGGATAAAAGACCTCAACGTGAGGCAGGAATCCATCAAAACCCTAGAGGAGAACATAGGCAGTAACCTCTTTGACATCAGCCACAGCAACTTCTTTCAAGATGTGTCTCCAAAGGCAAAGGAAACAAAAGAGAAAATGAATTTTTGGGACTTCATCAAGATCAAAAGCTTCTGCACAGCAAAGGAAACAGTCAAGAAAACAAAGAGGCAACCCACGGAATGGGAGAAGATATTTGCAAATGACAGTACAGACAAAAGGTTGATATCCAGGATCTAGAAACAACTTCTCAAACTCAACACACACAAAACATAATCATGTCAAAAAAATGGGCAGAAGACATGAACAGACACTTCTCCAATGAAGAGATACAAATGGCTAACAGACACATGAAAAAATGTTCATCACTAGCCATCAGGGAGATTCAAATCAAAACCACATTGAAATACCACCTTACACCAGTTGGAATGGCCAAAATTAACAAGACAGTAAACAACAACTATTGGAGAGGATGTGGAGAAAGGGGAACCCTCTTACACTGTTGGTGGGAATGCAAGCTGGTGCAGCCACTCTGGAAAAAAGTGTGGAGATTCCTTAAGAAATTAAAAATAGAGCTTCCCTATGACCCAGCAATTGCACTACTGGGTATTTACCCCAAAGATACAGATGTAGTGAAAAGAAGGACCATCTGTACCCCAATGTTCATAGCAGCAATGGCCACAGTCACGAAACTGTGGAAAGAACCAAGATGCCCTTCAGCGGACGAATGGATAAGGAAGATGTGGTCCATATATATTATGTAGTATTATGCCTCCATCAGAAAGGATGAATACCCAACTTTTGTAGCAACATGGACAGGACTGCTGAGTGAAATAAGTCAAGAAGACAGAGTCAATTATTATAAGGTTTCACTTATTTGTGGAGCATAAGGAATAGCACAGAGGACATGGGGAGATGGAGAGGAGAGGAGTTGGGGGAAACTGGAGGGGGAGACGAACCATGAGAGACTGTGGACTCTGAAAAACAATCTGAAGGTTTTAGAGGGGCGGGGGATGGGAGGTTGGGTGAGCCTGGCAGTGGGTATTATGGCGGGTGTGTATTGCATGGGGCACTGGGTGTGGTGCATCAACAATGAATTCTGGAACACTGAAAAGAAATTAAAAATATAAATTAAAATTTTTTTAAATGACCTGACCTTCACCACCCACCCACACATACGCACCGACTTCTGTCCTGCATTCCCCTTACATAAACCTGGAAGGATCTGCAGCACTTTGGAGACAGTGTTTGCGATGCTAGTCTGCTCTCCTCCTGGTGTTGGCCTCCTGGAAATAAATTCCTTTCTTACTTCACTACCTGCCTGTGGATTTTGTCAGCAGCAAGTGGTCAAGCATGGTCTGTTTGGGACCCCCAGAGCCATCTGCAGTTCCGTTGGTGCAATCTGAGTGCATCCTATGCCCACAGGCCTTCTGAGAAAGTGGCTGTGCTTCTCACTCTCCCAATTCAAGGAGGAGGTGCTGGCCCCAAGGGCTGCTAATTTATGGGTGGTCTCCATTGTAGGAGTAGACTGGCATGAGATCTCTGCCCAGCAAGAAGGAGAATCACTATCTTAAGCAATCGGATCCTTTCTTTGCAGGGATGTGAATTAGAGACCCTGTAGAGGCCACCAGCACTTACTGATCTGGGCAGAAACATAAGGCAGGCAAGAGAAAAGTGGCAGAAGTGACCAGTCCTGACAAGCCACAACAAGCTAATGTCCAGTCTTGAAAAAAACAGCTGGTTGTGGAGTTCCCCAGATCCTGCTAGAGGACTGGAGCAGAGCTGTCCACAAATGACATTCCTGCTGGGCCCAGAGCCCCATACAGAGGGTGGTCTCTGTTCCTTCCCCTCCTGTCTCCTCAGCTAACCTGGAAGAGCCTAATTAACATGCATGTAAATAAGAACTCTCTGGTTCTAAAAGTCTAGAATTACACTGAGCACAGTAAGAACTCATTAATGCAGCCCACTGGTTCCAAGTTTCTAATTACTCCATTTGGACTAATCTTAAGTTTATTTGGTCAGCAAAATTTCCTTATAGATAGCTCAAATTAAAGAGAGGGCAGAAGAATTATTTAAAATATTTCAGAGAACAAGCTATTAGTTTAAAACTACTTTATTGAAAATGTATCACCCGGGGCGCCCGAGTGGTTCTGTCAGTTAAGCATCTGCCTTCAGCTCAGGTCATGATGCCGGGGTCCTGAGACTGAGACCCACATCAGGCTCTGCCCTCAGTGGGGAGTCTACTTGTCCCTCTCTCTCTGTCCCTCCCCCAAATTGTGCATGCACATGTGTTAGGTAGAATGAATAAATATCGTTAATCTATATGCTTTATTTTTTCAACAAATACTTACTGATCCTCTCTCTGAGCTAGGCTCTATGCTAAGTATCAGAACACAGAAACACAGAATCAAGCAGATAGAGCATAGTATTGTGTGTTAATTTCTAAAATAAAATAAAATTCATTATAAAAAATATCTCAGTGTTGGTTTTTGCCACCCACAAAATATGTATGTATACACATATACAAATACCTATATATATATATGTGTGTGTGTGGATGGATAGGTGGATGAAGGAAGGGCAGGAGGGAAGAAGGAGGGAAGGAAGGGAGAACTTTGCCCTCAAGCAGCTTAGAGCCTGGTGGGGGAGACAGACAAATGCATGAACCATTGCATCGCTGAGACAGAGGTATATGCGCAGTATGTTACATACAGAAGAGGAGTGTCAGTCACCCTGGGCCTGGGGTCAAGAGACTTCTGGGGACAACTGGTAAGGAGGTTGAGGATGGATCAGGTGACCAGATAGAGAGGAAAAAGAGGGCACCTCAGGCAACGACAAATAGTGGAGCTCACACGGCAGGCATAGTGGGAAGGACAGTTCATTCTCACCATCAGCAGTAGCTGTGCTGTGTGAACTGAGTGCAAATGCTGAATTAATGAATCCTAGAACACTGCTCCTAGGGAAACCCATGGTTAGGTTCCTGGGAGCCTCCAGGCACAGTTTTGTCAATCAAAACGCCATGTGTGTTATGTAGATTCATGTGCCAACATCCTTGCAAAAGAAGCCTGTTTCACCAGCATTGAAAACCTGCTCTTCCACATAACACCTTTCCTCCATTATGTTTAGCAGGTGTTTCTTAAAATTCTTCTGGGGTGCCTGGGTGGCTCAGTTGGTTAAGCATCCAACTCTTGATTGGCTCAGGTCAGGATTGCAGGGTCCTGGAATCAAGCCCCACCCTGGGCTCTGCCCTCAGTGGGGAGTCTGCTTGAGGATTCTCTCTCCCTCTTCCTTTGCCCCTCCTGCGTGCCCTCACACACACTCACTCTCTAATAAATAAATCTTAAAAAAAAAAATTCTTTCAGAGCCTCTGGATTTGCCTCACTTGCCTCCCATGCAAGTTTAATGCTTCTTTCACCGTATCACCTTTGAAACATGCAAGTGAGCCAGCCCTGAGAAGGGTTTAGCATTTCCCTGACCACAAATTTCTCTGGCTTTCTTCACAACACTGCTCATTATGCTTTTTTTTTGTTGTTAACCAACTGTCATTTCATGAATCCACAAGTGTAGCTGTTTTTCCATCTTTTTTGTACCTTCATCACCCACTAAAGATATTGCTTGATTACTTTCTGGAATGGCCTCATGTACAAATTGGTGATTTTTTTTTTCTGGAGGTACTGTATCACTAATTCATTGACATTGAACTCATGGCTGATGGTCTTGTAGTTCATCTGAAATGAAGCTCATCTAACACAGTACTTTCTTGATAAAGCACATCACGGCCTTCTTGCATTTAGGAAGACCAGATATCACTTTGGCCTATGCTGGGGGGCCATTTTAAATAGTGACATCACCAATAAAAAGCACAAAAATATGAAAAATGTGGCACTAAATAGGCCATGAAAAGGACACTTGTTTACAGTATGAGCTGAAATGAAAAGCAGAGTGTCATCTGGTTCAGCCTCAGCTAGGAATGTGCACATTAAATGAGTCCATTTTTCCCCCTCTCTGCACGTCTGTAAATAACTGCAAACGTGCCAGGAGTATTGACTTTGGAATTACAAATACATTGTAGAGAGTAGGCAACCGGCAAACACGGAATCCACAAATAATGCCGATGGGCTGTACTGCTGGCCAAGTGGATGGAGGCTGCTGGGAGTGCAGAGGCTTGCTCTTGTCTGATCGCCATGCACTGCCACCAGAGGGTTTCAAACAGGAGAGTGACACAATCTTTGCTGTAGAAAAAGTACTTGTCTCTAAATGTAAAGAGCGGTTTGAAGAGGGGAAGACTGGAGACAGGGAGGGGATGGCTGTGCTGGCTGAGGGTGAGAGTAAATGAACTCATCCAGGGCAGAGGTCTGGGGAGTGGGTCTGAGAGCTGTTAGAATCCAGGTGCCAGCATTGGTTTGGGTGTGAGTGGTGAGGGAGGAATGGAGGACAACCCCCAGGGTTCGGGCCTGGGCAGATGAGTGGGGTAGAGCCATGGGTGAGCTCTATAGTCTCCTAGTCAGAGATGCCTGAGTTTAAATCCAGATTCCACCAGCTCACTAGCTGTGTAGCCAATAGACATTCTCCTTCGCTTCTCTCATCTTCAGTGTTTTCTTCTCTAGTATACAGATTCCATACAATGGGAAAATAACACCTCAGAGTTATTCTGAGATTTATATAAGCGCTGGTGTTTTCATTTCCACTCCTACAACAATAAGGAAAATAGGGAAAGCAGCAGCATGTGGGGTTGGGGGAAGAAGGAGAGGAGTCCCACTGGACACATAAGTTGGCTATTCCTGTGGGCATCCATGAACAAAAGCTACTTGATATGCTCGCAAGAGGCCGGGAGCAGAGTAGTTGGGGGAGAGACATACAGATTTGGAAGTGATAAGCAGGCAGGTAGCTGCAACAACCACAAAAAATGGGTAGTTCCAGCCTTAGGGGTCTGAAGACGAAGCCTGAGGAATCCCGGCACAGAGGAGAGACTGGAAAGGAGCTCAAGAAAGAGCAGCAGGAGGAGGAAAACCAGGAGAGTGTGGGATAACAGAGGGCAGGGAAGGAGAGTCCCTGACAGGGAGCGAGTTCAGTTAGTGCTCTGAAAGCATAAACTGAAAGTCATAAAACTTTTCAGCTGTAAGGGACCCCAGAGATCTTTTAATCTAATCCACTTAGCTCTTCTGATGAAGAGAAAAAGATTCAAAGAGGTGAAGTGAGTTGCTTGAGGCCACACTATGATTTCATAGCAGGATCCCTGATGCACCTAAGGAGTAATAAAACACTTTTTCTAACAAATATTCTAAAATTCAAAATTGTTCCTATTCAGTCATTCTGGACTTTTTCCCAATGTGATGAAATTAGATTTTATTGCTGTATAAGAATACTGTTAACCTTCCCATGTACTAAGATGCAGTACCGTCAACCAAACTGTATTTCATGGATCTGTTTATAGGGTACATTTTAGTAAATCATGCTCCAACAAATTTAAAAACATAAGAATATACAGTCAGTCAACTCAGCACCATGCAAAATGATGAAACTGGACCACTTTCTCATACCATACTCAAAATGGATGAAAGACATAAATGTGAGAGCTGAAACCGTAAAAATCCTAAAAGAGGACACAGGCAGTGAGTTCTTTGACATCAACCACAGGAACCTCTTTTTAGATATATCTCCTGAGGCAAGGGAAATAAAAGCAAAAATAAACTATTGGGACGGCATCAAAATAAAAGGCTTCTGAACAGTGAAGGAAACAATCAACAAAACTAAAAGGCAGCCTACTAAATGGGGGAAGATAACTGCAAATGACATATCCAATAAAGGATTATTATCCAAAATATATAAAGAACTTATAAAACACCCAAGAAATGAATAATCTAATTGAAAATGAGCAGAAGACATGAATAGGCATTTTTCTAAAGAAGACATACAGACGACCAACAGACACATGAAAAGATGCTCAGTGGTCATTTACCATCAGGGAGATGCAAATCCAAACTACAGTGAGATATCACCTCACACCTGTCAGAATGACTAAAATCAGTAACACAAATAACAACAGGTATTGATAAGGGTATTGTTGGCAAGGACATGGAGAAAGGGTAGGAATGCAAACTGGTGCAGCCACTGTGGAAAACAGTATGGGGGTTCCTCAAAAAGCTAAAAATAGAAATACCCTATAATCCAGCAAATGCACTAATTACCCAAAGAATACAAAAACACTAATTCAAAGGGATACACACACCCCATGTTAATAGCAGCATTATTTACAATAGCCAAATTACGGAAATAACCCAAGCGTCTATTGATTGATTGATAAATGGATAAAGATGATGTGGTATATATATACAGTGGATATTACTCAGCCAAAAAAGAATGAAATCTTACCATTTGCAGTGACATGAATGGATCTAAAGAGTATAGTATGATGCTAAGGGAAATCGGTCAGAGAAAGACAAATACCATATGATTTCACTTGTACTGGAATTTAAGAAACTAAACAAACAAAGGAGCAGAAAAACAGAGAGAAAGGCAACCAAGAAACATTCTTAATTATAGAGAATAATCTAATGTTTACCAAAGGGAGGCAGGAGGGCTAAGTAGATGGAGGGATTAGGGAGTACATTTGTCATGATGAGCACCAGGTGACACATGATAGTGCTGAATCACCCTATTGCACACCTGAAACTAATATTACACTGTAGGTTAACCAACTGGAATTTAAATCAAAACTTAAAAAAAAGAAATATATGGTCAACTAATATTCAACAAGGAAGCCAGGAATGCTCACTGAAAAAAAGACAGTCTCTTCAATAAATGGTCCTGGGATAAATAGATGTTCATATGCAAAAGAATGAAACTGGACCCATAACATACACCACTGTCAAAAATTAATTGGAAATGGGTTAGAGACTTAAATGTATGACCTGAAACCATGAAACTCCTTGAAGAAAATACAGGACCAAACTCCTTGACTTGGGTCTCGGTCATGATTTTTTGTTTTAGGCAATTAAAGCACAAGCAAAAAAGCACAGAATAAAAAATAAAGTGGGATACATTAAACTAAAAAGCTTCTGCACAGCAAAAGAGATCATCAACAAAGTGAAAAGACGACCTACAGAATGGGAAAAGATATTTGCAAGCCATATATCTGATAAGGGGTTACTACCCAAAACATACAGAACTCATACAGCTCAACAGCAAAAAAATAAGAAATAAAAATGAAATTTAAAAATAGGCAAAGGACCTAAACAGATATTTCTCCAAAGAAAATATACAAAAAGACAACAGGTACTTGAAAAGATGTTCAACATCTCTAATTAGAGAAATTAAAATTAAATCACAATGAAATACTATGCTATGCCTGTTAACATGGCCATCATCAAAAAGACAAGAGATAACAAATGCTGGTGAGGATGTGGAGAAGAGGGACCTGTGCACTGTTGTTGGACTGTAAACAGGTGCAGCCACTCTGGAAAACAATATGGAGGATCCTCCACAAATTAAAAGTGAACTGCCATATGATCCAGCCAAGTCCACTTCTGGGAATATATCCAAAAGAAGTGAAAATACTAACTTGAAAAGATATATGCACCCCCATTTTCAGCATTATTTACATTAGCCAAGACCTAGAAACAAACTAAGTATCCACTGATGGATGAATGGATAAAGAAGTAGTTGTGGTAAATACACGTACATATAATGGAATATTAGACACGAAAACAAAGAAACCGGAATATTTGTGACAACGTGAATGGATCCTGAAGGCCTTATGCTAAGTAAAATAAGTCGACAGAGAAAGACAAATACCATATGATCTCACTTACATGTGGAATCTAAAAATATAGAAAAGAAAAAGCAAACTCAGAGAAGCAGAGATCAGACTTGTGGTTACCAGAGGCAGGAGGTCGGGGGGAGGAGGATTGAAGGAAGGTGACCATAAGGACAAACGTCCAGTTATAAGATAAAGTAGTACTATAGATATACAACATGAGGACTATAGCTAACACTGCTGTACAATATACAGAAAAGCTGGTAAGAAAGTAAATCCTAAAAGTTTTTGTCACAAGAAAAAAATTGTCTCCTTTATTCTTTTTCCTTTCTTTTTCCTTTGTCTATATGAGAAGCTGAATGGTTAACTAAACCTATTATGGTAATCATCTCACAATATAAGTAAATCAAATCATCATATTGCACACCTTAACTTACACAGTGATGTATGTCAATTATTTCTCAATAAAACTGGAAAGAAAACTTGAAAGCTTAAAAACAGCGGGAGTCATAACTCATGTTGAAGATAAGACAACAGGTCCAAAATGGAGCCGCTTATGCTAAGACCCATGTCACCAAACCAAGATGTAACTACAGTTTTGGCTCTCCCAGAAATGGACTTATCTTAAGCCAGTCAATCAGGAATTGCCTTATCAGCACTAGTTAGGCAATCTGCCTGACAGACCCCTGCCATCCCCTAAAGGAAAGTGATCTTGCAGTAACCAGCTGTTTTTTCACCTCATCTAACTTCCTTGTTCCTTCCCCCTCCTGCCTATAAAAGTCTTCCATTTTGTACAGTTCCTCAGAGTTCCTTTCTGTCTGCTAGAGTGGATACTGCCCAATTTATAACTGTTGAATAAAACTAGTAAGATCTTTAAAATTGACTCAGAACTGAATGAGTTTTTAACCCTCAACAAACTCTACATTTTAGTTTTAATATATGTAAATTACCTCATAATAAAACTTGGTTTTAAAAACAGAGCAAACAAAAAGTTTAGAATTTTAAACTAAAAAGTAATTATTTTCTAAGTTAATTTGTACACAAGGACCTAAGGGATAGAAACATTTAAATATTTGGAACTTGATCCTTCTTATGGCTTTAAGGAAACCACTTCTACCTTATTCTTTGTTTCCCTCACTATGGAACAGGAATAATACCATCTTGCAACCACTCATAGTTTATTAATACCTGTGAAATTCTTGAATAAAAACATTAAATACATGATAAATATTTTCTGGTAAATATTATCTAACTACATTCATAAACAATAGCATTTTATAGGCACATTAGAATTATAAATTAAAGCCCATTTGAAAATATACACAAATATATGCATATATATACATACCAGTAGGCAAAGAAAGCCACAATTATCAATGAACAAAGACAGAAAACATCTCTTTCATATAAGATTATTTTGATCAATATAATAAAAATACCCTGTGGCTGGTATCTTTTCACTTAATTGTTTAATGTCATTTGGGCTCTGCCTAAATCATATGAAATTCGTATATTGATTCATATAAATCATATGAAACTATAACACTGGTGGCCTTTTTCTCTAGCTAATGAAGAGAAGTAGAATGATGAAATTATTCTGAAGATAAGCCATTTTGTTAATTCAAAATTTGCCTCTGGTTTAGGAATCAGGGACTATACAATGATAGAGCTTTGCATTTCTAGAGGGAATGGTGCTACAAATCAGTTTCTCAATCTTATTAGCACTACTGAGATTTGGGCAACTGGATAATTCTTCATGTTGTGTGGGGGGGGGGGGCGGGGGACTGTCCTGTGCATTATAGGACTTTTAGCAGCTTCCCTGGCCTCTCTACCTAGTAGATACCAATAATACTCCCATCCCAATGTGTGACAACCAAAACCGTCTCTAAACATTGGTAAATGGCGAGGGGGGGGGTGCAAAATCCACCTCCCTCAACCACTCCTACAAAAGCCTTTCTGTGCCCAAGTGGGCTCCCTTTTAAATGCACTGAGGACATAGGTCCACAGGGGGCAGTAGGCATTTGTTCCAAACTGTCATTTCCCATCAGTTGGGCAGATACAGCAGCCTCCAAATGCTTGGATGTCCCCACTTCCCACCCCTAGGCAGAAGCAGAGACACAACAGGGGCTGCCTGCCTGGCACCTTGAATGAGCTGAGGTTACCACAAGTCTTGTCTGGTCACAGCACTGCCCAGATCTTCCTGGGGCTCGTGCCTCACGTCCCTACACTCTGCAGCTAATGCATCCTTTCCGGTTTTCCTCCATTCTTCAAAATCCTTATCTTAAAAGTTTCCTTTTATCATTAATTATGCCATAAACATGTTGCTATTCTGTACAAACAAAAATAAGATCTTTGAGTTCTCCATTTTCATACATTAGAACTTGAAAACAAGACTAGAGGAAAGAATGTGCAGAAAAACATAAAGTGCTACCTTAAAGCTGAGGAGGGCCTTAGAGCTGAGCTTCCAACACAGTCACACCTGCCACATTTCAAGGCCTCAGTTGCTGCAGGTGGGAAATGGCTGCCATATTGGACAGCACAGACATGGAACACTACTGTCCCCATGCAAGTTCTTGCAGGCGGCACTGTCCCAGAGAGTACCTAGGTCAGAGGCCTCATTTGATAGATGAGTAACTAAGTCCTAGAAATTGTATAAAATAATCCAGCTAAAAAGGGTGCTTGGCTGGCACAGGGAGAAGAGCTTGCAATTCTGGATCTCAGGGTAGTGAGCTCGTGCCCCACGTTGGGTGTAGATATTTCCAAAAAAAATAAATAAACTTGAAAAAAAAAAAATCCAGCTAAGAGAAACAGCAAGCTTGGGGCAGAGTCAAGACTGAAAATCCGACTAGTTAATTCCATTCTTCTGCTTTCTCCCAACTCGGTAGGTCCAAACTTGGACCGCCCCAGGGCGTTCTGGCCATCAGGTCTTAAAAACGGGTGGCGGGGAGGGTGTCAGGGGGCGCCTGCGTGGCTCAGTAGGTTAAAGCCTCTGCCTCCGGCTCAGGTCATGATCTCAGGGTCCTGGGATGGAACCCCGCATTGGTCTCTCCACTCACTGGGGAGCCTGCTTCCTCCTCTCTCTCTGCCTCTCTGCCTACTTGTGATCTGTCAAATAAGTAAATAAAATTAAAAAAAAAAAAAAGGGTGTCAGAGGCAGAAAAACAATCCCAAATAATGAAGACAAGGGACCAACGCTGTGTAAAATGCTAGTCCTGTTCAATAACTATGTGCTATATGCCCGCCGCCACCAGGAACTTGGCTCCGGACTGAATCCCTTGTCGGAGTCGGAGCACAGACGAAGGTAAGCCCACGGCCCAGCAACAGAGTAAACAAGGTGGGACAGGTGCTCCGGATGCCTAAAACACACAGGCGCAAACACAAGGACCGCCTGGGCCACTTCCGGGACTCTCTGTTCAGTTCTGCTCACTTGCTAGCGGCACGGAACTCCCCCCTCCACCGAGCCCACTGCGGCCCACATCCACCTGCCACGCCCAAAGGAAGTCCCGCCCCAAGGCAACACATCCGGGCCTTCACGCACATCCGGGACCTTCCCAGCTCACGCGCCCCCTCCCATGCCACTTCTCCCACTCGTTCGTTTCTCAGGCTCTGTATCTGCTGTGCTGTATGGCCCGTCCGCAGCCTTAGTGGTTCTGGGGGCCTGAGAACCAGCCTCCTCTCTCGGTCTTTCTGTCTCACCCCCGTGCCCAACCTCTCACCAAATTCCATTCCTCTTTTTTTAAAGTTCTAGAACCAACTCCATCCCCATTACCATCTTTGTTCTAGCTCCCGTCATCTTCTTCAGAAATTATTTTAATTTAGTTTTAATTATTTTAAAGTGTGACATTCATTAGTTTTTAGCATATTCACAAAGTTGTACTACCATCGCCCTTGTCCAGTTCCAGAACGTTTCCCCTCCCCAGAAAGAAGTCCCACAGCCACAGCAGTCCCACAGCTGTTAACCAACCCCCCCCGCCCTTCCCTCTCTTGGCCTCTCCCTGACATCTGCTAGTCTACTTCGTGTCTCCAGACATTTGCCTGTTACAGACATTCCATATAATGGACTTACACATTGAGTGATCTTGTGTGACTGGCTTTTTTTTTTTTAATTAAAGATTTTATTTATTTTTTTGACAGGCAGAGGTCACAAGTAGGCAGAGAGGCAGGCAGAGAGAGAGAGGAGGAAGCAGGTTCCCTGCTGATCAGAGAGCCGGATGTGGGGCTCGATCCCAGAACCCTGAGATCATGACCTGAGCCAAAGGCAGAAGCTTTAACCCACTGAGCCACCCAGGCACCCCTTGTCTGGCTTCTTTAACTGAGCATGTTTTCAAGCTCCCTACTTCCTGTAGCACCTGTCAGTACCAGTACCATATTTCTTTTTAATGGCCAAATACCCCCACTGCATGTATATCTCATATTCTGTTGTTCCTTTCATCAGTTGGTGGATTTTAGGGTTGGTTCCACTTTGAGACTATTATGAATAGGGCCGCTATGACCGATGTTATACAAGTGTCTGTGTGGACCCAAGGTTTCAATCCTCTGGGGTACCCCATCATCTCTCAATAATACTAGTGGATAAACCTTGCCGTTCTCCCTGCCTCCAGGCTTATCCTCTCACTTCATTCTCCAAACCAACATTAGAGTATTTTATTTATTTTTTTTAAGATTTTATTTATTTTTTTTTGTCAGGGACAGAGCACAAGCAGGGGGAGCAGCAGGTGGAACAGGCAGAGGGAGAAGCAGGCTTCCTGCTGAGCAAGGAGCCCGATGCAGGATGTGATCCCAGGAGCCTGGGATCATGACCTGAGCAGTTTAACCAACTGAGCCACCCAGGAACCCCAACATTAGAGTCTTTGAAACACATAAGTCTTCTATGTGTGTAAATCAGATAATCCTGAGCCTGTTTTTAAAACCTTCCAATAACTTTCCATTGTGCAGAAGAGAAAAACAAAAACCAAAAACCTCAACATGGCCTACCTCTTCAACCTCATCTCCAGGGTGAGGATAGGCCCCAGGGTGATTGACCCCTGTTTCCCCCAACTCACTTTTAAATGTTTCTTTCTTAAGATTTTATTTATTTATTTGTGAGAGAGAGAGACAGGGGGAGAGAGAGGGAGCAGCAGGCAGCCAGAGCAGGCAGAGGGAGACGCAGACTCCCCACTACTCAAGGAGCTTGATGCGGGACTTGATCCCAGGATCCTGGCTGGGATTGTGACCTGAGCTAAAGGCAGATCCTTAACTGACTGAACCATCCAGGTGTCCCTCTCCAACTCACTTTTAGGTAAACTGAGGCTACAGGGAGGGCCACCACACCAGGAGCAGTTGTCATTGATGTAGTACATTGGCTTCTCTCCTGTCCCCCAGTCCTCTGCCCCGGGAGTGGGGGTGGGGGGGTGCTTAGACTGTGGGGATTCTCTTTTCTCCCCTCAGGCCATTCCTGAAAATCCAAGCCTCAAGATCTCAGGCTGCTAGTGCTTCAAGGAGTCTTGGGACCTTCCAGGCTGGTGATCTGTGGGCTGTGCTCTGGGAGCCCCTGGGGCCGCTGGGATAGGTATGAGAGAGGAAGGCATGAGACTAAGTGTGCAGGGCTCCTTAGCATGTGGTTTTGTTTGTGGAAAATTTATATCAGCAGAAAGATACTTGAGAATAAATTTATTTTTTTTATCCATTGTGATTGGTTGACATGTCTCATACATCTCACTTATATCTTACTTACAGTTTAAACCTCCATCTCTTTTCCTAGATGTATATTTTGTTGATATGTGAGTCATTTGTATTGTAGAGGTTCCCAAAGCCTCAATTTTGCATCTTCATTTGTTTTTCTAACACATTCCTCTGGCCTGTTTGTCTCCTGTAAATTCTTCATTAGACCCAGAGGTTTGGGGAGACTCAAGATCTGTTTTGTTTTTGTGGTGGGGCTGGGGGAGGGAAAGAGGAACTTCACAGGCGGAGATGGTGGTGTTTCCTTCTACTGGGAAGATTCAGTGTTTGGTGGTCTTTCTTGTGATGTTACCAGCCATTAACGCTCATTGCCATGTCCGTGACCCATTAGGAATTGCAAATTGGAGGTGTTCTAATTCTATTACTCCTTGTCCATGTATTAGCTGGAATTCTTCTGTAACCCTCTTTGTTGACAGAGGAAGAAACCAAGGCTACAGCCAGCAGAGCTCTTCCTTCTGCAAGCCAGCCTTGCTGCACCCTGCCTCAGGAGGGAGTGTCCCCGCACGGCAGGTGGCCCTGCTTCCCTGGAATGCCTGGAGAGGTAGGTGGGCCTGCAGTGGACTTCTGGGACACTGACCCAGGAAAGGGAGCCGCTGAAGTACAGAAGGGTGAATGCTGGCAGGAAAAGCAGACAATGAACTTTAAATCAAAGGAGTTAGAGAAGCAGGCCCAAGCTGGGGCCTGGGGCAGAGGTACGGGAAGAGGAATCCTCTCGTTAATGACTCACCAGCCAGCAGGCACAGGCAGGAAGTGCTGTCTCCAGAAATCTCATCACAGATGAGAAGAGGCAGCGGCATGTGACCCGGCCTTCAAGAAAGTTTGGTAGACAGGTCCCAGACACAGACTTAGGGGAGGGAAGGCAAGGGTGGTGCGGGCAAGGACATGGAGGGGCTTTGCGAGGCAGGAAGCTGAGCTGTCGTCCTCCTCCCATCCCTCTGGGCTCCTGACCCAGCCTGAGAGCAGAGGCTGTGGGATCCAGCGGCAATTTTTCAAACCAATTAAGGAGAAGGCGCTGAGGCCCCGGGAGGGCGTGCTGTCGCCCTCTCCTGAGTCAGCAGGCTCTGACCGCGACCTTTGGGGACAACATCTGAAGCCTCTAATTGATACCCTCAGAGTTAAAAATAAAAAGTAGCAAGCAGCCAGTCTTCTGACTTTAAACTGCTGCAGGAGGGAGTCTCTTTTTCAGCAGAGGTTTTCCATCAGAGATGCCACAGGGCAGTGTCCCCGCTGGCTTAGCTGTTGGCACAGAGGCTGTGTAGATCCCCTTTCCATTTGCACCGTCTCCTTCAGGAGGCCTCCGGTCCTGAATTCATCAATTAGCCAGAAGTAAGTTCCGTCTGCCGTGACAATACAACCATTCAAAGCAAAGAAGCCCAAACCTCTCGGCTGAGAAAAGTCACAAAAATCCTGTGCTCCGTCTTAAGCCTGAAAGTCTCTCTTAGGACAGCTGAGTGAAAAGCTATGGAATAGAACAGAGAAAGTGGGTCAGACCATCCCTTTTGGTCATTTTGCAATCCGTAGACCAAACTGCTGTGAAGGTTCTACTTCTCCGCCAATTTGTCTGGCATTGTGTGCATGTTTCTTCAGGGGGAGGGAAAAAAAAGAGAGAGATCCTATTCTCCAAGTATGAGAATCAGAATAGAAAGGTCTGGGCCTGCAGAGCTGGGAAGGGAAATGAAATCTGAGCATTCACTGTCCTTAGGAGTGATACCCAGACTTCTCTCTTTCCCAGAACATGAGAGCCAAAAATACTTTTCTGCTTTTCTATGAAAGTTGGACAGCAGCAAAATCGTCACTGACTATCGTTTATGAAAACACAGCTCAGTACAATGTAATCCATATAAACACGGGATCCCAATATGGCCCTGTCCTGGCACAGTGTTGCCTTCTAAGAAATAACAGCCTGACATAAAAGTAGGGTTGAGAGGAGTCCGAATCTGTATTTAGTCTCTTGAGGGAACTTCAAAGAGGAAACAGGTTTTAGACACAGCACAACATCTACAAAAGGTTCTAGTTCTTCATCTTTCTCTACCCTGGCGCCCATGCCTTCCATCAGAGCTTCCCACGGACCCTACATCTGACGCCCAGCCCATGAGGCCCCTCTCCCTCCTCCCCTTCTTCCTCCCCGTGGGTCTCTTCACTCTCTCTATCCATTGTGCCTTTTTGGATTCCATCATTTTCTTCTTTTATTTTCTTAGCACCTGGATTCTGTACAAAACAGCCCTGAAGAACCAGGAATCTATTGGTAAGAGAGTGGGAGGTGGCAGGAGGTGGAAAGGTTAAAATGTTTATATATGCAGTTTTGTGCTCTTCCTTTGTTGGATCTTTGTGAGCCTGGCCAGGCAGGAAAGCATAGTTACTGTATTTCCCGAAGGGGCTTTGCCTCGGCCCTAATCCCATTGCTTTTTTTCCTCCTTCCAATTGATCAGGATTCCTGTCCAGGACTTCTGAAGACACTCTCTGGGGGTTTTCAACATTTCCCTTTGCAGACCAGGGAGCAAAGATACTGGCCTAGAGGCTTAAGCCCCACTCCTCCAGGATCTCTGTGTCTAGCAAGAGGAGGGGAAGTTGCTCTTCTTTCCAGGGCCTTCTGGCCACTAAATGACCCATGCTGTCACAACCAGAAGCAGACAAGGTGACAGTTCCAACCTCTGAAAGTCTGAGATGGCTGGAGGTGTCACCTGGTACCACCATCCTGGGGCCTGCATCAACCATACATTCCCACAAAAACCACAACAAAGACTCTTATCCATAGTTACCCCCTCCCTCTACCTCCAGATCTACCCTGGTGCTTCCACTGGGGACCCCCTACCCATGGTGTGTCCTGCCCCTTCCTCTTGGGAACTGTGAGTTCCCAAGATAGTAAACTATCTTTTCAAAGGCCATTGTCAACTAATCTGTTGGCTTTAGTATACCTCAAATTTTCTATTAATACACTTTGTTTGTTTGTTTGTTTGTTTGTTTTTAACAGCTAGGAAATGTCTTATCACATTACACGTCAGGGGTTCAACTTCAAGAGCATGAGGCTTACCTTCTTCATTTCAGGATTTCCATATGCACCCTGGTGCCTAGCTCTGATCTCTTGGATTTGTTCCAGGAAGGTAGCCATGGTTTCTCCCTCCTTCCCTTCCTTCCTTCTTTCCCTCCGTTCCTTCCTCAGCCATGATTAACTTTAACAAACATGAGAACTTAGCCCATTCGGTTTATGGTGAAATCCAGGATTGATTAGCCATTCTTAGTTAGTGCTCAGGTCTCCTGGACTGACCTGACCCACTCACTTCTGATTTTCCAAGGTAGGCTCTTGCATCTTCCTGGTGGAGGGAACACTCTAGCAGCCTATCCAGTCTGAATACAAACACGAAGCAGTCTTTCCTTTTTATTTTATCCACCTTCCTTTGCCGTTCTAGAAAAATTTCTTAACTTCTTATAAAATTATTAGTCTTTTGAGATTAGATTAAAAGTCAACTTCTAGCTGCTAATTTCATAAAGACATCAGATTGGTGACCAACTCCCATTTGTGAGTATACTCTGTTTCTATCATCAGTGCATTTTCCTGGACCTCTCCTTATTTTATCACTGAAAGTCCAGCACCCTAGGCTTGGGAAAATCAGGTTGGTTGGTCATGTTACTTTTACACATCCTCAACTTCATGAACTTATCTAATGCTAAAAGCAGACTTTCCAAACCATATATTTGCCTTAAAATTGTGATTCCAACTCGGGTGAAGTCTCCTCGTATGCCTTTGTCTTTCTGGTGGTTGTCCCAATCTGTAATGGTTTGTATCTGATACACTTGTGTCTGGAGTGCTATAAATCCAATAATATGGCAGTGAAGACACATTCTTGGATTGGGCCTACAGTGATTATTTTAATCCCAGATATAGCTGAGTACCATATCTTAGATCCAACATCTTATATGGTAAGCCTTAAAAAATATAATTCATATAAACCTAGACATTCACACAACCCATTCTCAGTAAAGCTGTCATATTAAAAAAACAATTCCAGTTTTATTTGCATTCTAACACTAACATATTGCTCATTTTATCCTTATTATAATGCATCAAATAGCACAAAGTGGAAAGAGTTATGGGTACCATGGAGTTCTGCTAAGTAGTTCTGTGCCCTGGTGAAGGCAATAAATAGGGTATCCACCTCTGTCCCCTTCCCACTTGAGGTATCTTTTAGAGTCAGAAGGCTCCTTAAAAATCAGTCAGCATTGCTCTACCTCAATAGTTTTCTACAAATATACATGTTTAATAAATTCTGGATGATTAAATGGCCTTGTTAAGCTCAATCTCTCAGAGTCTCGTTGTCTACTAACATACTTTATTTTCCATTAAAGTTATGAGCATCTGTATCCTAAGATTGGTACAGAATATAGAAGATAGGCTAAAACTTTGGTGACAGACAGATCTTGATGATTCTGTAGAAACTTTTCCATATGATCACTCTTTCATGGCTACCGGGGTTCAACATTTAAAGACAGGCTCTATTCTTGACACTGTGTTTCCAAGAGTGCATTCTGAACCATCCATCATGGACCCCTACTTCACCTTGTGATTTTTTTTTACATTAGGGTTCCATATGGATGGTGATGCAAGGAAGAGGGTGGCAGCCTAAGGAAGAGGGTGGGTAGGTGTGGCTGAGTAGTGTGTACCTCAAGGGAGGAAACCAATGCTTAAAGGAAGGTAAGTATTGGCCTGAAGGGGACAATAAGAAGGGACAGAATGTTGGTAATCCCTCTGAGCTCATGGAACTGGGGAGTAAGTATGGAAGAATTAGCAGAACTTGCTCCAGAAAGCTGCAAGGATAGCAGTTCCCTCAGGGAGAGCAAGGAGATGGAGCACCCTTCAGGGAAGAAGTTGAGAAAGGAGCTGAGGACAAAGGGAGTTCCAGTTACAGGGTGAGGAAGATGTGAGTGGGCTCACTGCAGAGGAAGCTTTGAAGAAGAGCCAGCTTTGGAAGGAAGAACAGTGCGGTGATGAAGATCTCATGGACATCACCACTGTGAGACAGGCCTGATGTTTGTCAGGACTATGAGACCTTCACCACCACCTCTGGCCCCAGAGGACTCTTGTGTTCCTGAAGTGGGAACCTGCATCCTCCTCTGCACAGACAACATGAAACCCCTGCCCCTATGACCCATGCTGAGAATCTGAAGATAGGCTCTTCTTTCAGGCCTGAGGGCATTGGCTAGTAGGGAGCTTGCCCTCAGAAGACCCAATCCACAGGAGGCCAACTTTTCCACCTAAGCTAGCTAATGTACACTACATGCTGTGACTGAGAGTCCCTTGCATCCTGCTATCCCCACAGAACTATCTCCTGTCAAAAGAACACAGCAGCTGAGATAAACAGTTTCGGAATTTGTAGGGCCTAATACTTAATAGCTGTAGAACCTTCAACAGGTAAGGTCTTGGGTGTTGTAACTCTGTTTCCTCATCTTTAACATGGGAATAATAATGGCTCATTAGAGTAGTACATGGCCTCTTTGATTAAGCACCTAATTTGGATCTCTTTTTCAATAAAAAAGGTTTTGTTTTTGTATTTTTTAAAGACTTTTTTTTAATTAAAGAGAGAGAGAGCACAAGCAGGGGCAGGTAGAGGGAGAAGCAGGCTCTTGCTGAGCAAGGAGTCTGATGTGGGGCTCGATCCCAGGATCCTGGGATCATGACCTGAGCTGAAGGCAGGCATTTAACCAACTGAGCCATCCATGCATCTCTCAAAAGAAAAAATTGGGTAGACCATAAGAGACTCTTAATCTCACAAAACAAACTGAGGGTCACTGCGGGGAGAGGGTTAGGGAGAGGGTGGTTGGGTTATGGACATTGGGGAGGGTATGTGCTATGGTGAGTCCTGTGAAGTATGTAAGCCTGATGATACACAGACATGTACCCCTGGGGCTAATAATAATTATTATATGTTAATTTAAAAAAAAGTTTGGGTAGAAAAGTTTGAGATCTCTTTTCCAAAAGAAAAGTTTGAATGTAAGAAGGTGGTGAAGTAGGAAACATCCAGAGTCCCTCTCCCCTTGTAGACAACAACTGGACTGGCAGAATCTCTCTGATGTAACCATTTTATACCCATGGAGTCTACTGAAGGCTTGCAACACCTAGAAGAAGGCTTAAATGGTAAGTTGTAGTTAATTTTGGTCAACTTCCACTCTTAACACAGTAGTCTCCCCCACCCATTAGGCCCCGGGTAGGCAGCCATGAATATGTTCCCGAAGAAGTCTGCACACAGCTTGCAAGAGCTAGAATGGGTGAGAAGGACCCTGTCTTCTAAATAACAGGGATTGAGCTCTGATCACTGATTGCTGCTTCTGATCACAGAGGTGCAGACACAGAGATGGGCAACGCTGTTATAGTCTTCAGTTCCACTTTTATAAACCCTGACTCCTCCAGCCAAAGTGCTTTTGGGGGGATTTAAACAGCTGGCCCCTCTTTTGGGAAACTTTTTTCCCTACGCATTCCCCTTTTTTCCTTTTGGGTGTTAGACATTTAAGGACTAGGACATTCAAAAGCAACCACATAGACATTTAAAAATAGGCATACAGATACATTTACACACATGAATTTAGAAAGTCACAACATGTACCTAGGGAAAGGCACAAGCTCGGAAAAGGAATGAGAAGACCTTCGGTTTACATTTCAGGCTGACCTCTATAAAAACAAAACCAGCAAGGGGAGAATCTGAGTTCCACACTTAACACATGATAAGATCCAAATGTCCAGTGTTCAACAAAAAGAGTCACAAGGCATATAAAGAAACAAGAAAATATGACACATTCAAAGGAAAAAAAGTAGAGAACAGACACCATCCCTGAGAAAGACTAGATGACTGATTTATTAGATAAAGACCTTAAAACAACTGTCTTGTAGATGGTCAAAGAGCTAAAAGGAGATTTGGATACAGTCAAGAAAAATGATGTATGAACAAGACATACATGTCAATAAAAAGATAGAAAAGATAAAAGAGATTCACAAGCTGAAAACTACAAAAACTGAAATGAAAATTCATGAAAGAGAATCAGAACAGCTTTGAGTAGGTGGAAGAAGTGGTGGACTTGAAGACAAGATCATCAACATTCTTAAGTCCAAGGAACAAAAGAAAAAAAAGGTTAAAGGAAAGTCAACTGAGACTGCAGGACATGTAAGATGCAATCAAGTGGACCAGCATACATGTTGTAGGAGTCTCAGAAGGAGGAGAGAGAGAAGAGAGCAAAGAGATTATTTGAAGAAGCAATGGTTGAAAACTTCCTAAATTCGATTAAAGACATGGAAATAAACATTCAAGAACCTCAGTGAATCAAAATAGAATAAATCCAAAGAGACCCACAACAAGAGACATTATATTCAAACTATCAAAAGACAGAGAATCCTGAGAGTCAGGGAACAAATGTGTTTACCTGTGGGGTAGCACAGCAGCACATATACTAAAATGGGAAAAATGTGGAGAGGATTAACATGGTCCCTGTGCAAGGATGAGAGAATCTTGAAAGTAGCAAGAAAGAAGTGACTCATCCCATACTAGATATCATTAGTTGCAGAAAAAATGGTGATGGAGAACACAGCTTCCCCATCATCCCATGAGTGATTGAACAGCTATCCACAAACAAAAACAGCTCTGGGAGACCTCTAGAGTCCACTTAGAAAGTTTAGCATTGGGACGCCTGGGTGGCTCAGTAGGTTAAGTGTCTGCCTTTGGCTCAGGTCATGAACCTGGGGTCCTGGGATCGAGTCCTACATGGGGCTTTTTGTGCAGTGGTCCCTTTGCCTCTCTCCCTGCTTGTGTTCTTTCTCTGTCTGACAAATAAATAAAATCTTGAAAGAAACAAAGAATGAAAGAAAGTTAGTTTAGCAACACTGCATAACAAAAATAAGGGAGAATAATCAATAACTGCATTTGCTTGTATCATCCCATCCCTCAAACTGGCATTGTGCAGCATCAGGAAGGAACTTGCCAGCTGGAAAGAGCTCCTCTCACCAGGAAGGAAGAGCAGGGTGATCAACAAGTTTTTCCAGGCTCCTAGGGCACTGCACGAATGATCTGCTTCAGTACCACCCCAACCAGACTAGTAAACCTGAAACACACAGAGCTAGCTAGGAACAAGGAAGAAAGGCAGTGGCTTGATTAGCAGACATGCAGTGAGAGCAAATGCAGTTTAGAGAGATCTGCTCTGCAGACAAACTCAGCAAACTTTGCTACTGACAAAGCCGGGGACCTGCAGAGCTGCCACAGATCCCCTGCAGATTTTGCCAGCTTCTACCCCACAGGTAAACACATTTGTTCACTGACGCTAGCTGATTAATTCCCTCTTCATTCCCTCCCACCCTGCCCCTGCCAGAGACATCCATCTGACAGCCATCCAAGGTCTCTGTGGCTGCAGCTGTGCAAGTGTAAGATAACAATCTCCTGAATACCCCCCTCCCCTCTCCCAGAGTCCTGGAGCTATGCCTGCAACTAACTTGGGCTTCTGCAGCTGCAGGAGCACAAGACTCTAGCCTAGACCCTCTCCCTGCTAACCCTCTTCCACTCCCTGATGTGCCCATGCTCTGGGCTAGCCTCTCCAGGGGTGCCTCTACACATCACCAGGCTGATACCTATCATTGGCCTCTTGCAACAGTGTGTGTACCCTGGGGGTAGGAATAGGGGGAGGAGAGTGTGAAGGCACAGGTGAGCATGCCAACAGCCAGAGGCCTCCCACATTCTCAAGTCCAAGGAACAAAAGAAAAAAAGGTTAAAGAAAAGTCAACTGAGACTGCAGGACATGTAAGGTGCAATCAAGTGGACCAGCATACATGTTGTAGGGCCTGTGAGACCTATCCAATTGCTTGTGGGTCTGAGCCAGGCCCTGCCTTCTTTACTGGCCAGCAAGCATCACTGTGCCCAGCAGTTAGCCCCCTCTGCTGTGTTACCTGCATGTCCCTTTCATGGTTACTGTCACTGACCTCCACTGCAGTGTGCATGCCTGGGGGAGGATATGCAGCCACAGGAAAGCATGCTGATAATCAGGCCCAGTTTCTGGTGAGTTCATAGTTGGCCCCAGCCCCTGGTATCTGCCTTGGCCCCATCACTATGTGTGTGTCTCTAACACCCTTACCACTAGCCAGGGACCTGCAGCTGAGCCCACAGCTGAGTATGTGCTCACTTATGGTTCCGGCCCACCACCACTGCCTGCTGAGCTTCCTGGTACGTAGAAGTACTTCTGAGGACTCCAAAAGCTCTTGCAGCCCTGAAGACCCTCTGAAGTTCTCACCAAGGACTATATAGTTGTTAATGTTGTAGACCCCAGAGACCTGAGCCAAAGAGACATCATGCCCCCTCAGACCTAGACCTCAGACCCATGGCCCAAACGTGGCACAATGCACCATTAGACCCAGGGTCACAGCAGAGTCCAGCATGTCCCCATCCACAGGTCAAAGCTTCCCTTACTGAAATCAGTCTATAAAGTCTAGAAGAGGTGACTACTTCAGACACCTACACAAGGCTACAGGGGTCATGAAGAGTCAAGGAGCATGTCTCCACCAAAGGAAAACAGTAAACTTCCAGTAATTTTCACCAAAGAAGTGGAGATACAGGAATTGCTGAACAAAGAATTCAAAAAAATCTCTTAATGCTCAGAAAACTACAAGAAAACATAGAGAAATGATTTAACAACATCAGAAAGACAAAACAAGAACAAAATAAGAAGTTCAACAAAGAGAGGGAAAACATTAAAAAGAACCAAATGTTGCAGCTGGAGAATGCAATGACTGTACACACAAGAACAGCTGTCTATGACAAGCCCACAGCTGACAGCATCCTCAGTGGGGAAGGTCTGAGAGCTTTTCCTCTAAGACAAAAAATGAGACAATGATGCTCACTCTCATCACTCTTATTTAACATGGTACTAGAAGTCCTAGCCAGAGCAATCAGGCAAGAAAAAGAAAGAAAGCCATCCAAACAGGAAAGAAAGAAGTAAAACCATCTTTGTTTGCAGATGACATGCTATTATATAGAGAAGATCCCAAAGACACCACAAAAAAAAAAAAAAACCCTGCTAAAAATGAATCAACAAATTCAGAAAAGTTTCAATATAAAATAACCAACATATTAAAAACAGTTGCATTTCTTATATGCAACTGATGAATAACCGAACCTCTACCTTTGAAACTAATAATACACTATATGTTAATTAAGTGAATTTAAATAAAATAAAAATATAAAAAATAAAGGGAGATTGTACAAAACTGTAGCTTATGACAACAAAAAAATAAAAAATAAAAACAGTTGCAATTCTATACACTAACAACAAACCCTGGAAAAGAAATAAAACCACCCCATTCACAATAACATCAAAAACAATAGAACACTTAGGAAAAAAATAACTGAGGAGGTAGAAGATCTATACCCTGAAAGGTACAAGACTTTGATGAAAGAAATTGAAGAGGACACAAGTAGAATGATATACAATATTCATGTATTAGAAGGGTTAATATTGTCTGAATGTCCATTTTACCAATGGCCATCTATAGATTCAGTACAACCCCTATCAAAATTCCAATGGCATTTTCCATAGAAATAGAAAAAACAATACTATAATTTGTGTGGATCCACAACAGAACCCACATCTCCAAAGCAATCCTAAGAAATTAAAAGGCAACATATGGAATGAGAGAAAATATTTGCAAATCATATATCTGATAAGGGGTTAATATCCAACTTCTATGAAGAATTCCTATAATTCAATAGCAAAAAACAAACAACCTGATTTTAAAATGGGCAGAGAAACTAAATAGACATTTTTCCAAAGAAGACATATAAATAGCCAAGAGGAATAAGAAAAGTTTCTTATCATCACCAACCATCATGAAAATGCAACCACAAATCTCAACGAGATACCACCTCACAGCTGTTAGGACGGCTCCCATCAAAAAGATAAGAAATAGCAAGTGTTGGTGAGGAAGAGGAGAAAAGGGAATGCGTGTGCTGTTGCTGGGAATATAAATTAGTGCAGCCACTGTGGAAGACAGTGGAGGTATCTAAAAAAAATTAAAAATACAACTACCATATAATCCAGCAATTCCACTTCTGGATATATATCCAACAGAAATGAAAACAGGATCTCAAAGAGATATCTGCACCCTCATGTTCATAGCAGCATTATTCACAAAAGCCTAGATATAGAAACAATCTACATGTCCATCAACAGATTCATGGATTAAAAAAATACGATATATATGAAAAAGAAGAAAATATTGCCATTTTGACGACTTGGATGAACCTTGAAGACATGAAAGAAGTCAGACAGAGAAAGACAAATACTGTATATGAAATCTAAAAAAGTCAAACTCACATAAGCAGAGATTAGAGTGTAGGTTACCAGGGGCTGGATAAACCCTTTCCTCCACCCCAGTTCACCAACAGTTCCACAGAGCACAGAACTAAGAAAATAGGAATGGCTGTCTATGGAGTAAAGTCTCTGACTTTGGCCTTGGATCCACTAATGCCGAGGAGGGGCTTGAAGGGAAAGAGAAAGAGGGAGAGGGAGGGAGAGAGAGAGAGAGAGGGAGGAAGAGAGAGGAGGGGAGGGGGAGGGACTGCGGTAGGGAGCAACAAGAGAGATAGAAGAGGGATGTCACTCACCAGGAAATAAATAGCAACACACCTGCCAGAAACAGAAGAAACAGATTTCTCTAGAATACCATGGGTAAGGACTCTGTTCTTAAATGTGGAGCAATCATCTCTGGGGGCTTACTGCAAATGATAGTAAGTGCTCTGATATACTAAAGCAACATTCATTTAACAACTGGACATTGAGGGGCACCTGGGTGGCTCAGATAGTCAAGCATCTGCCTTCGGCTCAGGTCATGATGTCCAGGTCTTGGGATTGAGCCCCACGTTGGGTTCCCGGCTCAGTGGGAAGTCTGCTTCTCCCTCTCCCTCTTCCTCTCCCTCTGCTCATGTTCTCTTCCTCTCTCTCTGTATCTCTCTGTCTCAAATGAATAAATAAAATATTTTAAAATTAAATAAATAAATAAATAAATAAAATTGGACATTGAAACCAGAATCTCTGGGCAATTACTTATAAAAATTTTAGTATTGTTTCCAAGTTAACTGCACAGAAAATTGCATATAATTCCTGTTCCGTTTGAAAGAATTTCAGCCATTTTCAATGAATCCTTTGTTGTTTTCATGAAGTCCCAAGGTAAGGACCTTATGTATCCAGTGGGCGTGTTTTGCCTATTACAGCAAAAAAATTCTAGAACTTAATGTGGGCAAGAACAGATAAGCAGTCCCACTCCCAAAATGTGTCTTTTTTTTAAATTATTTTATTTATTTGACAGATAGAGATCACAAGTAGGCAGAGAGGCAGGCAGAGAGGAGGAAGCAGGCTCCTGGCTGAGCAGGAAGCCCGATGCGGGGCTCAATCCCAGGACCCTGGGATCATGACCTGAGCTGAAGGCAGAGGCTTTAACCCACTGAGCCACCCAGGAGCCCCACCCAAAATGTGTCTTAACCAGAGTTGATATGGTCTGGTTAACCTACCTCAAATTCTGTTAACAGTACCTGTGCTTTCATTGACTTGCCATTAGTAGAAAATCATTGAAATGGCTACTTACATATGACACACACTGTGTTTTCTAGTCTAGTTAGCCTCCTACCTTCACCCAAGAACTAACGTGGGGATGGCTCTATTCTCACAATGGTTACCTGGTCATGACTGGAATCCTCATCTGAGTGTCTCTACAGGGGTGGAGGGAGGAGGTGGAAACACAAGGAAAGAAGTTAATCATCGTTACATAAGTGCCTTGTCCCAGGTACTATGCTTCCACATATGTTTATGATTAATTGCCTTCATTCTGAGAGGTTGGTGCTACTGTGCCCATTTTCCAGATGGGGAAACTGAGGATTGAAGAATTGAGTAATTTGCTCAAGATCCCAGAGTAAAGACATGGGAAAGCCAAAATTCCAACTGAGTTCTGCCCTACGCCAACGCTTCTGGTCTTTCCACAGGCTTATGTCATCACCCAATCTTGAGCTTACTCTCGGCGTCAAGTCATTCAGAGTATTTCTAAACATACTTCTGATAACAGTGTTATTATAAGGCATGCCAAGGAGACGGAGGAATGATGCCTGGTTATAAGAGATGTAGAGCTAGAAAGAAGCGTAGGCAGGAGACAAGAACGGACTCGCTCTTACCGTGATGAAGTCAGGGTGTCTAAGATTGTTTCAGATCTCTGCATGTTACATTGAAAGGCCAAATACAACATGTCCCTCAAGATTTGCCCCAAATGCTACCTGACCCCATGCTGTCTCCATTTTATACCCCACTTTTTAATCCCCTTGGTTCAGTTAAAAGGGTTTTATTTACCCAAATGGCATCCCAGGACTGAATATATTCTCTTTTCTCTCTCCACCTCTACCCTGTCCAGGCAGAGATCTTTGAAGTAGGAGGAAGGGATCCTGAACTAAGTCGGTCTCTGGTTACCACGCCAGAACCTACTCAGAGGCCCAGATTGTGGCTTCAGTTCAGGGGGCTGGAGAGAAAGCATCAAAGGGGACTTACTAAAAGGTAATTTTAGAAAAGTTGAAAGCCATGCAGATCCTGCCAGATGGACCTCCTGGTGTCGCACCCAAATCAGCAGTTCAAGTTTTTGGTCCCGAGGGCCTCTTTATTGTAACTATTATTGTTGTCATCATTGTTGTTTTTGAAGACCATGAAGGAGCTTTTGTTTATGTGGGTTAGACCATATTTACCATAATAGAAATCAAAACAGAAAAATCTAAAATATTGATTGATTTAAAAAAAACAATGTTAACATAAAAAAACTTCTTTTGTGGAAAAACCCTATATTTTCAAAAACGAAAAGAAATTAGAAAGGCAGCACTGTTTTATATATTTTACACCTCTTTTTAGTGATGGCTTAAAGAGAATACAGTGGGTTTGCTTATCTAGCTCTGCACTCAATCAGTTGTGATATGTACTCTGCTTGAAGCATATGAAGAAAATCCAGCCTCAACTTGATATATAGTTGAAAGAGGATAGTGTACCTTGGCTAACTGAATTTAAATAGAGAGAAAATAAGGAAAGAAAGAAAGAAAGAAAGAACAAAGAAAGAGAGAGAGAGGAAGGAAGGAAGGAAGGAAGGAAGGAAGGAAGGAAGGAAGGAAGGAAAAAAGTAGGAAGAAGGGAAGGAAGGAAAAAAGGGAGGAAGGAGGGAAGAAAGAAAGAGGAAAGAGTTATTTAAATAGCCTCTTTGGATGAATTAGACATTCTTCTTTGATACTACACCAAAACTCAACTAGATGTACTTTCTTTCATGTAGTTACAGTGTGGAATCTGAAACCTTGCTAATGAGCTTTTCTTTTTCTTTTTTTTTTTTTTTAAAGATTTTATTTATTTATTTGACAGACAGAGATCACAAGGAGGCAGAGAGGCAGGCAGAGGGCGGGGTGGGGGAAGCAGGCTCCCTGCTGAGCTGACCTGAGCTGAAGGCAGAGGCTTAACCCACTGAGCCACCCAGGAGTCCCACTAATGAGCTTTTCATACTCTGTTACATTACAATTAGGTTTATCTCGCATTTTGCAGTCAAATGCTCTACCACTGAGCTATACCCCCCCCCCATCTCGCATTTTGCAAGGATCTTTTACCCACATGTGATTTTGTAACATCACTCATGGTTGTTTAGAAAGTCAGATTTCAAAATTTCTATGTATCTTCTGAAGTTCAAATTTTAAATCTGGCCACACATTCTTTCTGGTGTTTTCCTTGAAGTCAGAAGCTCATTTTACTGGTTCTCAAGAAAATGTCTACCAAATACCCGTGTATGTTCATAGTTTATTGGTCATTCTTTCAAGTAAAAATGTGTTGTGAGAAAAGCAGCTACCTCCACTCACAAGTCCACTATCCCTAAAGTGCTTTCCCTCAAGTCAGTCATCAAACTTGGCAGTAGAAGTGCTTTATAATTACTCCCTTTTTGTCACAGAGACTATCAAAAGCCATGTACTTAAAGGTTGAGATTTTACTGGATATTACTGATTTTGACTGGTTTATCTAGGATATTCTTAAATGTTATTGGCATGGTTTTACCCACCATTGCTTTTGCACACCAGTGCAAATGTTCTCAAAGTGAAAAAAGGCAAACAATGTCTTAAGGCTGTATAAAAATTGTTTTGACTTCAGGAATCCCCAGCCCCTCCCCTGGAGTCTTGGAACCCCTGGAGACATTAAGTCTGCGGTCCTATCCTGTAACAGTTGCTAAAGCATGGCTTATGCTCTATCCAACCTAGAGGGGGAGCTCAAGGCCTTCTGATCTCTTCCCCTCCCTCTCCTCCTTCCCTGTCCACCCTCCATCCTGACTTTGGAACCAAAGGGGCGAGTACAGAGGACCCAAAGGGATCTTAGCTTTAGAGCTTAAACTTCTCTCATTTTAGACAATACCCTTCCTTCCTTTTCTTCATTCAATTATTTATATGACCCCCTCCTCCTTGTCAGGTTCCAAATACAGTTACATCTCCTTTATTGTTAATCACACAAGACCCAGGGTCTGTTTCTTAAGGATTTCACCTCTCTGCAGAGTCCAGATAGGGCTCTCTCTGCCTAGAGAGAGGAGATGGCTGGAGTTCAATGAGATCACTTGGACCACCGCTTGTCTTTGTCACATGGGTCACTAATGAAAATAGGTTCTGCCCAGCCGGACAGAGGACGCTCCCTAGATGCTGCTAGCTGTCGGCCCAGACCCACTTCCCCAACAACCTGCCCATACCCACTGTCTCCATGGGAACAGGATGCTCCAAATGAACGGCCTTTACTTCTCAACCCATACTCAGTCACCATTCTCCAAACCACAGCACCAGCACTCACGAGAGTAGACTTGGAGGGGGTTCCCTGACACACCCTGGTCCTACCCCTACGGCACGCACACCCTCTGTCCTTCTTGCCTTTTTCTGCTTCTTGGTCTTCTGGGATCCTGTGGTTGGTTCAGCTTCAGGTACCATTGGGGGTACTCAGGGGGCACCCATTTCCAACCTATAGACCGCACTGACGACTCTTGGCTTTGCCTGCCTCCAGAGGTTATCTTTTTCCTTCCTCTTTTGTAGTCTGCTATTATTTTTCCTGTTTTATCAATGGCATATTTGATTTTACAGCTCTGTATAGCCACATTATTCGAGTATATCAAATTGCCTAATGTCTGCTGTTTGTTTTCCATTTTATCTTTCTGCTTTAATTTCCTTTATTTTTTTAAGGTAAAAATATGCTTCCAACTTGTTTTCCTGGATTTTCTATTAACTACTTTTAATTGGAAAAGTAATAAAAGCACAGGATGAAATGGAAAATGATAGAAGGGTAAACAATGAAAAGCAAGCAAGACCTCTGGTCTGCTAATCCCTGTCTCCAGAGGCAACAGTGTTACCAGCGTCTGGTGTTTTCTTCCAGAAATGGTCTATGCATATAACAGGCATACTCCTCCCCCTTTATTGAACCAATAGAAGCTTGCCTTTCACACAGTCTGGACCTTCGGTTTTCTTTATAACCTCCTATCTTGGAGATTGTTTTATATCAGGATGCAAAGAGCTACCCCAATATATGTATACTGTGTGCGTGTGTAATATTGTGCATATATATATATATATATATATATGGCCATGAAGAAATGATGGATTTTTTTTGAAAGATTTTATTTATTTATTTATTTATTTGACACAGAGACACAGCAAGAGAAGGAACAGAGCAGAGGAAGTGGGAGAGAGAGAAGCTGGCTTCCCGCTGAGCAGGGAACCCGATGCGGAACTTGATCCCAGGACCCAGGGATCATGACCTAAGCTGAAGGGAGACGCTTAATGACGGAGCCAACCAGGCACCCCAGAAATAATGGATTTTTATACAAGCAATTTTTTTGTATGCTTTACAGGTAAATTCATGTATGGCTTTTGATCTGTGTTTCTTCCTTAACTCAGGTCTTCTCCTACCTAAGATTTTTTCCCCTGTACTGTGCTTTTTTCTAGTCTCTTTTGCTTTCAATTTTGACATTAAAATTTTAAATCTCTCTGGAATTTATTTTGAGAATTAGAATCATGGAAGAGCTTTATTTCTTCCCAAATGGCCAACTCCTTTTACCAGTAGTAATTTTTTATACATTTTTTAAAAAATATTTATTCATTCATTTTAGAGAAAGAGAATGAGGGGGGAGGGGCACAGGGTGAGGAGAATGAGAATTCCAAGAGCCCGATATGGGGCTTGATCCCAAGACCCCAGTCAGGACCCAAGCCGAAACCAAGAGCCAGAAGCTCAATGGACTATGCCATCCAGGCACCCCCCACCAGTAGTAGATATTAAATAATTTGTCTTTTCTCCACTGATGCCAAATACCACTTCATCACATAGTTCCTATTGTTATTTGCATTTATTTCTAGGTTCTCTGTTCTGTTTTAGTGATATGTCTTTTTAGTCACATGTCAGGATCAATCTGTTAAGTAAATAGCATTAAAATCTGCTTAAACATGTGTTAGGACCAACTGCCTCATTATTTTTTCTTCTCAGAATTTTCCTGGCTATTTTCATATAAACTTTAGTATATAGTGCTCCAAAATAATTTTCATTTTCTTGGGGTCCCAATAAATTTGTGGATTCTCTTAGGAAGAATGAATACCTCTCTACTATTGTCTCTTCCTCTTCATGGACAGAGCCCTTCTTTTCATTTATTTATGTATTCTTTTGTGTCTCTTAATAGAAATGTAGTTTCGTTCAATGTGCAAATTTGAGCTTATGTTTTTTGTTAAGTTTTTCTGTAGGTATTGTATACTTCTTGTAGCTTTTATTAAATGGAATATTTCTTCCACTAAATATTCTGTCCTCCTTGCCCTAAGTTTTTAGTTTCATTATATAAAACAGAATTAGGGTCTTTATTGGGGGGGCATTATTTTACTTTTAACTCTTTAATATTTAATTCATTCTTAATCTTTCAATCCTTCTATTTTTTTTAAGATTTTATTTATTTATTTGACACACATAGAGAGAGCACAAGTAAGCAGAGTGGCAGGCAGAGGGAGAGAGAGAAGCAGGTTCCATGCTGAGCAGGAAGCCCAATGCGGGGCTCTGTTCCAGGACCCTAGAATCATGACCTGAGCCGAAGGCAGATGCTCAACCAACTGAGCCACCCAGGAGCCCCCAATCCTTCCCTTTTTGTGATTTAAACTTATTCCTCAGGCTTCAGCTTTTAGTCTTCTTTGTCCCAAATATGATCGATAAGCAGTTTTCTGTTTCATGTATCAACTATTACCCAATGTAGACTTTCCCATTGTCCACTAACACCTACAAACCACCTTCCACATTTGACAATGAACATCTCTGTCTTCCACGTAGGCCTGACTTTCAGTCAACATTTCAGTTCTGGCTGCATTGCTCCTTCTGCCTGTAGATTTCCCAACTACATGAGTATTTTATTTCATTGTTGCCCTTGTTTAATATAAAAGAATGAACAACTCTAAAATAAAGAGGGTTGATTTTGTTGTAACACAAATGAGATAAAGACAGAAATATTGGTTGTGCCCCAAACTTTTAGCTTCCTAGGCTTACATAGGTTTAACATGTGTTCATTAGAAGGGTAAGGGGTTTGTGTGTGTATGTGTGTGAGGTGATAAAAATGTTTACATATATATTTTTTTGGTGGGCAGCAAGCAAAGTTCACCAAGCAATAGTAAAGTTTATTGAGTGAGAGTACAAAGCTCCCAAAGAGGAAGGGGACCCGAGAGGGTTGCCTTGATGAGAATATTCTAAAACTGGCTGTGGTGGTAGTTGCATATATCTGCGAATATACCAAAAAAAAACATTGAATTTTGCACTTTAAATGGATGAATTGTATGGTATGTGAATTATATGTCAATAAAGATGTTTTCAAAACAGTAAAAGCAAATGAAAGGAGCTGTTAAAAATGTGGGAAAAAAGAACATCAAAGATTATATCCATAAACCTGGGGTAGGAGTCTGGGAAATGGAGAGAATTTGAACACATGGGATGACAATTGTCATAAAAAATACTTTTGATCCAAATGCAAAGAGTTTTTCTGAAGAGGATTTAATAGGCTTTAAAAAAACTACTGACAGGGGTATCAGTAGTGTTTTTATAGAGAAGATAAGAGTGTTGATAGGATACTGTCAAAATCCCCTGCTCTGCCTGTGCGGATTTACCCAAACTAAATCCATCTCTTGTCTTTGCCTGTGTGGCTCTCTGACTATTCTGAGAGAACCAGCTTTAAGGGAAGAATCACTTTTCAAAAAAAGAGCTCCATTTGGATGTAATTTACATATCACACAGTTCACCCATTGTATATGATTCAAAGGTTTTCAGTGTAGTCACAGATACAGGCAATCACCACCACGGTCAGTGTGAGAATGTCTCACCATCTTAAAAAGAAACCTTATGCCCTTTAGCTCTCATTCCTGCCTCTCCAGTCTCACAGTCCTAAACAACTACCAATCTACTTCCTGTCTCTATGGAGTTCCCTACTTGGGATATTTCATATATATGGAATCTTAGAATTTGTATTTGGTCTTTTGTGGTTGGCTTCTCTCATTTAGCTTATTTTCAAGGTTCACCCAAGTTGTAGCATGTGTCAGAACTTTCTGTGCCCTAACAATATCCCACTGGGTATAGATACCGTATTTTGTTAATCTATTCACCTGTTCATGAACACTTGGGTTCCAGCAACATGGCGGACAAGAATGATACCCGTGACTCCTCTCCTGGTGCCAATGCATAGATAAAGCCTGAATAAAACACACACACATCCCCATTACGTATGTTATCTCATAAAGTTGATTGTTTTAAGTTGGAGAAAAAAAAAACCCACATATTCCCTTTCTTTTTAATCCATAACCAAGTTTGGGAGAATGAACTGTAAAGCCTTGGAATCAGAAATAGAGAAAACAGAACCCAAGTGGTAGGAAGCAGCTGATGCGGGAGTGTGGGCTGGATACCTGTGGGCGGGCGGGGGCGTGGCGGTTCGGGGGCGTTGGGGGTGGGGGGCTGAGGGCTACAGCAGATGCCCAGGATTTCAGAGATGTGGTGTTCGGTGCATGAGTCAGACGTACTGAGAAAGTGTGACAGGTCCGGGCCATACGCAGGGGTGAGGTGGGTGGGGTCTGAACGCAACACCTGCAAGGTCCAAGAACTAAAGCCTGAGAAGATAATACAAAATCAGACCTGTGACCATTGACATCTCCAGAGGTGCGCACAGAAAGAAACTTCATACTCTTCTGGACCGTGCCCACTTTTTTACCATCAACGGTTCACAGAACTCCCTCAGAAAACCATGAAAATGAGTTTGCTCACAAAGTCTTACACAAACCATTGGGAGAGATAAGCATTATTCAGAGCTGCAACACCCAGAAACGGAATGTTTATCCCATTATTGAGGACGTTGTAATATTTGTAGCTCCCTGGAAATGGAGATGTTTTATACATGTGTATTGCTCAACTGTTGGATAATTAACTCTTGTACTTTTGTATAAAAGTAAGATTTGAGTACTGATATTTTGCTCTTTTTTTTTTTTTCTATTCTTCTGGCTTAAAAAGCTATTGCTCTAATTTCCTGATAATACTTGGTTTTCCTCAATCTCAGGACCTCTCTGTGTTTTTCTTCTCCCATCACAGTTTTATTTCATTTATAGTCTCTGTTTTAGAAAGTCCTGAGGTAAGTATGGCCAGAGGTAAGAGGCAGCACAAAAGGAAGGGTTAGAAGGCTTGTTTATTCTGAGCTGCTCACCCTTTTCTATTGAAAGTTCATCCATTTGAAGGTGGTTCTTTAAAAACATAACAAAACAAATAAAACAAAACCTGCATTCACCACCTCCCTAGCCCAGGTGACTCTCAGGACAAAACACAGGTTTCTGTGCAAATGGACATGAGTTCCTGGCTCCAACAGTTGATTTCTGAAGTCATGTGCTTATGGGGACACTGCACAGTTCAGAGTCTGTGAGTCCCCATGAGTAGATAACTGCTGGATTGGGGGCAAACCAAAGCCCGCTGCCACCGGGAGGGGAATGGAAGAAGGAAGTTACATGGGAAGGGACCTTGGGAGGAACCATGTGACCCTGATGTCTCCATGGTCAAGGAGACCATGAAGATGGATGTCCTCTCGAACTGCTAGCTCACAAACCAGCCCTCCAATGAAGGCATTTCCATCTCTCTTCTTCCATTCCCAAGAGGCACAGGAAGAATCTCTGTGGGGATTTCCCCTTCGATACAAAGCTATCCTGAGTAGCATTGTTTAAATGGGATAAGGTGGGCAGTATGCTTAGACTTGTTTCACAATGGTATCTAAGAAGGCAGGGAGGCCCGTTTCATCTACCAAAGTCTTGGTCCCATGATGCAATAGTGCAGTGGGAGATGGCTGAGGCTGGGCTATATGGCTCCACTGGACCCCCAGGGAAAGCCAGGTCCCTCCCCAGCAGCCACATTCACCAAACTTCTGTTTCCAGTCCCCATGCCTTCCCATCACGGCACCTTCTGCTTGTCCTATCCTCCCTTCCCCTCCCCCTTACTTTGTTTTTAACAAATATCATCATTCACACTCGTGTGAGCATGATCTGAACCCCTCTAGAATAAAATCCCCAACAATCCCAGAACTTTGGGCTGGCTCAACTCTGTACCCCAGCACCAGCGCTATGCTATCTGTTCGGTGAATGAGCAAGAAGGCTCCCAACTGTGTGCCGTTACTGCGCCAGATCTCATGCTGGGTACCACCTTGGACGGTGATGCGGGAGCCACCTTCCCTGGCTAGATCAAGCCTTTTACGGATGGCTCAGCTTCTCTAGGCAGCTTTTCTAGGCAGGCCCCTGGTATCCTTCCAACGGTGGGAGGGCTGTGCCCTCCAGCTGCCCCACTTTCCCCAGACCCTGAACAATCCCTTCATCTCTGTTCACACCAGCACGTTGGTAACCTGACCCAGGGACTGCCATCTGCTTCCTAGGAACTGGCTGGCCACACTTTGCCTCCCAGTAAAGGAATGTGACCTGCTCAGTGGAGGCAGTGGTCCAGTGGGAGCTGCCTATCTTAGTGGTCTGAAACTCTGCAGTGAGGCTTAGAGCCACATTCTTTCAGATCTGGTGGACTCTCCATGGCCCAGAATCTCCTGGAAATTTTCAGGAGTCCCTTCTCAATCTGCTTTTAGTTTTTAGGGCATGTTTTAACGATACATGCCTATTAGGGACCCGGGGTTTGGAATATTCTCCATTCCAAAGTCAAAGTTTTTGAACTATCTGCTGGATGGGAAAAGAAAAAAAAAATGGATAGAAATAAGGGTGACAGATGAATTATTCTTCCTACCTTGCTCACACAAGTTGCCATCCCAGCTGGCCCTGATCTGTCCTCTGGAAAATTAGAGGTGATATCTGTGTTTGCATATTTGTCTTTATTCATCTTTTAAAATTTGTTGTATTTTTAAAATAATTAATAGACTTTATTTTTAAAAAATATTTTACTTATTCAAGAGAGAGCGAGAGACAAAGCAGGAGTGGAGGGGGAGGAGCGAGGGAAGAGGAGAAACGGGCTCCTCACTGAGCTGAAGAGGGAGCTGGATGGGGGGCTCAATCCCAGGAATCTGGGATCATGACCCAAGCTGAAAGCAGACACCTAACTAACTGAGCCACCCAGGCATCTCTAGACTTTATTTTTTTAGATCAGTTTTAGGTTTACAGAAATATTGAATGGAAAGTGTAGTTAGTTCCCATATATCCATAGCCCCCCATCCCACTTTTTCCTGTAGTATTAACATCTTGCATTAATGTGGCACACTGGTAATACCTGAGAAGCCAGTATTACCACACTATTATCATTTCAAGGCCATAAGCTGACATTAAGTTTCGCTTTTGGTGTTGTACTTTGTATGGGGTTGGACAGAGGCATAATGACATCTTGCTGCTCTTACAGTATCATACAGAATAGTTTCACTGCCCTAAAAATCCTGCTTTATACATCCCGCACCCCCCCCAAACCCTGGCAATCACTGATCTCTTCACTGTCTCTATAGTTTTGCCTCTTCCCATAATGCCGTAGAGTTAGAATGATACAGTATGTGGCCTTTTCAAATCGGCTTCTCTCATTTAGTTTCCTTCTTATCCTTTTGTGGCTTGATAGCGCTTTTTTTATAACTTGCTGAATAATATTCCTTTGTATAAATATACCACAGTTTCCCATTCACCTATTAAAGGACATCTTGATTGCTTTAAAATTTTGCCTTTAAATTTATTTCTAATCATATAATTGAAACATACATATATTCATCTGAAGAAAAAATAAGCAATATAGATAAACAGTAATTTCCTTGTTAATACTCCACCTCCTTCAGGTTTAACACATTGCCACGTGCATCTTTTTAGATATTTCTTCTGCGTTTATAGACACTTATGTACATCGACTACATTAACGAACTATTGCTGTGTAATACAATTACCTCCATTTAGTAGCATAAAACTATAAACATTTACTGTTTCACAAATTTTGAGTGCTAGGAATTTGGGAGTGGTTTAGTTGGGTGGTTCTGGCTCAGTTTCTCCTGAGGTTGCACTGAAGATATCAGCCACCGCTACAATCATCTGAAGGCTTAGATCCATTTCCAAGGAGGCTTGCCCAGAGGACAGGCAAATTGACATCGGCTGTTGCCCAGGGCTGTCTGAGTGTTCTCACCATAGGGTGGCTGGCTTCCCTAAAGCAAGCGGTTCAAGGACAGCCCTCACTGGCTTTGATGACCCAGCTGGGAAGTCGTGCACAGTCACCTCCACAGTCTCCTACCTTACACAGTTCCAGAGGTGGGGGCGGGGAGTGGGGGGCCGGGACGTTAAATACCAGGACATGACGATCCCTGGGGGCGATTTATGGGTGTGTTTTGTGACTCTTGTAGGAAAATTTATATTTGGCAAAGGGAAAAATTACAAATTTTAATCACTTTAGGCTTTACCTATGTAAAGTTAGCAGTTATTAAAACAAGTGGGGGGGTGTGCCTGAGAGGCTCAGTCGGTTAAGCATTTGCCTTCAGCTGAGGTCATGATCCCAGGGTCCTGGGATGGATCCTGGCTCCCTGCTCAGTGGAGGAGTCGGCTTCTCCCTCTGGTTCTCCCCCACACCCCTCTTCCCCTCTCCTCTCCCTCCCCTCCCCCACTCGTGCGTGCGTGCACACACACACTCTCTAATAAATAAATAAAATCTTTAAAAATAAATAAATAAGCAATCTTAAAAAAGAAAAAAACAAATCCAATACCAGTTTGTAGCAATTTGTGTGGTGGAATTTTCACCATCATAATAATGGAATAATAAAATTACTAAATACGAGTACACAATATGAAGATGTAAAATTTGTGTGAACCCTAGTTAATGCTTGGATATAGGAATATTGTAGTAATAAGTTAAGTTCCACATATTTAAAATCTTCTAACAAGAACACCTTACATTTATCTTACGTGTTGGATATGCTCTAAGTTTTACTTTTTTCCCTTAAAAAAAAAATCACAGTTCCTCCCACTCTGATTTACTTTGGGCTTGGGCTCATAGACAACAGATGTTTGCCTTACCATAGGGTCTAACTATATCCCCACCCATTTTGTGAGGTCCGAGTTGCGGCTCCCGAGGGTTTCGAAAAGCAACACAAGTGGCTTGGGGAAGAAGCAGAGGACAGGTCAACACCTGTTGCAGCACAGGGTGAGAAACTTCCCGAACAGGAGCCGCTGCTTGGCGACCCAAATGGTCAAACACTCTCCCGGCCAGCACCTCCCATCCCCTCACCCCTCCCAGGGCCAGAGTTACTGTTTACTGTCCTGACTCTCACAGAGCAGCAACTATTGATCACAACTGAGTGCAAACTGCAGAGTACAACCATGTGCTCATCCGGAAGAAAACTCACGTCAAAACATGTACTGGTGTCTCCGGATGGCAGAGGTACAAATGTTGCATGACCTCTGGCCTGATTTTTCCACGCTGCAGCCCTTATCAGTCCTATGCCCGGGATCCCCTGCAGGTCTACACTGCAGGTCTGGAGAGATTAAGCCCCATGTGTGTTATTTAATCCCATGGGAAAGCAGGACTCGGGACAGAGAGAAAGTGGGGGGAGAGAATAAATAAATAAATACGTATAATAAGTACTCACATGTAAAAATTTTTTTCCTATAGTGCCTATCATTATCAGATATGCTGTATATTTTGTATATGGTCTCCACTCCCAGCCAGACAGTAGAATGGGAGCTGCCCAAAGGCAAGGTTTTGTGATTGTCTTGTTGACTGCTGTGTTCCTGGCACCTAGAAGGATGTCTGGCACACAATCGGCATGCAATAAATGTGTGCTGATTGAATGAATGCACTGTGCTAATAACAGTCATATTAGAAAACAATCATTGAAAGCAATTTGCGTGGATTATCTTCTTTAAGTAGGCATTAACACTATTGCATTTTACAGGTAAGGGAACGGCTCAGGGACATCACATAATTTGCAGAAATAGTCTCCCAGGTCCTTATGCAGACCAAGCCTCCTATCTCACACTCCAGGAAAATTACAAAAACCAGCTAGACACAATCCCTGTTCTCCAAGCAGAGATGAGCTCTTTGGAGAAAAGATCTGAAAACAAGTCAGACCCAACCAGGGCAGTAAACAGTTAAGAAGCATACCAGAGAAGCAGGCAGTAAACTCCAGGTCTGAAGGAGTAGAAAAGGGGGCAGTAGAAAAGAAAAATGCCAAGATACTAATAGGATTATTGTGGGATGAGATTATGAATGTTTATACTTTCTGTTTCCTAATTTACCTGTATTTTCTAATTGTTCTCTAGTAAGTATCACTTCTGTATTAAGGAAAACAATACATTTATCTTAGGAAGTTTTCCCTTAAAAATTGAAAAACACAGGGCGCCTGGGTGGCTCAGCTGGTTAAGTGTCTGACTCTGGGGTTTGGCTCAGGTCGTGGTCTCAGGGTTGTGAAATGGATCCCTGAATTGTGCTCTGAGGTGGGTGTAGAGTCTGCTTGGGAGTCTCTTTCTCCTCTCATGCTCTCTTTCTCTTTCAAAAAAAAAAAATTTCTAAGGCAAGTTTCTTCCTGTTTTTGCCATTTTGCTTCCCCTGTAGCATGCTCTATTACAGGTTTTTTGGATAACTTTTCTTTTCTTTTTAAGATTATTTATTTATTTATTTGACAGAGAGAGAGAGCACAAGCAGGGTGAGGGACAGAGAAAGAAGCAGCAGACTCCTTGCTGATCAGGGAGCCTGCCATGGGACTCGGTCTCAGGACCTGAGATCATGACCCGAGCCGGAAGTCAGACGCCTAACTGACTGAGCCACCCAGGTGCCCCTTGGATAACTTTTCAATGATACTCTGTATATGTAGATATATGGCAATATATTTATGGTTAAGGTTAATTTAATATGGTTTTGAGACAAAAATTTTTCAATATACATGTATTTATATATTATGTAAAATATGCTATATAAAAATATATTAAACATTTTTTTCAAAACCATATTAAATTTAACCTTAACTTAAGGAGTCAGGAAGTACTGCTGAGGAAAGAAATGTATCTCAGATTACTTTCCAACCACTTCCAACAAGCAGGGTCAGGACTCAGGTAAGTGAGATAGGCACTTGTTTTGGGCACAAAGTTTAAGGGGCATCAAAAAAACTGAGCAATCAAGATAAATACTATTTTAATTCAATATTTCAAAAATCAAAATTATGCAAGAAATTAATGAAAAACAAAACATCAAAATGTTCAATAAAGACAAAATCAGGGATGCCTGGGTGGCTCAGTTGGTTAAGCTGCTGCCTTCAGCTCAGGTCATGATCCCAGGGTCCTGGGATCGAGTCCCGCATTGGGCTCCTTGCTCAGCGGGGAGCCTGCTTTTCTCTCTGCCTCTGCCTGCCACTCTGCCTGCTTGTGTTCTCTCTCTCTCTCTCTCTGACAAATAAATAAATAAATAAAATCTTTAAAAAAAAAAAAGACAAAACCAGTAAAAAGTTGGGGGGAAAAATCCCAATTGCATGGGGGCTGAAACTTACATAATTGCAGGTGTTACAGGATTTTTCCTTTAGGCCCGTGGTTCTTAGTCACACTGCTTTAAAGAATGAAAAGGTAGACCAGACAGAGTGGTGGGCAGCAAAGCAAAGTTTACTGAGAGATACCAAAGAGATAGTACAAAGCTCCTCAAGAGGGAGGGGACCCGAGAGGGTTCCCACCAGTGTTTCTAAATCTAGGGGTTTTTATGGGCTTGTTGGCAGGCTGTTTTAACCTGATTAACCCTCCATGAGCCTGTCACCCAACACAGGTTTTTGTCATCTACCTATCACACGGGAAAGGGTGGAGGGTTCCTTCCAGGATGGTATAAGATCCTTTTAAGGATGGTTTCCTTTTAAGGCGGGGGGCCCCTTGTCCCTGCTTGCCTTCCTTCCAATTATCCTTCATTATAGGGTGGTAGAGAGGGACAATTTTGGAAAACCCCCACTCAGTTTTTTTCACATAACAGCTGTAAAAGTTGTATTATAGGTTTGTGCCTACAAGTACAGGAAGCTAATAAATTCTAGTTCACATAATCACCATAAAAGAAAAATCTTCCTTTCCCCATAAGCCTCTTCCTTCAGAACATCTCACAACATGGCATCTGGCTTCTTCAGGATGTCAGCTAAGACAGAGAGCCAGAGAGTGCCAACAGAAGACCTAACATGGGAGTGACATTGTATCAGGATTCCGTAGAAAGGAGGACTTGGAGTCTACCCACACTCAAGGAAAGAGATTACACAAAACTGGAGGGCATCAAAATATGTCACTTTGGCATAAGGATTATTTTGAGCTAAAGAAAATTAAGAAATAGTAGACAAAGAAAAAAGTTCTCTGCCCTCTGCCTATCTGGTTAGAAGCACAACATAAATTTCCATCTGAATAAGTGTCTTCTCTTCACCAGGAAGAGGACAACTCTTAGGCTGTAGATTCACATCAGCTCAGACAGCACTGGAGGAAACGTATGAAAACAATACTATCTTCTGTTAGTTTTCTCTGCACATTTACCTTCTCAGGTTTGAGACCTCTAAAAGGGTTTATCCCATTTCCTTTGTCTTGCTCTTCTCTACAGATTTATTGTTCTTTGTTAAGATGATGTTTAAGCCTGAATTCTAACCACTAACCACCCCTGTGAGTTACTAATCACTGAGTTTCTCCCTTATGAATGAGGGCTACACATGTAAATAAACTGTTGTCTTTTCTGCTTTTAATCTGTTTTTTGTCAGTTTAATTATTAGGGCCCCTAGTAGTTTAAACATTTATTTATTTATTAGTTTAGGAGGGAGAGAGTGTGCACAAGCAGAGGGGGGGGGCAGAGGGAGAGGGAGAGAAGCTGACTCCCTGCTGAGCAGGAGCCCAACATGAGACTCAATCCCAGGACCCCAGGATCATGACCTGGGCTGAAGGCAGTTGCTTAACCAACTGAACTACCCAGATGCCCCAGACCTAGTAGTTTAGAATAAAATTTTCTTCTCCCTATAGCCTGAACATCAGGATGCAGAATCTCTGGAAGCTATGTGGGAGCTGTCCATCACAGCACCATAGGACACATTCATGGGGTGCTGCTGATGCTGGCCTTGTACCTTCCTGTCACACCACTGGCTGAGTGGACAGAGTGGGCCACAACATCCTAGAAGCCATTCTAACACAGACACCTTAGATAGAATATGCAAACCATTGCACACCACCTAAACATATGCCATTAAATTGAGAGAAATTGTGTCCCCAACTCATTTGCCCCTCATCTGGATCCCAAACTGCTACTGGACACTCCAAAACCACCTCACATGAGTGGTCTTAACTAATTGTGGTTAAAACACCTTACTCCTGCAAAGTTTACAAAAGCATGACTGTGAGTACTTCAGATGGGGTCAAAGAACACTGAAGCTTTTGGAGTTTCACTGTAAATGTGCCTCAGAGAAAAATTCACCATTAGTGACTAGGCTGATCCAAAAAAATGTCATAAAGGAGGCAAAATTTGGAAATTGCCTTAAAGACCAGGTCACAAAGTGGAGGAAGGGGCAGGATATTCCAAGCAAGGAGAAGAGCAAAAGCACTTTCAGGGAAGAAATTTTAGAAAAGTTTTCTCTAGAGCACTGGTTTCAAAATATTATGGTAACAATAATGGTGACAATGATGGTGATGTTGCTGATGGTGGTGATCATAGGGATGGTAAGGATGATGGTGATGGTGATGATGGTTATGGTGATGATGGTCATGGTGATGCTGGTGATGATGGTGATGATGATGCTGGTGATTATGATGATGGTGATGATGATGACATTGTTTTACTGTGGAGTTCTTTGCTCAAACAATATGGTGGGGAATGCCAATATGTAACACAGGTAAAAGTATGTTTCTCAGCTAGATTTGGAGCAGAGGGCCTGGGGCTCTGTTGTCTCAGCTCACGTCAGCCCAGAAGTCTCCTAGAAGAATTTTGCAGAACATAATTTCTTATAGTGAATAGAAGAGAGGGGTTGGAAAAGTGGTCGGAGTCAGATTATTTCCAGGTAAGGCATTTGAGCCATACTTGGGAAAGGTATGTGGATGGTGTCAAAGCAGGGGTCAGGTAAGATTCTTCCATCAGGGCTATGCCAAAGGACAGGCAGAGGTCATGTTAGGTGAGTAACAGTGACATGGGAAAGAAAATGATGGCCTCATATAACAAAAAGAAGAATGGGCAGAGGAATAAGACAAAGCAGCCAAAGGTAGCCAGTGAGAGGGAAAAGTCAAGTGCTATAATGAATCCAATTTTTATAGATCTTATTATATTTATTTGCCAGGGAGAGAGAGAGAGAGGGAGAGAGCACAAGCAGGGGGAAAGGCAGGCAGAGGGAGAGGGAGAAGCTAACTCCTTGCTGAGCAGGGAGCCCAACGTGGGACTCGATCCCAGGATCCTGGGATCATGACCTGGGCGGAAGGCAAACCCTTAACTAACTGAGCTACCCTGGCATCCTGAATCCAATTTTTAAATATTGAATCCTATGAATGCTTTTTTTTATATCTTTAAGATATGGCAAAATATATGTAATAGAAAATTTATCTACAAGTGCTTTAAGATTTTTACTATTTAATAAAATGAAAAGATACTTGCACAAGACAAAGAATTCAAACAGTACAAAGGGATCTACAATGAAAGTAAGTTTCCTCCCATCTCACAGCCCCAGTCCCTTAGCTCCACTCCCCACAGACAACTCCTGTAACAGGTTTTTTCCAGAAATACACCATGCATAAGCAAACAGATATATGTTTTGCATGTATTAATTTTTTTCCACATAAAACTTCCGTCCTTTGTTTCTGTTTGTTTTTGTTTGTTCATATTTTCCCACTGAGCAAACTAACCACATTCGTTCTTTTGGAGGAAACTGTCAGGAAGGAGAAAACAGAATAGTAAAGTTCGGAGTAACATCCATGTGACTAGAGAGAAAGCAAATAGGGAGGAAGTAGCCAAGCTTTGAAGTTAGATGTGGAGCCAAATGTTGGCTCTGCCACCTGCTCATTGATACCCTTGGGCACATTCCTTCACCTCTTTGAGGCTCATTTATTCTTTCTTTCAAAATTATTAAAATAATGTCTTCCCGTTAGGAGACCCTGGGCTACAACCAGCCAAAACTCAATTAAACTGGTTTAAATCAAAACGTATTGTAAGAGGTCCAAACACAGGGTGTCATGGTTCTCAGTGGGGGGAGGGTGTTTGGAAACAAGAGTATGGATTTTTTTGGTTGTCACACTCCTGGGGCTGCTAGTGGCATTTTGAGGGTAGGGATCGTGGATATTAAAGTCTTAAAATGTTTGCCACAGACGGTCACAGCAAAGACCTGCCCCATTCACAAAGCCAATAGCCTCCCCATCGAGAAGCATCAACTTAGCAGCTCATGCACAAAACCATGTCAACATTCCATTTCCCATGCTCAGTTAGCACCTCACCTCTGACTGCAGTAAGGTGGTTGTGACTGTTGTGGGTCCAGGGGACTGAGTGAGACTGAGTCATCTCTTGCTCTCTCGGGGAAAAGGAAACATCCCTTGGAAGCTTCCCCTCGGACTTCCCTCTCATGTCTTAATGGCCGGGTCACTTGCTCATTTCCTGAACCAGTCATGGGCAGGATGGGGGTTCCTCCGAGATCAGACAGATGCTGCTGTGGAGGGGGTAGAGGTAATAGGGGAAATGTGTGTGTGGGAGAAGTGGGATACCTGCTAGAAAGGAGGAAGAGGGGTGTGTGTGGAGCTGGCCAGCCACATGCCCACTACAGTCCCTCACAGGTTGTCACGGACCCTATTAGGAGACTGAATCTCTGTCACATGGTGAGAAGGTAAGACGTGTGCTCCTTACCTCCTCCCCCAAAGAAAGAGGTCAAACTCAGTTGTTCCCTAAAACTTTCAGTTCTGTGTCACACACAGAGAAAAAAGTGGGCAGGCTCTGGCAAGAAGATGGAGAGGGCATATGAAGGGCCTCCTTCTAGAAGCTGATGGAGGCTCTGCAGAAGTAGTAGATTGGTATCAGTCCTGCACTCCTAAAGTTTCGTAGGTTCACTCAGAATTGTGTCACATATACCGAGAACGTTAAGCTTTTAAACATTAGTTTATGCTTGTGATCATGTCTGGTATTTACAGTCATTCAAAGTCAAGTGAGAAAAGTCACTAAATATAAGTGAGAGGACTTAAACGTGGCAGGAAATTGATATGAGAATAAAAAGTTAACTGAAACTTGAAGTGTTAATAGATAAGTCAACTCAATTCTGTTGGGCTCTTTAAAATGTAATATTTAGGGGCAACTGGGTGGCTCAGGCAGTTAACTATCTGCCTTCAGCTCAGGTCATGATCCCAGGGTTGGGCTCCCTGCTCAGTGGGGAGTCTGTTTCTCCCCCCAACTTGTGTCCTTTCATTTGCTTGCTCTCTCTCTCAAATAAATAAAAATAAAATCTTTAAAATGTAATGTTTAAAACACTGTTAATGTCAGAAAAAAACAGTTGGGTATTAAACCAAACAGCTCTAGGAAACGTACAAATCACACTTAGGACATATTATGCAAATCATGTTAAAATCTTGATCAGAAAACATGAGTAAAACTCATTGAAACACAGAAACCAAAGATAAAAGAATAAAAATAGAGAAATCTTCCCTTAAATCTTTCTTATTAACTTCTCATCCCTTGGTTGTAGGAAGCCGGGAAGGCCCCTTCTGACTTGGTGAGTTTGGGGGGCTTTGTTTTCAGCCAAAAGCAACATGATTTGTTTCCAACAGGATCCCAGAGAAGGCTACAGTGGGGTTCAGACAAGGGGCTGTGCTGTGCACATGGTAGTTCAAAACTTGGCCGAGCAGATTCTACCCTGAGTAACTAGAATGATTCATTAACCCTTTCTAGGCCCCTAAGACTCCATATTGTTTTAGTGGTGACCATCCCGGTGAGCTATGTGAAGACACGTGATGCTGGGAGTTTTTAACACACAGCGATGAGCAAGCGCTAGCTGCATTAGAGATCATTCTGCCCTCGCTCTTCTGGGTGGCTGAACGGCTTTGGTTAGGCAAACCATTGGGATCTTGCTTGGCTTTATTTTCTGCACTTTTGAAGCAAGTCGGTTGTACACTAAGACCTCTTAGAGTTCCATGACCCTGTTAAAAGGCCCACATAGGAGAGAAAAGTGACCCAGACAAGCAGGGTAATTTTTTTTTTTTCAAAATTTTTACAGGTTAATTCCATTGCCATATTTCAGTTGTGCTGACAAAAATGGCCCCAGGCACTACAAAATTTGATCCTCTCAAGTTAGAGCATTTTTCTGTGAAGTTTCTGTGGCTGCGTTTAAGCCCCTGAAAAATCACCATGACTTTACCTTAATCAACCTACTCTACTCCAAAAAGCTAAAGAAGACTTAGGGGAAATGTTTCTAAAGTGCTTCTGCTCTTTTCAAATACTTTAAAAAGTATTTTTAAAATACCCACTTAGATTCTGTGTTTGGGCCTAAGAATTAACCTGACAAAAGACAAATGTACAGGAGAAAAGCATAAACAGTTTATTTCATGTTAGCAGTTTTGTGTGTATATGGAGGCCTTCATGTGTAAGAAATGAGGACTGGAATAAACAGGCCTGAGAGCTTATGTACCATTTAACAAAGAACAGTAAGTCGGGGTGGGGGGGTTGCTTGGGGGTTATGGAAAGACAAAGTTTTTCTTTGGTGTCTGGGCTAAGGGTGATAAACTGTGGGAAAGTGACCCAGAAATACATAGTGGAAGCTAATGGAAGCTAATAGTTCGTTTAGTGGGTTTGTTTGTCCAGATTCAACTTGGTGTCCACTCAGTCTCCGGTGATAAGAGTATTTTCCTTTTCCTGGTGCAGGAAATGTAGGCCCTGCTTTTAGGTAGAAAGGAGGAGGGCAGAGAGCCCTTTCTGGATCTGCTGTTCCTCACCTCAAAATAATCAATGTACCTGCTATGCTCTGCATGCTTGTGTCCCCTCGAATTCCTATGTTGAAATCTAACCCTAATGTAAAGGTATTAGGAAGTGGGGGCTTGGGGGATGATCGGGTCATGGGGGGGGCCCTTATGAAAGGGACTGAAGAAAACCCCCTTGGCCCCTCCACCACATGAACCCCTTCTACCACAGGAGGACATAGTGAAAAGATAGCTGTCTGGGACATCTCTCCCCCAACACCAATGTGCCTGAGCCTTGATCTCGGGCTTCCTAGCCTCTCGAGCTGTGAGAAGTGGGTCTCTGCTCATAAGCCACCCTGTCTATGTTTTTTCTTTATAGCATCCCAAACAGACCAAGACAATGCCAAGATAGCATATTTTGGGGTGGTGTGTTCTGATTGCCTTCATAGTTCATGTTTTATAAATAATGTCAGCTTACTTACTGAACGGTCTAACCATCCAAAAAGGAAGCCAATGGTAATCAAGGAATGGTGTTATCTTAAGAAAAAAAAAAAAAAAAAAGATATGTGTGATTCTGAGGCACGGTCTCCAAGACTAAGAATCAAAAGACTGTTCTTATTCCAGCTCCGTTCTTGCCTTGACTGAAAAGTGTGAACAACTTTCCTCTTTGAGTGTCAGCTTGCACATCCGAAAAGTGAGAGCTTGAAGCTAAATTCTCTTGAGTCCTTTCTAATTTGCCCTGTTCTATCACAGTTTGGTGCAATTTCATGGACACTCTTCCATCAAAGGGAATCTAATTCCTGTCTCTTTGACCATGTTGGCATTCGTGACTCACTTCTGAGGAAGACAGTGTAGCAGCAGAGACACCAGGAGGCTTCCGAGACTAGACCAGAAAGTCACGCAGAATCTCTGTCTCTCTCTCTCTCTCTGAGCCAACAGGTGACCAGACAGGCCCTGCAGCCACCGTACAGGAGATCTCACAGAGATGCCTGAAGACCGCCAGGGGATCCATCCCGGCTATCCAATCCTCCAGCCCAAGCATCAGAGAAGCCCTGCCCGCTTTGCAGATTCATGCAGAAAATAAATGCTGTTGTTATTTTAATAAGCAGTTATGTTTGCAGCACTGGGTCGCGAGAACTGACGGTAAAGCTAGGAGCCTCTGAATGTCCGGAGTGAACATTTTAGCAGCTGAGGCATGTGGTATTTGATGTTGGACTAAACACATTTCAGTGCGGTGGATGACAATTTTGAAGTGATTTTGCAGGCTGCACCATTTTAATGACTGACTTTAGGCATCCAGATCCCTGGGTAGAGAAGACATGGGCCCTGTCCGGCGTGGAAGCTGAGGGGAAAGGGAGTTGGGAGCCAGAGACCACTCCCTGGGTCCTCCTTTTTCAGAATACAAGGGAGAGGACCCCAAAGTCCCTGTGGGCCCCAAGTGGGAGGCTTACCTCTCCTGCTTCTGAAATCTTCCCGTGGCTTCTAAGAAACAGAACTCTCCTGTTTTCTTCAGCCCCTCTGACTGCTCATTCTCTATCCCTGTGCAGGGTCATCCTTCTCCTCCTGGCCTTTAAATGCCCGAGTTGCTAAGAGCTCAGTCCTGGGCCCTTGTCCTCTTCTCAGCTCTACACCTGTATACACTTCCATGGTGTAATAAAAATATGTATTCGGCCTCCGTCCCCAGTCCTGACATGGAACACCTACAACCCTGCAAATTTCCTGAGTGATGGAGTCCATTATGTAATGAGCCCCTTTTGATCACACCTATTTATGCTAATGAGATGATTTAGGGTAGGGCCCCTAGATGGCCTCAGTGTAGCCCAGGGAGGAAGAGGGGGCTGGAGATTGAACTCTATGAAAGCTCTGGAACAATAAAGTTTAGAGAGCTTCTGGGTTGGCAAACACACTGATGTGCTGGGAAGGTAGTGTACCTGGAATGGGCTTGGAAACTCTGAACTCCTCCCCCCACACTTTTTTTAGGTCATTGTTCCTGAGTTGTATCCTTTACAGAACTGGATAAACTGATAAATGCAAGTAAAATGTTTTCCTGTGTGGGGAAGGAAACACTTCTCCTGGAACCCTCTTAGGTTCATGATGAGAGCCTGCAAGTGAAACTGACAAAGACAGATGAACAGGGAAAAAGTACTTCTCTCATATGCACTTGGCACTTCACTAGAGAGAAGTGAAAACCCCAAAAAGCTGTGGGGCCAAGGAGTTTATATCCCACTTTAGCAAAGGGTGATAAATTATGGATAAGTGACAGAGAAAAAGGTGCTGGGGCTCCTAGGGGCAGTCATTTTGGGAAGGTAAATATAAGGGGGAAACAAATGGAAGACAAATGTTATTTAGTCAGGTTTATGTAGGTTACACGGTTTACTAAATTTACGTAGACTTAAATCAGTATCATCTCCAGGGTCATTTCTGGTGATGAAGAGAGGGAAACGCATGTAGAAGTGGATAGTTATTATGTTACTTTTACAAAGGGAAAATTATTCCCTGCTTTTAGGCAAAAAGTGGAGGAACAGAGATCTTGAGCCGGCTGTCTTCGATCGGTTTCTCAAAATAATCCTTATGATGAAGTGGCCTATTTGCAATAGTGCATTCTTATCCCCTTTACCTGAGTTCTGTGAACCATTCTGGTAGATTATTGAACCCAAAAGGAGGGACTGTGGGAACGCCCAAATTAGTACTTGGCTGGCCCAAAGTGTGGTGGCCTGGGGACACCATGTGTGGCTGGCATCTGAGAGGGAGCAGTCTCACAGAAGGGAGCCCTTTAACCCCACAGGATCTGATACTACCTCCAGGTGGCTATAATCAGACTTCAGTTACTGGAGACCCAGGTGGTATCAGAAAGAACAGAGAACTCTACTAAGCTCAAAATGCCCAAAATGGGATTCATGATCTCGCCCTCCCTCCATCCTTCTCCTTGGTGGTCCCCAGCCCCAGGGACTGCGACCACTTCTAGTAACCGCTCCTGTCCAAATCCTCAAGGCACCTCCATCCCTCCCACTTCTCCCATATGGGTCCATAAGCACGCTGTGCTGGTTTCACTCCTAAATAGCTCTCAGATATGTCTGCCCCACCACCGTCACCACTACTCTTGTCCTAGGGATGGTCATCTTTCCCTTGGAAGATGGCAATAGTCTCCTAACAGATTCGTCCACATTGCCTCTATCCCTCACAGTCCGCTCATCAACCTGTTTCCAGAATGAGCTTTCAAAACTTAAACCTGGTTAGTCACACCTCTGATTCAAAACCCTTCAGTGGTTTCTCATTGCTCAAGGTCCTGAGTGGCTGGCCCCTTCCTACCCCTGCGTCCTCAGCCCTCCGCCCTTGGGCCACACAGTCTTCTTTCAGCCTCTCCCTATGAACCATATTCCCTCCCACGTGGGGCCTTGTGTGGGCTGAAATGTCCCCTCAGGGCCACTCCCCTTCCTCCCAGAGGCCTCCCTGACCAGGCTGCATCCTTCACAGCATCTGCTAGAGTGGCTGAGTCTGTATTTGTGTGGAGTTCTGGTTAATGTTGGTCTCCTCCAATACATTGAGGGCTCCTTGAGGGGTGGAGTCCTCTAACATTTTCACCAAAGAGTAGAGTGACAGGCCTGGACCCAGGCCCTGCACGACCCTGAGAATGATGCCTCCTTAGGTCCCAGTCCTTGGGCACCTCACTTTCTCCCGTCCCTGTCCCACAGTGGGCACATGCTCTGAGAGGATCACCACAGCCTCAAAATCTCTTTGAAATCCTATTTCTATCTTCCAAATAGTTTGCAATTTTGTGTTTAACTCCATAATACATAAATGTTTATCTAAATGTAAAAATAATGTCTTCTTCCTCAAATCTTAGAATTGGTCCAGAGGGCAAACCAGGATATCTGGTGCCTCTCGTAAGCTCCCAAGTTGACATGCAATTATGGTATTCTATATTGGGTATAGTAGGACCTACTGTTCCAGCAAGAGGAAGGCAGAACCCCTTCCTCATGAACACCATCCCCAGCCGTGGCTTCCTAGCAATGGGAGAAATCTTTCTTCTTAATCATCGGGGTTCAAATGTCACCACACCTAGCTGTGAGGTCTGGGCAACGAACAATCTTTCTATGCCTTCATGTCCCATTTGTAGAGTAGAGATGATGGTCTGAGAATAAGATCGTGCTAGAGGAGTCAGTTCAAACGAGCACTGTTGATGGATGGGTGCTCCAGGAATATGAACCATTAGTATGACTACTCACTACTTTCTGCTTGCCCCCTCACCAAAATGTCTAAGGTGCTGGCCCCTTTTAATTCCCCTTCAAATTCTGCCAGACAATAAAGTGTTTTAGTTACAATGCCTCAATTAAATGACTTGGGTAGGCTGGCTTCTTTCCTTCCTTCCTTTCTTCCCTTCCTTCCTCTTTCCTCCGTCCTTCCTTCCTTTCTCTCTTTCTTTTCCTGAAATACTGGATCTAAAAACACCAGAATCCCTAGCTTTTTACACAAGGAACCCCTCAGGTCCACACGGGTTTAGACCGAGCTCCCAAAAGGCAGACCCTAGAGCCCAGCATCAGTATGTTAGAGATACTTTAACAAATACCGACCCCCGCGTGGGGCCCAGGACCGTTTTCACAACTCCAGGTGACACTGACGCTCGCTCATGTTTGAGAACCACTAACTCCAACCAAGGTAATGTCAGCCTGAAAAACAAAACCGGACAAAACCAACGCCAAAAGCCCACTATCGAAAGTCTCCCCGGGGCCCCGGCCCGCGCTCCGTCGGCAGAGCCGCGGGTCGGCCGCCTCGAAGCCCCAGCGCGCGCCTGGGCCCCTCGCGGCGGCGGGGAGAGGCTGTGAGCGCGGCGCGGCGTCGGTCCCGCGGGGCCCCCAATCCTCGGGCCCCGAGCGCGGCGGGCGGGACCGGGGGAGGAGTGGGGACGTGCGCCCGGGACCCGCGCTAATGGCCTCCGGCAGCTCCCGGCGCGGGCCCGCGTCCACGCCGCGCCGCCCGGCCCCGTCCCCGCCCCGGCCCGGCCTCGGCCCCAGCCCCTGGGGCGCCGCCACCGCGGGAGCGCCGAGGCGAGCGCGCCGGGCCGGGGCTGGCTGGCGAGCGGGACTGGAGCCGCGGCGCCCTGAAGTTTGGGAAGGAAGGCAGGAAGAGAAAGCGAAGGAGGCGCGCTCAGTCCGCGGCCCGCCGCCTCCCGGCTCCCCCGCAGGGCAGCTTCCTTAATTGCGCGCCTGCCCCGGGGACTTCCTGGGCCGATGCGACCGCCCGGAGGAGACCGCTCCGCGACGCGCCGGAGGGCAGACCCGCCAGGCCCCGGGGGCTGACTGTACTGGCAGGAGGAAGGCAGTCGGCGTCCGCGAGAGCTGCGCGCCAGTTCACCCCAGGAGCTCCGGAGGCAGGACGGACGCGGGCCCCGCTGGGGTGGGCGCGAGGGAAGAGGGGGGCCCCGACTTCCAGAGGGCCGTCTCTCACCTTCTGCCCGAGCCTTCGGCAAACCCGCCCAGTCGCTCCGGCCCGCGCCGCCCCGCTTCCAGGTGTTCCCACGGCCCGCGCCTCCCCGCCCCGGGCCCTCCCCCGCTGCCGGCAGGTTCAATCCCCAGAGCCGGCCCCACGCCCGCATCCTCCTCCCACTCCGGCCCTGGCCGCCGCCGCTAAAACCCGAGGCTCCCGGGTAGGGACTGCCTTCTCCTCTCGGGCCCGGGGCGGGCTCTGCGCGCTCCTGCAAAGACCCAAGGTGTTAAGTCTCCAGGGGAGCCCTGAGCGGGGGGACGCGATCCGGAGCCAGGCGACGTCATGGAGCCCCAGGGGACGCTAAGTTTGGAGAAGCAGGGACCCGCGCTCTTGGCAGAGCCCCCGCCGGCCGAGGGGCTGCCCGCCCCGGCGGTCCTCTGTGCGGAGAGTGGCGGGGACGGCGGCGGCGCCTCGGAGGCCCCGAGCCCGGACGCTGAGCCCTTGTCCGCGGAGGAAGAGGCTGCCCCCCGGGAGCAGGAGGAGCCGTGGGAGTGCCGCCGCCGCCTCCCGCGTTCCTTCTCGCTGCCCGCGGACCCGATCTTGGAGGCGGCGAAGTTGCTGCAGCAGCGACAGCAGCTTGGCCTGGGTCTGGACCCGCAGGGCGGCGAGGGGGCCGAGGGCGCGCCGCACAGCCCCAGCGGCTGCTGCGCCAAGTGCAAGAAGCGGGTGCAGTTCGCCGACGCGCTGGGGCTGAGCCTGGCCAGCGTGAAGCACTTCAGCGAGGCGGAGGAGCCGCAGGTGCCTCCCGCCGTGCTCTCCCGCCTCCGCAGCTTCCCCATGCGCGCCCAAGACCTAGAGCAGCTCCCCGGCCTCCTGGCCGCGGCGGCAGCGGCCGCGCCCCTCGCCGCACCACCTCCCCGGCTTCGGCCTCTTTTCGAGCTTCCCGGGCCGGGCGCCGCCGCCGAGCGTTTGCGGCGGCAGCGCGTGTGCCTGGAGCGCGTGCAGTGCTCGGCGCCCTCGGGCGCAGAGGTCACGGGCTCCGGCCGGGTGCTGGGCTGCCCCGGGCCGAGAACCGTGGCGGTGCGCTACACCTTCACCGAGTGGCGCTCCTTTCTGGACGTGCCGGCCGAGCTACGGCCCGAGCCGGCGGAGCCACAGCCGGCAGAGGCGTCGTCGGGGGAGCCCGGGGACGCCGGGGAGGAGCCGGGAACCGAGCGCTTCCACTTCTCGCTTTGCCTGCCCCCGGGTCTACAGCCCCAGGAGGGGGAAGACGCGGACGCGCCGGGGGCCGCGGTCCACTTCGCCGTCTGCTACCGCTGCGCCCAGGGCGAGTTCTGGGACAACAACGCGGGGGCCAACTACACGCTGCGCTATGTGCGCCCTTCCGACGCGCTCTGAGCCCTAGGCCGGGGCCCAGGCAGCGAGGTGACCTGCCGGGACGTCTTTCTAAGCACCGTCCACCGGGGAAGGAGAGGAGGGGGCCGCTCGGCTGTAAACTCACACCAGGACAGATCCTTCGAGCAAGCATCGTGAGCCCGGGCAACGCACCCAACCTCCCCGGCCCGTTTTCTCCTCGCTTGGGCCTCCCTAGGCTGCTTCTAGAATTCTCGCCCTGCGCCAGAACGCGAAGAAATTCTTGACTGAGCCATAGCTTCCTTCAAGAAAAAGGTCCTGACCCCTGTGCACAGCTGTAAGACCTTGGGATTTGTTCTCAACTGTAGACCTCGTGTTTTAGCCTTTGCAGCTTGCTGGAGACGCCTCGGGTCTCAGGGAAAGGACAGCCATCCTGCCACGTTGTGCCTGCCGAGAGAAGGCGCGGGATCCGGGGCGGTCGCGGGAGCCTTCACCCAGGGTCCTGTTTCTCCGTGAAAACCGAGTGGGGCCTTGGCTAGGCTGTCCTTTTATCTTAACTGGGATCTGGGGGATGTTTGCACAGACTGGACGTTATTTACTGGGCCCCTGTGTACACGTGTCCTTTGAAAAATAAAGGCCACTTTCACACCCTTTCTCGCTGTATTTTCTCTTCCAGCTCCTGGAGGGTTGGGGAGGTCTTGATCTTCCTCAGCTCATCGTGCTGGCCCCTTAACAATAATTAAACAACAGGATTTCCAAGTTGTTCTTCTTCAGTCTTTCCTCTCTGATGCGGAGAGGCCCAGGTTTCCGGTTCGGGGCAAAAAACATTCTTTAAAACGTTTTGTAGAAAGCTTCTCTTCCCTGCCGAAAGAAGGTGCTTAGTGAGTTGAAAGAGCAGAGTAGTCTGGTTGGCTTGCTATAAGCTGCAGGGTCGCTGACCCTCAACCCCCTCGGTGTAGGCAGAGCTCAGAATAGCTTAGGCTGGACTTCTCTGGGCCTTTAGCAGCAGGGCAGAGAAGCTGGGCTCTCAGGGCTGGGTGATGGGGGTGGGCAGAGAGGGAATGGACAGGTGTCTTTCTGTCCCCACTGGGAGCCCTAGTGGGTACTGACGACCTGACAGATGGTGAAGCATACCCAGCGAGTACATCAGAACCAGATAGGGGCTCTGCGGGCTGGCCTTCTTCACGCACCCGCTGATGGCCATGGATGCCAGGATGAAGAGGCCTTGTGTTAGCAGGACAGGTGAGCATGCTGGATGAGGGCCTGATCTTTTGCCACACCTTGTTTATCCTTTGGTAGTTTTTCTTTCTTTCATTTTCATAGTTCCCAGCACACGTACAATCAATGCATTTTGTAGTGGTAATCTTTAAGGAAGGATGGTTTCTACTGGTGCTCTAGGGGAACCAGAGTAGGCATAGCACAGCCCATGGGCCTAATTCAGCCTGAAGCCTCTTCTTATAGACCCTGAGAGCTGAGAATGGTTCTCGAGTTTTTAAACAGTTAGAAAAACTCAAAAGAAGAATACTGTTTTGCAACACATTAGAATTGTATGAAATGCAAATTTCAGTGTCTGTAAATAAAGCTTTATTGGAACGCAAGGCGTGCACATTCATTTACATATGATCTCCGACTGCTTTCCTGCTACAAGAGCAAAGTTGAGTAGATGCAACAAAGACCATATGGCAAAAGCTAAAATATTTACTATCCGGTTCTTTATACAAAGTTTGCCAGCTCCTGCTCTAGAGAAGTATTTTTTAACACTATATGCTGAGAGTTACACTTAATAAAGCAGCTAAACTTTTAGTAAGGTTTGCCACTTGAAATTAACCCCCGTTGTTGAGAAATGATACTGTTTACATTACTTTCAGTAATCTTGGTTAGAATAAACACTAAGATGCCAAATGTACAATTATTACTATACAGGGGAGGAGAATTTACTTGTCTTCTTTCATCTAAGAAATAATAATAAATCAGTACAGCTGAAATATAGCATCCATCTGAATGGACATCATAGGAACTGCCGGATGCTTCCATGCTTCAAAATGAGATGTCTTAAGCCACAACAATATTTAATTTAACTTCTGGTTTGGAGACATCGCTTTTGACTATAACAGTGTTTGCCAGAGGCAATTCATTTGGGGAAATGGGGAAAATATTTAAATAATTATTAGTGGAAAGCCATCAGAAGCTAATACATTATAATTTACACTTGGAGTAAAGCAGACTAAAAAATAGCCACGTCTATGAAATAATAACACTTAGTTCCCATCTAGTTATAAAAAACTTTATAACAATAAAAATAAGCAATGTTTAGAATTACATCATTTTTCTGTTACAAAAATAAGCAATGTCCCTTTTTGGGTTCGATATACTATTTCTTTTTTAAAAAGTGCATTATTGGGGCGCCTGGGTGGCTCAGTGGGTTAAGCCTCTGCCTTTGGCTCAGGTCATGATCTGGGGGTCCTGGGATCGAGTCCCACAGAGGCTCTCTGCTTAGCGAGGAGCCTGCTTCCCTTCCTCTCTCTCTGCCTGCCCCTCTGCCTACTTGGGATCTCTCTCTATGTGTCAAATAAATAAATAAAACAAAATAAAAAATCTATTAAAAAGTGCATTATTGCATAATAATACTTAGATAAATGTATTTTGTATTTTTCTTACGTGTTTAGGAACACATTTTAGCTGAAAAGTATTGATGGTGTGTGTAGCCTCCGGCACAGTTTGACATGCTAGTTCCTATGATAATTGTGCATTATTTTGGATTGTTTGGGATTATTTAAAATTACACAAGGATGAAATTAGGAACCCAATATCATGATCAAAATAGAGATCCCCTTGTCTGGCATTCTTTAAAACAGTAACCCTTCAAATCTGGAATAAAAGAAGAAATGGGTTCTAAAGAAGTGTGAAGTGCAAATTTTCTATTCTTTAAAAAAAATTATTGACTTTCAAAAATGTATTTTGGAATTCAAGCAACTAATTTTAGAAGTACTTATTTCATAATATAACGAATGTCAAACGTGGCTTTTAGGTGAGGAAATCTGGCTTTGCTGTCTCACAAATTGTGGAGAATAGCTTTTCTAAGGTCCAGAATTCTGTGGTATATTTGGAACAGCCCAGTCGTGTGCATGCGGTTATAGCCTTTCGAAGTACTGGGCAATCTTCTCAATGTCTATTTTATTTTATAAAGTGCTAACTTTTCATCCTAGACTGATAGCGAACATTTTGTAAAGAAACTTAAGGAAGTTAAATAGGTTTTGATTTTGAAAAGGCAGTTTTAGAGGAAGGGGCAATAATCACGAGGCAAGGGAAATATTTAAGAGTATATTTCCCGAATGGAATGAAAACTCACACACTCATCATCCCCCAAAGCAAAATTCCAAAATTCATTGTTTTTTGGCAGGAATATTTATACCTCAACTTGAGGAAGTGGGGGTCAGTCTGGTTGAAATGTAACAGCTGAAATATCTTGCCCCGCTCTAATGAGACTCACTTCTGCTCAGAGCTCATTTAATGATGTTGACCTCCACCAGAGAAGTTCCAGTCTCTTCTTTATGGGCATGTGAGTGCATGGGTCACTGGGTCAGGGCATGTTGAATGAAGCGTGTGTCCTTTTTTTTTTTTTCTTTAAATTTTAAAGATTTTATTTATTTATTTGTTTTTTTATTTATTTAATTTATTTATTATTTTATTTATTTATTATTTATCCCAAACAATCTCATTGAGAGAGAAAGAGAGAGAGCACAAGCAGGAGGAACCAGAGGCAGAGGGAGAAGCAGGCTCCCAGCTGAGCAAGGATCTGGTTGTAGGACTGAACCCCAGGACCCTGGGATCATGACATGAGCCAAAGGCGGACACTTCACTGACTGAGCCACCTGGGCATCCCAAAGCCTGTGTCCTTACCTGAAGAGTTTCAGAAACAGTGGCAGGAAACATGACAGTTTATAGGGAACAGAGTTTCCCCCTTACACCCCCAGGCGTACGAAGACTTCGCTTAGGGAGGTCAGGATCTTGCTCCAGGGAGTGGGTGCTGGGGGGCTAGAAGGCCACGGAGCTTTGGGGGACCCTGTGGCACGACTGTTCAGGGACAGCATTCCTGCAGTGCTTGCGGGGGGGTGGGGCGGGGGCAGTCGTCGTCGGAAAACCTAGGCTGCAGAGGCAGGGCATCTTTCTCTCAACCCGGGAAGAAAGCAGGCGCCCAGGGGGCTTTTGGTCTGACCACACCTTCTCCTGCTGTGCCCTTCCTTCTGCCCTGCCTGGGGCTGAGGTCTTCCCTGGTGACATGGTGGTTCCTGAGCTCATTCACCTGTCAGCTCACAGCAAAGCAGAGCCTTCCGCTCCTTGCATTTTGGGGAGTTGTAGTGTTCGTCTCTGTACATTATCTCATGAGTTCCCCATATTGCTGCTTTCCAGCACAGCGGGTGTGCATATTTTAGTAGGACACGTTCTTCCATTCCCTGACTCAGTCGTGTTCCTTAGGAGCATGTGGCTTGGAGCCACTTGGAGTAGTGTGATCTACATCACATGCGCTTTGTCAGGAGGGCAAGGAACAGCCTTCGGGAGGAAACGGGATGCTTTCCTTTTCTGTGGCATCGTGGCACTGAATCAAATGTGTATTTTTGATTCACGCAAGGGAGCACGGGTTTGTAGGTTAAAGACAGCCCTGTGACGTGTGGGAACTTAATAAGCAACCCTGACAAACAGTGAGCTGTTTGCAGTCCAGCCTTTGCACAGCCAATCCCCGTGAAACCAGGGCCAGGAAGGTCTTTCCAGAGATCTGCGATGTGCTGGATGCAGCCACAGGGGCAAAGGGCTGGGAGCAGGGTGGAAACTGACAGTCCCTGCTCAGCCCAGTGACCCCGGCTTTCCCTCAGCAGAGCAGTCCTGGCCATCCTGTAGATAACAGGCGGAGCCTGAAACCCACTGGGAGAGGCCAACCCAGATTTCTCTTCCCACTGCATAATAGACACAGTCCGCTAGGTGATTGACCATGTTTTCATGTTCCTCTCCGGACTCCCTTTAGCTGATGGGGGGACTACCGGAAGGCAGCCCTAAGTGGTCCTTGAATCCTCCGAGGTATTCGGAGCTGAATAATGAGCTTAATAACTTTGGGCTCATTAGGATTTATGCTTTCTTGAATCTTTCGGATGGACTTTGTATTTGCATTTTGTGGAGTCTAGTTTTTCCTTGGCCGTCTCTGCGGGGACAGATCTTGGCAAGGAGAGAACAGAGTCACATTTCAGCTGAATATCGGTTTTTGAGATGGCGAAGATCAAGGGCTTACTTTTAAGATGTGCTGGTGAGATTTGCTAGTGAATCTAATAGAATACTTTAAGTCATGAGTTCAGAGCCAGTTCAACCAGGAAATCGACATATCTACAAACATCTCTGGTAAAGCAAAGGTATTTTAGACTCACACACAGACATTTAGAGAAATTAGACCAGTATAATTTCTCCACGATTGCATTTACTCATCCCATTCTTTTTGTTGGCATCGCTCGGGTCCTTTGAAACTTGCTACCTGAGGTCATTTTCGGAGAAGAGTCAACAGCATCTTAATGTGTCCTGAAATGGGAAATTTTGTCTGAAAATCTGAATTGAGTAAAGATGGAAAACAGGTAGATTTTGTGAACTAAGCTTGAAACATTTAATCTCCAAGTTGAAAAATTCATGAGCGCATCCTACAGATGACTTTTCTGTAAATAGCTACACACGTGTAAGGTTGAAGAAACATTCACTCCAGCAGACGAGGAGTTTATGATCGCGGGAGACTAATAATCCTTCAAGGGGCTCCCTTGCAGTGCTCTCTAGAGGACATGTCCTTTCAGCTCCTTCCTCGACATCTTTCGGTAAAACATCCTTATTGTCAGGAGGCTGTTCTTGTGCAGTGAAACAGGTTACACATTTTTGGAGAGAGTTAAGTTTTTCTAATTTTACATTATTTAAAAAGAAATGTGAGTTTATATTCAGAATGGCTTAGAATAGTCCAGAACATTCCATTTGCATATTCCTGTCTGGTGAAGGAGCAAATTGTGTTTTTAGGCACAGATTTCAGGCATGTTGCTGAGCCCCCAATGTGGGGCTCGATCTCAGTACCCCCAAATCATGACTTGGACCAAAGGCAGTTGCTTAGCCACCTGAGCCACACAGGTCCCCCAGAAATGTTGGTTTTGATATTACGTTTTTCAGCCAGAACAATCCCAAAGCTGATGTGTCACTCATATCACAATTAACTTCAGACCCCAAGATTAGTGAGGTCTATTGTTTTAGGATCATAAGTCTAGACATCAAATTGAGTTTGAAGGTCCCTGAGATATCCATACATTGATATAAATGGATAATATTGGAAATAAATGGATGTTAAGTTGCAGACAAGTCCTTAACAGTGAAATACAGGACATATTCTTTTGCAAATAATAATAATCAATTTTTTTGCAAAAATAAATAAATAAATAACAGTAATAACAGTACCTATTTAGAAAGGTTTGCGAGTAACCCCTTTGTCCCCCATTTCCCCAAATCTGAAGTAGAGGTTACTTCTTTTCCTAGATCCTGTGTTACTTGGGACTTTGCTATTTACCATAAAGTCATTAAAAATAAATTTATGTATTGGTACAATACATGCCCAGAGACACGAGTTTTCTGGCAGAAGAAACAACAGGTTCAAAAGGTAAAAGGGTCGCCTGGGTGGCTCAGTTGGTTAAGTGTCTGTCTTTAGCTCAGGTCATGCATGATCCCAGGGTCCTGAGATCGAGTCCTGCATTGGGCTCCTTGCTCTGCGGGGAGCCTGCTTCTCCCTTTGCCTGCTGCTCCCCCTGCTTGTGCGCTCTCTCTTTGACAAATAAATAAAATCTCAAAAAAAAAATAGGTTGTAAAAGCATTGAATTCTGAGGATCAGTCCTGTCTACCTGGCACTACCTACCACGGCCGAGAGCCCTGAGAAGGTGGAGGGGATGAAGCTCCTGTCTTGAGTCTCAGGCTTGGACCATGGCTTGTCCCCTCCCAACCCTGGCAGGCTCTGTCTGGAGCAGGCAGAAGCAGCATGCTGATGGCCACTGTGAAGTGAAAGGCATAGCTTTTTGAGCCTTGGCTTTTGACTCTCCAATTGGTTCAGAAGATCTTACAAATGAAGTCTTCACTATCCAGAGAATCATGTGACAGCCAAGGGTTTCTAAAATGATTCAGCAACATTCTCTGTAGGAGTTGGAGTAAGACGCAATGGCAGATGCCTGGGGTACGTGATCTGTTATGTGATCACAGAGGTTTGGGGCTGTGGGCAGAGAGACCCAGCTGGGTGTGCAATGGCACCCTCCATGAGGAAAGATGGACTTGGGTTTCGTGCGTCAGCTCCAAGCCTGATGTTGTTAAGGTTGACTGTCCCTGGGTTGTCACTGACCCATCCAAGTCATTTCTCCAAAGTCTAAAATGCAACGTAGCTTAAGTAGGTGTGTGTCCGGAGTTCCCAAGCTTTCTAGGGATACTGCCTGTGGAGGGCTCTGATTTCCCATGGGAAGTTGGCGGGTTCCCAGCCGCGTATGGGGGCAGGGGGGCAATTCTCAGAGCCGGGGAAAAAGAACCATCAACTTTGATTGGCCAGGGTCTGCCCTCTTTAGCTGAAACAAGATGGTGCCCAATGCTCCTTTCTTAGCCAGACAGCAGCCGCAAGAATGGGCCACTATTTCAGACAGTAGATTGTTATGTGATTCCATGGAACTTTTTTTTTTTTCTTTGCAGTTCTAATAATGGGAGAGAAAATAACCTCATCAGTCTCTGAAGATTTGCTTGAGAAATGTGTGCCGTGGGATGTTGGGGATGAGTAACAGGTTTCTGTGAATGTGATTTTTGTTAGTGTTTATTTAAACAGAGAAGTGTAGTCAAGACACAGCCTTCATCTTTCTCTCTGATTTTTTAAAGGATAGTGCTATTTTTGTAGTTTGAAAATGTCTTTTAAATGCTGAGGATTTAAAAAAAATTGTTTACTATGTTTATTTTTCTATATGTGGTATGTCTAAAAAATGCTGAACCCAAAGTCATATTTTGAATAAAGAACATAAAGCAATTTGGTACTTTAAAAGCCACCATGGAGTCTGGAAACGTTTTTCATGGTCACTACTGGGACTAGAGGTGCTGCTGCTTTGACAAGGCACAGGACAGCACTCCCCCAGAATAATTCTCTGGCCTAAATCCTCACTGCAGAGGTTGGAAAACTCTGAGCTCGGGGCACCTGGGTGACTCAGTTGGTTAAGTATCTGCCTTCGCCTCAGGTCATGACCTCAGGGTCCTGGGATTGAACCCTGCATCGGGCTTTCTGCTCAGCAGGGAGTCTGCTTCCCCCTCTCTCTCTTCCTGTCTCTCTGCCTACTTGTGATCTCTCTCTCTCTCTGTCAAATAAATAAATAAAATCTTTTTTTTAAAAAAAGACTTTAATGTAGAAGATATTAGTACTAGGGAAAGCTGTGCAAAAGATACAGGAGAATCCTCTGTTCTATTTCTGCATTTTCTTGGGAGAGCTAGACCATTTCCAAATAAAAAGTCATAATAGTAGTAAGAGCAAAATTAAATTAAACCTTCCAAAAAAAAAAAAAAAAAGTCCCCATCGAACCCTCCTACACTGTTGGTGGGAATGCAAGCTGATGCAACCACTCTGGAAAACAGCATGGAGGTTCCTCAAAAAGTTGAAAATAGAGCTACCCTATGGCCCAGCAATTACACTCCTGGGTATTTACCCTAAAGATACAAACGTAGTGATCCAAAGGGGCACGTGCACCCGAATGTTTATAGCAGCAATGTCTACAATAGCCAAACTATGGAAAGAATCTAGATGTCCATCAACAGACGAATGGATAAAGAAGACATGGTATATATACACAATGGAATACTCTGCAGCCATCAAAAGAAATGAAATCTTGCCATTTGCGACGACGTGGATAGAACTAGAGGGTATCATGCTTAGCGAAATAAGTCAATCGGAGAAAGACAACTATCATATGATCTCCCTGATATGAGGAAGTGGAGATGCAA